>NC_090655.1:238010170-238327428 GCF_040937935.1 Hyperolius riggenbachi
CACATCTGACTGGATAGGTGAGGAGGATTCTGGGTGGTCACATGACTTCTCTCTTGTGACTATTAATAAAACAAACATTTAAGAGGTGAGGAGGATTCTGGGAGATTGCATAATACCGCTCTGATCGTCCTTAGAAGACCACTATCGCGAAAACTGTGAAATTAAAATTTGACAATTTCTCATGATCGTGGCCCTTTAATAAAGCACGCCTCATTAGAGAGACGTGAATTATTCTCCTACATCAATCAATCTTAAATGTGTAAAATGCAGACATGACTGAAAAGATGACACACTCTCAGAGAATCGGGGTCATGTAATTGTTGTATCCTTTTTGTTGTGTCAATCTGCAGAAGTTTCCTGCTGTGATGAAGTCTGGCGATCAGGTGACCATCATGGTTCCCCCACCTCACTCCCTGACATGTGAGAAAAAAGACAAATGGATGATTTTGGAAGCCATCGACAAGATGATGGAGCTGCTGACAGGAAAGGTGAACAGTGCTGGGAGTTATGGGGCATTATCCAGTAACAGCAAGGAGTGTGTCTGGATGGTGACTGTATCATTGTGTTTGTCAGATTCCAATAAGGTGTGAGGATGTCACCATCGATTTCTCCATGGAGGAGTGGCAGTATATAGAAGAACACAGGGAACTCTACCAGAACTTCATGATGGAGAATCAGCCACCCCTCACATTAACTGGTAAGAGGAAACTTTCATTTCCTGTGAACACATGGAACCAGTGTATTCAGTCAGCACGTGTTTCCTACAGATGCATCCAGTAACAGAAACTGACCAGAGAGATGTAAATACTATACACCATATGAAAGGTCCATCTCCATTCCTCAGTATAACATCATAGCACCAACAAATGAGGAGGAGATACTGTATACCATATGAAAGGCCCATCTCCATTTTTCAGTATAACATCATAGTACCAACAAATGAGGAGGAGATACTGTACACCATATGAAAGGCCCATCTCCATTCCTCAGTATAACATCATAGTACCAACACATGAGGAGGAGATACTGTACACCATATGAAAGGTCCATCTCCATTCCTCAGTATAACATCATAGCACCACCACACGAGGAGCAGATACTGTACACCATATGAAAGGCCCATCTCCATTCCTCAGTATAACATCATAGCACCAACACACGAGGAGGAGATACTGTACACCATATGAAAAGCCCATCTCCATTCCTCAGTATAACATTATAGTACCAACACATGAGGAGGAGATACTGTACATCATATGAAAGCTCTATCTCCATTCCTCAGTATAACATCATAGTACCAACAAATGAGGAGGAGATACTGTACATCATATGAAAGGTCTATCTCCATTCTTTAGTATAACATCATAGTACCAACAAATGAGGAGGAGATACTATACACCATATGAAAGGCCCATCTCCATTCCTCAGTATAACATCATAGTACCAACAAATGAGGAGGGGATACTGTACACCATATGAAAGGCCCATCTCCATTCCTCAGTATAACATCATAGTACTAACACATGAGGAGGAGATACTGTACACCATATGAAAGGTCCATCTCCATTCCTCAGTATAACATCATAGTACCAACAAATGAGGAGGAGATACTGTACACCATATGAAAGGCCCATCTCCATTCCTCAGTATAACATCATAGCACCAACAAATGAGGAGGAAATACTGTACACCATATGAAAGGCCCATCTCGATTCCTCAGTATAACATCATAGTGCCAACAAATGAGGAGGAGATACTGTACACCATATGAAAGGCCCATCTCCATTCCTCAGTATTACATTATAGTACCAACACATGAGGAGGAGTTACTGTACACCATATGACAGGTTCATCTCCATCACATAACATCACTGTACAATGTCCTATAGATGTTAGTTTGTGCCACTTCTGTGATACATCTCTGTATTGGTGACTTCCAGGCCTACATACATGACTTCTGTGGAAAGGTAGGTAATGATAGGAGGGCTCAGTCCTTTTACTGAGGGGAAACGTGTAGAAATAAAGAAGAATGACCTCTTGTATCACAAATCAATAATGGAAGGAAACATTTCGATTTGAATCTTTTGAATCTTTTTTAATAAAATGAGTAAAGATTTTACTTTTATGTATATATTATGTTTAGGACTCTTCTCTCTCCTTCGATATCCCTTTGTCCCTATATTTCTGTTACAGTATGACTTCTGACTACAGAACATTTATCAGTAGCTTGCGTGTAATAGCAACATTTTCCCTCCAGCAGGAGAGCGCAAGTCTGAAAACGCCATTGAAGGACTTCTTGTGTCCCCTCCAGAAGATGCTGCAGTAGATAATGGTGTCACACTATGTTCTGCGGGGGAAAACTCTATAAATGGAAACTCCTATCAGAAAGCATATAGTGCAGACAGAGTAACAGCTCCCTCTAGTGAGGAGGAGGCTTCTAGGCAATCAACTACTGATCTGTTTTTATGCTTGAAGTGTGGAAAAAGTTTTCTGTGTGAATCGGAGTTTAAGAAGCACCGAAGAGTTCACGTTTTGAAAAAGCGGTTATCTTGTTCTGAGTGTGGGAAATCACTTCCCACAAAGCAAAGCCTTCTTAAACATCAGAAGATCCACACACAACTGCCGCCTTTTCTGTGTTCAGAGTGTGGGAAGTGTTTCGCTCAGAAATCTAACCTCCACAAGCACCAGAGGATACATGTTGGGAAATACCCCTATTCCTGTTCAGAATGTGGGAAGTGTTTCCTTCGGGAAGGGAATTTCCATGCACACCAGAGAACGCACACTGGTGAACATCCCTACTCATGTTCGGAGTGTGGCATGGGTTTCCGCCTGAAATGCAATTTTCGTTCGCATCAGAAAGTCCACTCAGGGGAGCGTCCATTCTCCTGTCCACAGTGTGGGAAGAGTTTCGGGCGGAAACAACACCTTCTAGGTCACCTGAAAAGCCACAGTGATGATCGGCCCTTTACCTGTTCAGAGTGTGGGAAAAGTTTTACACGGGATACAGGACTTGATAGACACAAGAAATTACATACTGGTGAGCGGCCTTTCTCCTGCTCACATTGTGAAAGAACTTTCATTGGCAAGTCAGAGCTGCGGCTGCACGAGCGAATCCACACAGGCGAACGTCCTTTCTCATGTTCAGAGTGTGGGAAACGGTTTATACAGAAACGAGACTTACAAAGACACCAAAAAAGTGGTGAGTTTTCTGTTTGTGTCCAGATTGTGGGAAAGGATTTCCCAAAGCACAGCTACAGTAACTCACCATTAGGAGTTTTCACTAAATGTCACAGACAAATATCAGGCTTCATTTAATTGGCTGAATCGTATGATAAAGCTTAGGTATGAGAGAAATATGAGTTAGGGGCAGAGTCATTTTGTGTCTTATATCTGGCAGGGGTTAACATGAGTTTTACTGTCCGTACTCTCTGCAGTAATGACTGGGGAAGGGCGGAGTTTAGGATTGTAAAGTGTTTTGTGAGTATCCAGCACAGTGTGATCTCTCCCCCTTAGCCTCCTTGGCGGTAAGCCCGAGCTGAGCACGGGCTAAGCCGCCGCGGAGGATTTCTCAGGCCCTGGTGGGCCGATTTGCATAATTTTTTTTGTTACACGCAGCTAGCACTTTGCTAGCGTGTACAAACCGATCGCCGCCGCTCCGTGCCGATTCGCCGCTACCCGCCGCGCCGCCCCTCCAGACCCCTTGCGCAGCCTGGCCAATCACCGCCTGGCAGCGCTAAGGGGTGGATCGGGACTCCCTCCAACGCCATAACGTTGAGGACGTCAACCCGATCGTCGACATAGCGACGGGGGAAGCCAAACAGGAAATCCCGTTCTGAACGGGATTTCCTGTTTGCTTTGATCGCCGGAGGCGATCGGAAGGGGTGGGGGATGCCGCTGAACAGTGGCTATCATGTAGCTAGCGCTAGGCTAGCTACACGATTTAAAAAATAAGTAAATAAATAAAACAAAAAAGTGCTGCGCCGCCCCCCTGGCGATTTTTAAGCATCTTCCAGGTGGGCCCCCAATCTCTCTTAAAGCAGACCTGAATTCAGAACGTCTTCTCTGCTCTATAAGATACACAACAGCATAATAACCTTTAACTTCTTGCCAACCGCTCCACGCCAATTGGCATGAACGCGGCGGCAGCCCCAGGACCGCTCCACGCCGTGAACAACTTCTATGGGGCTAGCAGACGGAACTCTGCTGCTCGGAGACTGTTACAAGGCGAAACTGCTGTCTATAAACATTGTACAGCGCTGCGATCTGCAGTAGCGCTGTACTGGGGACAGCCATGTGACACGGCTATCCCCCTGGCAGGCACAAAAGTGGTAGGCTGTCATAGGCTGAAGCTCATGATAGCTGATCACGCTGATTGGCTGGCGGTGGAGGGAGGGCTGGCCAAGTATTAAAATAATTTTTAAAAAATGCACAAATTTATTTAATTAATAATAAAATAAATATTTATATAAAAAAAAACAACAACTGGGGAGCGATCAGACCCCACCAAAAGAGAGCTCTGTTGGTGGGGAGAAAAGGGGGGAATCACTTGTTTGCAGATAGGCCTTAAAGCTGCAGTGGCCCAATTAGTAAAAAATGGCCTTGTCACTAGGGGGGTTTAACACAGCGGTCCTCAAGTGGTTAAAGAAAAACAAATCCTGCAATAAGTCTGCAATGTGTCTACTTCCTGCTTTCAAGGAAGCAGACATATTGTTAACATCCTGTGTTGACAAAATAGCTGCTCTGCAGAGGCAGCCAGCTGCCACAGTTGAGAGATCAAATTACAATGGTGATTAGTCACAGATGAGGGGGAATTAGACAGGCTAAACTCTCTAAACACATACAGGGTGCATTTCTCTAGGCTTTCCTTATGTCCTGTGCAAGAGTTCAGGTCCACTTTAAGGTGGTCATTATTGGTACAATATTTTCATCAGATGCGATTATTAAATCAGATTAGCAGGATTTGTAAGTAATCGGAGGTAATTATCGATAGTTCCCATAAATGGGTCGATCAGGGCACTTTTTGTTTACAGATTCAATCATGAAATCCAACATTCCGATCAACAGAATTCTGGATTCCAATCGACCATAGAATTACTTCACATTGATTTTCACTACATACTGCATGATTTCCTGTTCAGGTCGATCTTAAAAACTTGATCAAATGATCGCATCTAAGGAAAATAGTGTACTCTTCCCCCCCCCCCCCCCCCCCACTGACTTCGGCTGTGACAGAGATGGGGAGCAGCACGGATGAGAGACTGAGTGCTTGATCCACTAAACCGTGATAACTCATATCACGGCTGCGCTAGCGGTTTTTTCATTTCCGTGCGCAATCACGAATTTTCGGCCGTGATATGAGTTATCACGGTTTAGTGAATCAAGCCCATCACCATGGCAATGGAGGCAATTACTTATAAGTATTGCCTTTGGAACTATACTTTACAGACCGAAAAGTCTGATGTATAGCCATACTTGCCTGCAGCTGTGCACCTATCTGCACAGGCTTAACCCTCTGGGCGATACAATTGCATCGCCCAGGAGGGGGCGCAGCACTTTTTTAAAAACTTTTTCTTTTTTAAATCATGTAGCGAGCCCTGGGCTCGCTACATGATAGCCCAGGGCGATCAGAGTAAGCCCTCCGGCGATCAGAGTAAGCAGGAAATCCCGTTCAGAACGGGATTTCCTGCTGGGCTTCCCTGGTCGCCATGGCGACGGGGCGGGATGACGTCACGGACATCGTGACGTCAGAGGGAGTCACGATCCACCCCTCAGCACTGCGCAAGGGGTCTGGGGGGGGGGGGCTGCGCGGCAAGGCGGGTAGCGGCGGATCGGAAGTTACACGCAGCTAGCAAAGTGCTAGCTGCGTGTAACACAAAAAAAATTATGCAAATCGGCCCACCAGGGCCTGAGAAATCCTCCTGCGCGATATACCCCGAGCTCAGCTCGGGATTATCGCCCAGGAGGTTAAAGAGAACCTGAACTGAAAACAAACTGATGAGATAAACAATTTCATCTCCCTTTCTTCTAAATATGATTTATTTAATACTCGCACAGTTTTATTTTGTGCATAAAACATAAAAAAGGTTTAAGGTTTTACTGTCTCAGCTGAATGAAACCATCTTTTAGTGTTCCAGATCCACAATCTATGAACTATTGACGTTTCATATCTATTCCCTGCATTTAGAAGTGGTTCTCTGGAAGGCAAAAAGTTCTATGTCTGTTATTAGTGAGATGAGTTTTATGTCTTGTAATTAGTTATCAGTGAGAGGAGTCGAGCTTTAATCCCACTAGAGGAAAAAAACTGTAATTTGAATACCTGAATCCTAAATTTTTACAGTGCAAAAAAGGAACACAGCCTAGTTATATGAAGCCTTGACACTGTACATACACGTGTTTATCTCATTATGTCACTTGTCAGTTCAGGTGTCCTTTAAAGTAATCCTAAGACGAAGCTCACTTTACTTTGAAGAGAGGGAAACTTATTGAGGCTACCCTCATTGGTTCCAAGCCCCCCGTTGCTGAGTATTATCCCCCTCTACATAGTGGCTGCGCAGAGGGAAGCTTCAATAGGATCCTGAGGCCTCTGTCTCTTTAGGTAAGCATCTCCTTTTGTGCCTGAGTTTCGGCTCGTGTACACTTTAACCATTTATGCCGCTCGGGCATGAGCTTCACGTCCGCAGCGGCAGCTGCTACAGCAGCAGGGACGCGATAGTCATGTCCCTGCAGCTTGGGGGGCTGTGCAGGTGATCGTGCGGGCAGATGCCCGCGATCCCAATGTTGCTAGTAGCAGGGGGGAGTGGCTGCAAGGGACAACAGTCCCCTTTGCCAATCCGAACACGTCCGCCGAGAATAAACACTGTTTTTGTTCAAAAACAGTGTTTATTCTTAAATAGAGCTGCCGCGCTTCCTCCCGCCGACTATTTCCGCCGCCCGATCGTTAGATTTAGGAATGGGAACTTTGTTCCCCATTCATTAACCTTCCCACAACCCACCCCTGATGCAGGCTTCCATTGAGACCCGTGTCACCTCCCTAGTAACAATGTAGCAATACATCGTTTCCTTTGTAGCGTACTTGTACACTACATAGTATTTTGCTCAGCGGGGACATCTTGTGGCCAAATAGTAAAATTACATCTACTGACTTTAGGGAATAAAAAAAATATGTATGCATGTCAAGAGGGCAATATTATAAATATATGGGCTAAAAATTAGCGAAGGATGCAAAACTGAAAAAAATGTACCTTTATTTCCAAATAAAATATTGTCACCATACATTATGCTAGGGATATAATTTTAACGTTACAATAACCGGGACAAATGGGCAAATAAAATGTGTGGGTTTTAATTACGGTAGCATGTGGTATTTTAAAACTATAATGGCTGAAAACTGAGAAACAATGATTTTTTTTCTATTTTTCTCTTAATTATTCCCGTTAAAATGCATTTAGAATAAAATAATTCTTAACATAATATACCATTCAGAGAAAGCCTAGTTGGTGGCAGAAAAAACAAGGTATAGATCATTTCTTTGTGATAAGTAGTGAGAAAAGTTATTGGGGAATGAAAGGGAGGAGCTCTGAAAGGGGAGTGTTCGTCCATAAGGTGAAAAATAACCGCGGGTTGAAATGGTTAAAGCGGATCTGAGATGAAAAACTAACTATAACAAGTAACTTGTCTATATATCTTATCTAAAGTTTAGATAGTTTACACAGCAAATCTAGCTGCTAACAGCTTCAACAATTTATGATTATTTATTCCTGTGATACAATGCTTGCCTGTGTGTAATGTGACAAATTCAGTACCCTCTCCTCCTCCTACCTCCCCTCTGCCTCTGAAATCTCTGGCAAGTAACCTCCTCCTCCTCCTGCTCAGACTGAGCTCCCATAAGCCCTTGTTACAGTGCCTTGGCACTCTGAAAAAGCCATGGGCGAGGCTTGCTTAGTTTATAAGGAATTATAGTATTAAAAAAACAATAAAAGTATTTGGCTTGAGGAATGCCCTATAAACTATATGAAAGGAACACCATTATGCAATGAGTAAAAGTTTATCTCGGATCCACTTTAAGTCCTCTCCACTCCAGCATGATATGTCCTTTTATCAGATTTGAGGTCTTGCAATTTGTTAACAGCTACTTCCTGTAAAGTCTCACCTCCTCATGCATGTATAGCGAGGTTTAATTCACACAGGAGCGTAATGCTGTGATGCACGGTCTTCTGCATGTTTTTTTTCTTAGCACACAGTACATACAGTGGGTTGCAAAAGTATTCGGCCCCCTTGAAGTTTTCCACATTTTGTCACATTACTGCCACAAACATGAATCAATTTATTGGAATTACGCATAAAAGACCAATACAAAGTGGTGTACACATGAGAAGTGGAACGAAAATCATACATGATTCCAAACATTTTTTACAAATAAATGACTGCAAAGTGATGTGTGCATAATTATTCGGCCCCCTTTGATCTGACTGCAGTCAGTTGCCTATAGACATTGCCTGATGAGTGCTAATGACTAAACAGAGTGCACCTGTGTGTAGTCTAATGTCAGTACAAATACAGCTGCTCTGTGAGGGCCTCAGAGGTTGACTAAGCGAATATTGGGAGCAACAACACCATGAAGTCCAAAGAACACACAAGACAGGTCAGGGATCAAGTTATTGAGAAATTTAAAGCAGACTTAGGCTACAAAAAGATTTTCAAAGCCTTGAACATCCCACGGAGCACTGTTCAAGCGATCATTCAGAAATGGAAGGAGTATGGCACAACTGTAAACCTACCAGGACAAGGCCATCCACCTAAACTCACAGGCCGAACAAGGAGAGCGCTGATCAGAAATGCAGTCAAGAGGCCCTTGGTGACTCTGGACGAGCTGCAGAGATCTACAGCTCAGGTGGGAGACTCTGTCCATAGGACAACTATTAGTCATGCACTGTACAAAGTTGGCCTTTATGGAAGAGTGGCAAGAAGAAAGGCATTGTTAACAGAAAAGCATAAGAAGTCCCGTTTGCAGTTTGCCACAAGCCATGTGGGGGACACAGCAAACATGTGGAAGAAGGTGCTCTGGTCAGATGAGATCAAAATGGAACTTTTTGGCCAAAATGCAAAACGCATGTGTGGCAGAAAACTAACACTGCACATCACTCTGAACACACCATCCCCACTGTCAAATATAGTAGTGGCAGCATCATGCTCGGGGGGTGCATCTCTTCAGCGGGGACAGGGAAGCTGGTCAGAGTTGATGGGAAGATGGAGCCAAATACAGGGCAAACTTGGAAGAAAACCTCTTGGAGACTGCAAAAGACTTGAGACTGGGGCGGAGGTTCACCTTCCAGCAGGACAATGACCCTAAACATAAAGCCATGGCAACAATGGAATGGTTTAAAACAAAACATATCTATGTGTTAGAATGGCCCAGTCAAAGTCCTGATCTAAATCCAATCGAGAATCTGTGGCAAGATCTGAAAACTGCTGTTCACAAACGCTGTCCATCTAATCTGACTGAGCTGGAGCTGTTTTGCAGAGAAGAATGGGCAAGGATTTCAGTCTCTAGATGTGCAAAGCTGCTAGAGACATACCCTAAAAGACTGGCAGCTGTAATTGCAGCAAAAGGTGGTTCTACAAAGTATTGACTCAGGGGGCCAAAATTACGCACACCCCACTTTGCAGTTATTTATTTGTAAAAAATGTTTGGAATGATGTATAATTTTCGATCATCTTCTCACATGTACACCACTTTGTATTGGTCTTTCATGTGGAATTCCAATAAAATTGATGCATGTTTGTGGCAGTAATGTGACAAAATGTGAAAAACTTCAAGGGGGCCGAATACTTTTGCAACCCACTGTACATAACAGTTTATGGACGTAAAGTCTCATCAAAACCTATGGCCAATTAACTAGATACTGCATAAAATAAAAGGCAAATGAACAGATAACAGATGCAAGATTTTTACTTTTTTTTTTTTATTTAGTATACAACTACCGCCAAAAATAGTAACATTTAAAATACATACAGTACATATAAAATGAACAACATGCATGGAAACGCATGCATGTTGCACTAAATAACCTGTGTAAGTCCATACCTTAAAGCATAAAGCAGTTCTGCAAATTCTTTCTATGGTTTCCTCTATAATGCAGAGATGCTGGGAATTGAAACGTACTCTGCTTACATCTAACTGACCCGCCCACAACTAAATCCAACAAGGAAAGGAAGCTGGTTGCATTGCAGTGTCAGGCACATTTGGCCATTGAAACATATACTGTCCAGTATTTTGGTTTTATGGTCACTTATCCTGAATGCTACTAGATTTTGCCTTTTTTGATGGTTAAAAAATTCTTCTCAACAGGTATTCACCCTGTCCAGAAAACTCTGGGGGATTCTGCAGAAGTTAAGGTCAACCAGCATTCTTCATTAGGAGATTCTGTTACTGGAATTATTCCACATAGAGATTTCTCAGAGCCTCCAAAATATGATATTTCAAAGACTGAAGCCCCAGGTACTGATCTACTGCATCACAGTATAGAGAGTCTATCAGAGCCATCTACAGCAATAGACTCTTCTACATCAGATACGGAATGCATGATACCTTTAAGTAGTTCCTGTAAGAATGTTCCATCTAAGTTTTCCCTCACTGTACATCAGAGGGAGGAGTCTAAATCACAACTTCCTGTACATCCGGGATTGCACTCCGCTGATAAACCTTTTTCTTGTTCTGAGTGTGCGAAAAGATTCATGGTGAAGTCGCTGCTTGTTCAGCACCAGAGGGTTCACACCGGCGTGCGTCCTTTTTCATGTTCAGACTGTGGGAAATGCTTCTCGCAGAAAGGGAACCTCATCATACACCGGAGAACCCACACTGGTGAGAAGCCCTATTCCTGTCCACAGTGCGGCAAGTCTTACATTTGGAAAAAACAGCTTCTCAAACATCAGGAAGACCATATGAGTCAACATACTTTTTTGTGTTCAGAGTGTGGGAAATGCTTCAAACAGAAGTGCGACCTCCTTGCGCATCAGAGAGTCCACACAGGCGAGCGTCCTTTCTTGTGTGCCGAGTGTGGGCAAAGTTTTTGCCATAAAAGCAATCTGTATACGCATAGGAAAATCCATGCAGGAGAGCATTGCTTTTCCTGATCAGAGTGTGGGAAATGTTCTTCACAGAAAAGAGATACACAGCTGCTGATGTAGGCAGTTCCAACACTGAACGTTCTGTGAGTATTCCACCCTTCACCTGGGATGAAATTCAAATTTCATCTGTGGTCTAAAACATTAAACACAGCATAAAACAAATAGCTGAAAGCATATGACTGGGTTCCAAGTTACTGAAACTCAGTTAACACGCCTTTATTTTCTCAGCAATCACTTAATTACAAATCAATCTGATAATTTGTCCTGCAGCTGTTGTCTATTAGCATGAGTGAAGTGTAAATAGGCCTTGAAATGACATCAGACCAGTTTGTTTCATTTTTTACTGTGTTTAATGTTTTAGAGCAACAATGTAATTTTGAATTTCATCCCACTCTAAGAATGTGCAATAGACTAGGGGAGGCCATGTTCAGTTGGAATATTTCACCTGTAGAAATATTTGTAATAAACCCCTTCTTCTCGTGTCTCCTAATTCTTCAAGAGAAATGGAAGATATGCCAAAGTGGCTATTCCCTAATACAGACATCAAACAAGTGACAGCGCTCCAGGCTGCAAACTGAACTGTAAGCCAAAAGAGGCATGCAGAGCCCCACAGGGCTAAATACCTGTCTTGAATGCAAATCAGATGCAAATTATGTACTAGTTCCTAATCTAATAATTTTAATGCAGGTTGAAGCACATGAATGCAGCTAGCCAAATAGTATAGTTACGTTAATTTTGTACAGCAGGAGGAAGTGGCAGTGCTTTCAGACAGGTGCTGTACCCGAATTAGCTATTTGCAAAGATGTGCAGAGCTCCACAATGTGGACAAAATTACACAACATGCTTTCAAAACAGGTACAGCAATATGTCCAATTATGGAAATCCAAGTTCTCTTTAAAATAGTAATGACAGGAAATTTACAATTGCTTACAGTTGCGTGGGGCCTGATTCATGAAAACTACAGTGCACACGCTATGCGGGATTCTGTCAGCGTGGCGCGTGCTCTTAATACGCATGATAGAAGTACTCCACTAGCGCAGCCACTACTACATTAATTAACATAGTGGCAGCTGCGCTAGTAGAGTATCGCAGTCGCACTATGAGTGCATGGCCCGTGAGTTAAGTGTGAATGCTACACTGATAGGATCCCGCATAGCGTCTGCACGCTGAAACCATGTGGGGGTACAAAGCTAGATTATAGGTGTGAAGACAAAAATTTAAAATTACTACAAAAAAAAAAAGTAATAAAATGGCCTAGTCCTACCTTTAAATGAGGCTCACAGTAGGTTTTGTATAAGTAAAGGTAAAGAGTTTTATTCAGCACTTAGGACAATGCATTTCACGGTGCAAGCCGCTTCCTCAGGTCAGAGAACATGTCTGCATGGCAGTCAGGGTAATCTTGGGTGCCTTGGCCACTCTCCCATTTTTAAACAATTGATTGAACTTTATTGAATGTAACGTGACACATAAAAATGCTTATTTTTCACAATATTACTTTATGATTTAGTCAGTGTTTGCCCGTTGTAAAATCTTTTTTTCACCTCGATTTACATTCTAAAATCTATCACAAGTGGCTACATCTTTTTTGCTGGCAAGGTGCATTTCTGTGAAATGTATGTTTGTTGTGTGTTCCGAAGTGAGCAGACACAACACCTTGTCTCCCAGTTTCTCCATTGTGGGGTGAGTGGGGAAAGGAATACGTTTGGGTGTTGCGTATTACTAAAGATCCTTTACACATTCTTGGTGGTCTTTATAATCCGCCCCAGACAAGTGGAAAATAGCATGTGTGTGTGGCTTAAAGGGAAATTCTGAGGAACTGAAGGAAAAAGAAATCCACTTACCTCGGACTTCCTCCAGCCCCTGGCAGTCGACCTGTGCCCTCGCTGCAGCTCCGGTGGCTCCTGGTCCCCTCCGGTTCAGATGTTGGTCTCGCCAGGTCGACATCTTCCTGCGCTCCAGCGTGCGGCTCACTGAGTCACACTGACGTCATCTGTGCTGTACTGCGCAGGCACAGAACTACTGCACCTGTGCAGAACAGTCTGGATGATGTCAGTGCGACTCTGAGAGCCGCTCACGCAGGCCCAGTGGACATCTTGCGCCGGAGGGGACCCCAGGCCACCAGCGGGGAGCGGAGCTGCGGCAAGGGCACATGACAGCTGGCAGGGGCTGGAGGAAGCCCCAGGTAAGTGGATATTTTTATTTTTAATATTCTCGGATGTATCCTTTAAACCAGTATTATATCACTATTGTATACAGCTATCCTAGCACATAAATCACTTAGTATATAACCCTTCCTCCCGCCCCTAAACCCTAGTAATGTCAAATACCTGATTTGCATATGCTTGGAGTTAAAGATTGTCCAGCAAGCTCATGGTCAACCAGAACTCACTAAGAGTGTGTATTGGAAATACCTTCTGTTTTAAAGAGAAACTGTAACCAAGGATTGAACTTCATCCCAATCAGTAGCTGATACCCCCTTTCCCTTGAGAAATCTTTTCCTTTTCACAAACCGACCATCAGGGGGCTCTGTTTGGCTGATATTGTGGTGAAACCCCTCCCACAGTGTAATGTCAGGACCATGGTTCTGACATCACACTTGGGGGAGCCTTGTTGCATTGTGGGAAATAACAGCTATTTCCAACTGCCAAAAAAGCAAACAGCAGCTACTTCCACTGACATCACCTGCCAGCAGTAAAAATGTCAGAATGTAATCTTATCTCAGCTAATAACCTCTCACCCCATTTAGATGTTCTGTTTCACTTAAGGCATCTTAACGGACTGTATTTATGCTTGAAAAAAAATCTATGTACCCCCTTTTGATGTTGCATGTATATAGCTGTCTGTTCCATTAGTTTGTAAGCAAACGGGTTTGATGCCCGAGGAAGGCTATACAGCCGAAAGCTTGCTTACGCTTATTCTTTCAAGGTAGCCAATAAATGGTATCATCCTGATTCAAAACTTCTTGCTTTTACTGATGGCTAACATGGTACAATACCCTACTGCTACTAGAATGTGAATCGGGGAGAGGAAAGATTTTACAATGGGCAAACACTGACTAAATCATTTATACATAATTATGGTAAAAATTAAGCACATTTGTTCATTACGTTATTTTTACTAGAGTTCCTCTTTAAGAAGGCAAACTTCTGTTTTGCATAGCATCTTAGTAAGTAGGCTTTTTGGCTACTTACACACTCTTAGGCATTCTGGTACACCATGAGCTTGCTGTGCACTCTGGGTGATTCAAGTCCTACCCCATAGAGCCACATTAATCCATGCCATGCACTGATGATGATCAACCAATCCAAAACAGGCTGTATGTATGTTGGATTAGTTTGGCTCTGTAATATTAACAAGCTGACACATCATTGCATTCCAGCAGTTCTGGAGGTGTGGCTAGCTTACAGGGACAACCAAGGGAAGTTTTGCATATTCAGCAGTGATGCATTGTGGTACACCTCATATACTCACTCCAACCTGAATAATTGCAAATACCTTCCGTTGCAAACTTCTCTTTTGCATTGCACATGCTTGTTCAGGGTCCTTGACTAAAAATATCAGAGGCAAAGGATCAGCAGGACTGCAAGGCAACTGGTCTCTCTTAAAAGGAAATAAATATGGCAGCCTCCATATCCCTCTCACTTCAGTTGTCCTTCAAAGATGGTGATAGACTGGATGTGGCCTTTGGTACCTGCAGGACGCGACAGGGCTCAAGATGGATGGGAGGAAAGGATCGGCCACTAAATATAAGGGAGCACGTGTAAGTTAGAAGCACCAGCTACACAGCCTGTAGCATGCGCAGAGGATTTTAACTCGCACTGTTTAGTGAATCAAGCCCATGGTGTGCAGAAAACACATACAGAAAAAACGCAGGCAAGTGTGACCCTTGCCTAAGGGCTTGTTCACACTGCAAGTGCTTTTCTAGGCGCCATTGATTTTAAAAGCTCTTGTTAATGTTTGTGTTCTCACTTGCGCTATGTGATTTTTTTTTAATAATCACCCATAGCATTAGCAAGAGCTTTTGAAGTCGCTGACGTTTAAAAAGCGCTTGCAATGTGACCCCTGTCTAAGTGTTCAAATTGAACTCCAGTGAAAATAATGCCATAAGAAAGTACTTCATTTTACAATAACTATGTATAAATGATTTAATCAGTGTTTGCCCATTGTAACATCTTTCCTCTTCCTGATTTACATTCTGACGTTTATCACATGGTAAAATTTTTACTGCTGGCAGTTGATGTCAGTGGAAGGGGATGCTTCTTGCTTTTTTTTGGCAGTTGGAAACAGCTGTAAACAGCTGTTATTTCCCACAACGCAATAAGGCTCACAGACAGGAAACTGTCAGGACCATGGTCCTGACATCACACTGTGGGAGGGGTTTCATCACAATATCAGCCATACAGAGCCCCCTGACGGTCAGTTTGTGAAAAGGAAAAGATTTCTCATGGGAAAGGGGGTATCAGCTACCTGAACCTGAAGCAAGTGAAATTATTTAAAATAAACCCATGACACAGCTGCAAATGAATATTACATACTTACCGCACAGTCAGTTCCTCTCAGAAGCTCACCATTTTCTTCTTACAGTGATCCCTTCCAGTTCTGACAAGATTTTGTCAGAACTGAAATATACCACTTGCTGTCAGTTATATATCAGCAGATGTCAGTTACAACTGATTGTGCAAGGTAATGTCCATGTTTCCCTATGGCTCAAGTGGGCGATATTACAGTTAAACAGTGTGCTGACCAGGAAGCTGTTATGGGGTAATGGCCATTTTTAAAATGGAGGACGGAGAATTCCATTGATCACAGTGGACAAACGTCCAGGAGAGGGGAAAGAGATTGAGGAGTAGACTGCACAGGAGGTAAGTATGACCTGTGTATGGTTATTTTGACTTTTTATCTTCAGTTCAGGTTCTCTTTAAGCTAAGAATACTTTTTATAACGGGTAAAAGTGAACAAGGAGGATGTATACGCATGTGAACATTGTCTGGTGGTTTTAACACTTATATGCTGTGCATAATATTGTTTTTGTAATATTTTATTTTTTCATAAAACGATGGTTTTATGTAAAAGAATGACCTGTCTCCTGGACTCTTCTTCTTATTGTCTATAACAAACCCTCTCAATATAACTAGAGCTTGTCATTTTCTGCAGCGGGAGTTAACCCCCCTGGCGGTATGATTTTTCCGGATTTTAGGGTCTAAAAGCGGTGCAATTTCTTGCAGGCTTTTAGACATTAAAACCGGGGGAAAAAATCTGCTAGAGAGCCTGCATCAGCCCCAGCACTTACCTCTCTGGGATCCCGCTCTGCAGTTCCCCCTCTGTCCTTCAGGTGGCGCTGTAACCCTGCAGTGAGATTGCTGTCTGTAGTCATGACGACAAATGGCGATATCCGCTGAGGGATGCAGACACTCCAAGGACAGGAAGGAGAATGGCTGCCGGCGTTTGGATCCCCCAGGAGGTGAGTGAAAACGCCCGCTGCGCGCTATACTCTGCACAAGGCTCCCGGCAGCTACCACGAGTCACATTCAGGGTTACCACTCCTGGCTTGTTTTTTCCAACTCGTGATAACTGCTAACAAGGTTAATGAACACAATACACTTTTTTTTTCTTCTGCAGTGAAGTGTTAACCCCGCGCATATTAACCCCCTGTGTACTGTGTACTTGGCCTTAAAATCCTTCCACAACTTTAAAGAGAGATGAGTCTTAACCCTCCTGGCGGTTTGCAAAAATCCGCCAGGGGGCAGCAAATGCGTTTTTTTACATTTTTTTTTTTTTTTTTTGTCATGTAGCGAGACAAAGTCTCGCTACATGATAGCCGCTGCTCAGTGGCATCCCCCCAGCCCCTCCGATCGCCTCCGGCGATTGGAGATCAGGAGATCCCGCTCAAAGAACGGGATCTCCTGGAGGGCTTCCCCTGTCGCCATGGCGACGGGGCGGGATGACGTCACCGACGTCGTGACGTCAAGGGGGACTCTGATCCACCCCACAGCGCTGCCTTGCACTGATTGGCCAGGCAGCGCACAGGGTCTGGGGGGAGAGGGGCGGCTGCGGCGCGACGGTTAGCGGCGGATCGGCGGGTAGCGGCGGCGATCGGGCACTGCACGCAGCTAGCAAAGTGCTAGCTGCGTGCAGCAAAAAAAAAATTATGCAAATCGGCCCAGCGGGGCCTGAGCGGTGCCTCCCGGCGGCATAGCCCGTGCTCAGCACGGGCTTACCGCCAGGGAGGTTAAAGAGACACTGAAGCGGAAAAAAAAATATGATATAGTGAATTGGTTGTGTACTATGAATAATTACTAGAAGATTAGCAGCAAAGAAAATATTCTCATACTTTTATTTTCAGGTATATAGTGTTTTTTCTAACATTGCATTATTCTATAATATGTGCAGATTACACAACACTCAGCATTCAAAATGATTATTTCAGAGCAGTCTGTGAACTAATGACCTCTCCTCTAGCAGAGAAAAAGTAAACAGTTCACTTACAGTTGAGATAATAAAAGTCACATAACGACTAACTTAGTCGGAGAGCTTAATGGCTTGTTTGCATAGAGATAACAACTGGAGTTTCTCAACTCTTCCTGCACTGGAAACAATTACACTGATGTATCTGATCTTAATGTTTTATTTCTTAGCTGTACTACACATACAAATCATAATATCATAATTTTATTTCCGCTTCAGTGTCTCTTTAATGCAGTTTTTTTACTTAGGGCTTCCTCCAGCCCCATAAGCATGGATGCATCCCTCGCCACCCTCCTACGGTCTCCCGTTCAGCCGCGGTGAGCCCCGGTAACAGGCTCATTGACGTCAGTCCAGGTCTACTGCGCATGCGCAGTAGGTCTGCACATGCACAGAAGACCCAGACTGGCTTCGACTGAGCCCGTTACCGGTGCTTACTGCGGCTGAATGGGAGACAGCAGGAGGATGGCGAGGGACACATCCGTGCTTGGAGGCTGGAGGAAGCCCCGGGTAAGAAAAAAACTGCATTAAGACTCCTCTCTGAGTCTCTTTAAAGACTACCACCTGTAGCAATCACTAGAGGCCCCAATGCTGTACAGATGCCGTTGCTTAGCGATGCATCTGTGCAGCATCAGGTCCTCTGAACTGTTGCCCTAGTGATCATCAAATCTGATCACTACAGACATGGAAGCTGTTGATGCATAAAAGGCTTGTAACATTGCACACCCTGCGGCAATGTTACTGGTCCGTACTGAGTACTGACAATAACATTTGTTGTGTTGAATCTTGAAAGCGCTACCAGCATTACCGTACATAAACAGTGCATAGTCATTCCAGTAACTCACCATGGCTTAGCATTCACACTTGGATGTGCTGAAACCAGCAGCCAGGCTTATGTGTTTGACACATGTTGCCTTTACCGAGTACTTAGTTACATATTCGTAGCTACTCGGAATCAAAATTTAAATGAGACAGCTGTGACCGTGGGAGAGGGGGTTAACTTACCCATGCGGCCATCTGATTCCTGTGTGGCTGAGGGGCGGGTCACAGCTGCACAGGTGGGCGTGGCCAAAGCCTTGGCAGCAAGTTTGGAAAAAAATAAAAATAGCTAGGGCCCATTCTGAGGGGTGCCTCAGGGGTGCTTGCCTGAGGGGAAGACATCAGGACAATTGAATATTTAACCCCACAACTCCCCCAATCCTCCATCATTCAGACAGAGCCTGTCATTACAGGGTTTATTTGGCTTTAGATGCCCATTAACGGTACCATTTGTAGTGAACAATCGTAATTCAATCATATTCATTCTAATCGCATTGTATAAAATACAAAGAAGCTAATGGGCCTAGTTGATCCTGAATGATTGTCTTACCCTATTGTTTCCTAAAGGGGCTGATCGTTGATGAACGCCCTTTCATATTTTGGATCGATTCTTTTAGTCTGTTTGGATTGCTTATCATTTTTTCCTTCGTTGGTGGACCGGAATGATTGACTGCAACCGTCAATGGGCACCTTGAAAGAACTGGTTTATCAGTATTGGTGTATTTTAAAGAACACGTGACACCCATGCTAACCTAGAAATAAAAACCGCATATATAAGTAGATAAATACTACTTCTACTTACATAACAGATGTATTGCACTGTCCACGTTATAATTCCTGTGAATTTTATAAAGGAAAAGCAGAGAATCCTATTCTAGACAGTTTCCATCTTGGTTACCGTTGAGTGAAGCTAATCCTGACATAATTTCCTCCCTCTCTCTTTTTTTCCTACTCTTGCTAATTGTGTATTCATTACCCGCCCTCCTCCCAGAGTCTTCAGACACTTTTTTATTATTATTTAGTATTTATATAGCGCCGACATATTACGCAGTGCTGTACAGTATATATATATATATATATATATATATATATATATATATATATATATATATATATATTTTGTCTTGTCACTAACTGTCCCTCAAAGGAGCTCACAATATAATCCCTACAATTGCCATATGTCTGTATTATGTAGTGTAAGTACTGTAGTCTAGGGCCAATTTTTTAGGGGGAGCCAATTAACGTATCCGTATGTTTTTGGAATGTGGGAGGAAACCGGAGTGACCGGAGGAAACCCACGCAGACACGGAGAGAACATACAAACTCTTTGCAGATAGTGCCCTGGCTGGGACTCGAACCAGGGACCCAGTGCTGCAAGGCGAGAGAGCTAACCACTACCCCACTGTGCTGCCCACTTCCACTGAGGTCTATACTAGGAAGTGCACTGTTATATGTCATAGAAGGAGGGGGAAATAATGGGAAGAGGAGGAATATATTAAAGATAAAAAGACCACCCAGCATGCAACAGTTTTGCCAGCCGATGGCAATGGCAATTATAGGGCCAGTGCACCTAAGGTATGTGATAACTCCAAAACATAACAGCAGAAGACGTTTTGAATGCAGGATTAGCATCTTTATCACTTAATGCACTCAGACCAGTTGCTGTTGAAATTAGATTTTTATGGTGACAATCCCGCTTTAAAACTGATTTACAAAAAGGGTCTCCTTACTTGTGGACTAAAAAGTCAGTGAGAGAGAGCCAACACAGCTTGAAAAAGGACAGCAAGTCTGAAACAGCGCCTGTCACTGTTCATGGTTATCTCTCTATTTTAACTTAATAAAGAGCTATATTTACTTACACGGTGCTGCAGAATCCTTTGTGAATAGATCTTAAATCACCAAGTTCTTTGCTATATTATGAAAGTTATACTCCACTGCTACTAAGAGTCTGAGACATGCAGGGAATAGTCCCAATATTGGATCTCTTGGTCGTGGAAAATGGCTGTGATTAAGATGATGATTTTTAGAACTGTAATCATTCAGTTCAACAAATAGGGCAAGATTTCTGGAAAGGCCACAAAGACCCAAGCCTTGGGTGGCTACAGTCCATGGGGGCACCTGGACATGAAACAGGGTTTGCTACACTGTGTATGAAAGAGAAGGCTTCAAATGGGGAGCAATACATAAAAAGAGGAAGCTAATGCCCAATGGAGCATTTCATGAAAGAGAGGGGCTGCAGTACAGGGATGATACCCATGGAAGAGAGGGCTGCACATGGAATGGGAGGGGCATTGCTGCACATGAAAGGGGAGCTACAACCTGCTTGGCCTAGGGGCAGTAAAAGTATAAACCCGGCCTTGTCAACAAATCCTTTTTTGCTAAACTACAAAGGACCAGAGATGGCCCGTACTGTTCACCGGCAAACAGTATTCTGCAAACTTCTGATGTTTGCATTCGCGGTGAACTGCGAACATTTGGCTGTTCGACTCGCCTCCTATACATAATCATTGAGCTAAATTTTGACCCCTCGACTCACAGTCAGCAGACACATGACAAAGACAAGACAAATAACATTTATATTGCGCTTTTCTCCTTGCGGACTCAAAGTGCCAGAGCAGAGCAGCAGCCACTAGGGTGCGCTCTATTGGCAGTAGCAGTAAGGGAGACTTGCCAAAAGTCTCCTACTGAATTAGTGCTGGCTTACTAAACAGGCAGAGCCGAGATTCGAACCCTGGTCTCCTGTGTCAGAGGCAGAGCCCTTAACCATTACACCTCAGACACATGGCAGACAATCGGCTAGCACCCCCTCCTGGACCCCCCACCCCCCTATCAAAAAGCAGTTGCGGTGGCCATATTGGGTGAATTCTCTGCTGGCTGCTGACTGTTAGTGAGAGTAGGGTCAGACTTGCTGCAGATAGGTAGGGAAAGCATTAGCTAGGCCTGTGTTCTTGTTCCTCACTGACTACTTGCAGAAAGCACCCCAAATAGCCCTTCTGAGGGCTAGTACATCGGTCCTGTGTTTTTTATTGTGTGTGACACTCCTGAGCCCACTGACACCCAGAGCTGTGTGCACACAACTGCTATTGTGGCCACATTAAGTTGCAGGCCCAGAGCACCACTCTGGTGCATTATTTGTAGGAATGTAATGTGTTTTATGCCCTATAGCTGTTAAAACACGACTGGGTCAACTCCTCTGTAATTTTTGGTGGGACTTTTGGAATGGATCCCCCTCTGGCATGTCACATTCCAGGTGTTAGACCACTTGAAACAACGTTTCCATCACCTTTGTGGCCAGAAGCAGTTCCCCAGATTCTCCTGTTCGCAAACATTTGCGGAAGTAAGAGTTTGCTATTACATAGTTACATAGTTATTTGGGTTGAAAAAAAAAAGACATCCATCGAGTTCAACCAAAACCCTAAATTTGATGTTTGTGACATCTCTCTACAAAAGACTATTAATAATTTTGTCTGGCCATACAAACGCCCGAGGCTATGTTCATCTACAATTACAAATAAACCTATATCTCTCATTCTAATGATCTACCATATCCTGGTTTTGCCCTTGCAAACATTTGAAAATAAGAAATATATCAGACTAAAGGATGGGAGTTGATTTTAGAGTCAATTAAATATACTTTTCTGTAGAAAACTATATACATTTACATTCTGTACATGAATCCTGAAGGTGGACAAATTAGGAAGAAAGAGGGACAGAGGGATTGGTTCCAAAAGAGGGACCGTCCCTCCAAAAACGGGACAGCTTGGCGTATGCATACACATCTGTGATACGTATATGTATTTCCCTGCAACAAATGTGCTTAATGTGATTCTTGTACCCATCATTTAAACTGAGTTCTGCTTATTTAAAAGCTAACATACATTAATCTAAACTAGAGATGACAGAACTATCCAGTGTGATTTGCATTGTGAAAATACGTTTTGCTGATGAATTATTCATATTATGTTTATGTGTGTGACTAGGGGTGTGGCTGGAGGTTTGGTATGGAAGGCATCCCGCTAGCTTTCCTCAAAAAGTTTAGATGTATGGATTTTGGGAGTGAATGTTAACCCGTCATTGGCTCCCATCATCTCTGTAGCCCTGTGTAAAGTTCAGTTTCAGCCTCCCCGATTCTGGCCGTTGTAGAGACTAGAGAATAAATATGGTAGAATTTCACAGAACGTCAAGCTAGTATGTACTACTTTCCCGGAAACGTCCACAAACGTTGCTGTTGGCACTCGCACTAGTGCTGTTCACGCAAATATCCTGCAGTTAGCATATTCTCCACAAGATGGCGATGTTGGCTGTTGAAGCGGAAACCGCTGACGGCCATAGAGACGAGCTGGAGGAAGTAGAGAGGAGACAATACTGGGACAGAATAGGCTGTCATCTCACCGGACTGGGCAGCACGGGAGGTAATAAAATATAGTTTAATATTCATATTTTATTCTATATACATTTCCCTGGTGATCACCAGCAGCCGCTGCTCACAGAAAGGAGGATTTATCGACCTATAGGCAATCATTGTGGAGCAGTTGCCCACACAGCAAATTATCCTTCTATCTATCAGCTGAAACGTGTGTCTTTTTAAAGCAATGGCTCCTCCTTGCCGTTAATGTATTCTTTTATTTTGACACTTGTCTTGGTATATCAGCCCCATCCATTAACATCATATGGGTATGATCAAACACACAGACTGTGTAGAAGGCCTCCCTCTGGCTGCAACAATCCCCTTCTCTAATTGCAATTAAAAACACAGGTATTTGTCACATGGTTGCAAGGCATTTTGAAGGCATGAGAGCAGTGGTGTAGAAATCAGGGCACTAGTCCACTTTAGGGGACCCAGCAGGAAAACTCATAGAGAAATTCAACTAACGTGATTGGGTGGACAGCACCCTCCCAAACTGCTAGGTTTCCAATAGGTTGTAGTAAACGGCCCATGCTGTTTGGACAATCACAATACTTTGTGCTATAAAATGGTGCCGTGATTGGCGAACTGTTCCCTATGTGTTTTTCTGCTAGGTCCCCTAAGGTAGGCTAGTGACAAAATAAATATAGCGCAGGCCTGGGCAAACTTTGCATGGCCTGGGCCGCATACTTCAGCCTGCATTACTATCATTCCTGGCCGCCTCCTCTCTCTTTACCCCCTTCCTGCAGAGTTGCGATTAGCGGGGGTTAAAACTCACCTACTTGCCGCTTAATGCATTGCATCTTCGTGACAACAGGGCATCATGTGACACGGGATGTGTGATGCCCTGTTGCCATGGAGATGCGACACAGTAAGTGGTGAGTGTTAACCCCCGCTAATCGTCTGCAGGGAGGGAGAAGGGAGAGAGAGGAATCCGGCAGTCTATCAGTGGGCCATAGTTTGTCCAGCGCTGGTATAGCGGCTGTTATAAGGCCTGTAGCCAAGGTGGGCTTGGTGTGAGTGCCTTGCTGCAGTAAAGGGGTCTGCAGTGGGCCTCATAGAGACGCTTTGCAGGCCCCCTGATGAGCAGAATAGTGCAAGTGGAACATAGGAGAGAAGTCACTCATCTCTCCAGGCTCAAACAGTGACCTGCTGTCTCAAGGAATCCTCGTCTCTATGACTACAGCACCCTCTCTTCTTACGTGACCTGCGGTCAGGTTCTGAATAAAAGAGGGCACTCTAATTAGAGACTGAAGCCTGGAGAAGGTAGATTGTTTGTGGAGCTGGAAAGGTGAATTCTCATCTGGGTCACATCTTGGTTTTCAAATACTGGGGAGGGATGTTTGGGCCTTATGGCTACCTGTATATGTGGGGGCTACCTCAACTGGCTGCACCAATCCCTGTCTCTTAAGAGTTGCAGCCATGTGGATTGTGCAACCAGCCATGGCAGGGCTGGCTTTTGTTCTAGGAGTGATCGGGTAGCCCCAGCTATTTTCTGGCAAGTTTTTCACAGTTCACTTCCTGCTATTAAAGACACTAGTGTTAGGACTATAGGTGATACACAAGAGGTGCTCCCATGGCTTTAAGAGGCTTTGCGATCATGTGACATACTTGTGCTTTTAAAGCAGTAGAATCAGCCATACTATGCCAGGGAAAAAAAACACATATATAAGTAGATAAATACTTGATCTACTTACATAACACATGTATTATACTGTCCATGTTTTGATTTCAGTGAATGTTATATAGTAAATGACGAGAATTCTGTTCCTGGTGGGGGCCATGTCTTTTGCCCACAATTAGGGCCCTTTTCCACCAGCGCGTTTGCGCTGGCTGAATCGCAAAGTCGCAGACCGCTAGCGATTTTACAATCGCTACGGTTTGCTTTTTAACATAGGAATCGCGGTAGGTCATTTCCACTACCGCGATTCGTTTTTTACCCGAACGCGCGGCGGAGCGATATTTGCCGCGTAGCAAAATCGCGGCCGCAAAACGTTGGGGAATCGCCGGTTTTGCGATTCAGCAATCGCTAGCGTTCAGCGTGAACGCTAGCGACTGCAGGTGGAAAAGGGCCCTTAAGGCTATCTCATGATGTCATTTCTGCCCTTTACCTTTTTTCTTGGCTCCTCCAATCGCTGAGTCGCCTCAGCCTTGCTTGTAAACACAAGTGAGTAGGGGATTAGGTTTCAGATAAGCAGCTGGCAGGGAAATAAAGGGAAGAGGAGGAATAGATTATAGATAAAAAGAACCCCCAGCATGCAATTCTTTGGCACGACTACTAAAGGGCCAGTGCTCCTTAAGTATGTGATAACTCCAAATCATAACAGCAGAAAAAGTTTTGAATGCAGCATTAGCATCTTTATCACTTAATACACTTAGACCAGTTGCTGTTAAAATTTGATTTTTATGGTGACGATACCGCTTTAAAGATGATTAGAGAAGGGCATTGTTGCAGCCAGCAGAGTGCCTCTTGGGAGTGTCTTTGCTTGGTTGATTCTGGTGCCTAATCTAGGTGCGGCTCTCATTCTGCTTCATGCATGTCCCAGAATTAGCATAGTTTGTTGTACCTATATGGATTTATCAAGAAGGTACAGAGCCATTTATCTAACTGTACATCCTGAACTGCAGATTTATATTTAACAGCTGAGTGATATGTAAATCATTCAATATAGTATGATAAACAGTAGTGATGATAATGTCTAGGAGAACTCACGGAGAAGCATGTGATCAGTTTGGTCAGGTGATAGATATGCAAGTCTCTTAAAGTGGACCCAAATTAAAAATACAAGATTTCAGAACTAAAATCTATTTTCTAAATTATAATAATAAATAGCAGCCTTTTTTCAGCTGCATGATGAAAATATAAAATATTTTACATTTATTGGAGGAACCCCTCCCTTCCTTTCAAATTGCCGGGACAGAATCCGGCAAACTGATGGAGTAAGTGATGTCTGGCAATGGAGGAATTGCTAATGGCTGCCCCCAGTATAACCCCAGTTATGAAAAGAGAAGGGAGAAAAGCATGCACTGAAATGCTCATAGGTTTGAAGGAGTGTTTATTTATCTTTGTATGTGTCAGAGTGGTGCAACTAAATATTTTTAATTAAAAAAAATGTTTGGTTTGGGTCCGCTTTAATTTTCTAGTCATGTTCATGTGCTAAAGCAGGATGAGATCACAGCAAATCAGAGCTTTGCAAATCTATCAGCTGATCAAACAAATCACATGCTTCTCAATGATTTCTCCTAGACATGACCATCACTAATAAACAGTATCAGTAAATACTCATCCCACCACAGTTTTGATGATTCTCAGAATATTCTCCCTCCACAGAAGCAAAGCACCATCTGTAAATCGCATGTCTAAGTATGAAGATGGAGGAGGATTGGAGTCACATGACTGAGAGGATATTAGACCTCACCCTGGAGATCATCCAGCTGTTGACCGGAGAGGTGAGCGGGATTCTGGGAAGGGTCACATGACATGACTGATATCTCTGTTAAAAGACAATTGACGTGAGAAGAATATGATGGCTGTCATATTTGTTTCATTTTAAATAATACCAGGTCAGATGTTTCTTGCAAAAATATGATAAGATTAGCTGCATGCATGTTTCAAGCATGCGATTCAGGCACTACTGATGTCAGAATGATCAGCAGTTCAGCTAGGCAACTGGTATTGTTTAAAAGAAAGTAAATATGTCAGCCTCCAAATAACTCTCACTTCAGGTTCCCTTTAATAAAACACACCTGAACAGAGAGGTGAGGAGGATTCTGAGAAGTGTCATGACACCACCAAACTCCTCATTCATGCCCTTGTAATCTCCCACCTGGACTATTGCAACTCCCTTTTATCAGGCCTCCCCTCAAACTGTATTGTGCCCCTTTAGACGGTAATAATTGCAGCAGCTTGACTGATCAACTCCTCTCATCACAGTGCCTCTACAACTCCCCTCTGTAAAGCTCTCCACTGTCTCCCCATCTGCTTCAGGATCATTTTCAAAATTCTGTGCTTGGCCTACAAATCTGTGCACAGGACCTGCCCAATCTACATCTCCAATCTTGTCCACAGGCACATACCAGCCCACCCCCTCTGATCCTCTAACGACTTGCACATGTTCCCTCATGCTCACTCCTATGCATGATTGCAGGACTTCACTAGGGCTGCCCCCACTCTCTGTAACTCGCTCCCACCAGCCATCAGACTTGCCCCCACCTTCAATACTTTCAAACGAGCCCTCAAAATTCACCTTTTCATGCTCGCCTGTCCCCCCACATCAGTACCATAATATGTTCTGCTGGGCACCCTCTTAACAGACCATTTGTCTCCACCCCCACCATTTATATTGCAAGCCTCTGCCAGGGCCCTCCCCCCTAGTGTTTCCAGCTTGATTATGCAATCTCACTGTCTTGTCACCCTTCTTGCAGACTAGAACATACTTTATTTTGAACAAAGACACTAAATAATCTCTATTAATAAAATACAGACCTGACTGGAGAGGTGAGAAGGATTCTGGCATGTCACATGACATCACTCTTACCTCTGGTATTAAACACACACACCTGGAGAGACAAAAATTAGAGGAAAGAATCGAGAGCCCAATATGGTGTAGTATGTTGAGGTAGATTAAATGACGTGCAATGTATAATTAGAAGTAATACTCACAAATGTGGGTTACCACCAAGACAACCACTGTATAAGCAGATGGGGAAAGACTCTCAGTAGTCGCCACCAGTCGCTCTCTGTAGTAGGAAAAATGGG
Organism: Hyperolius riggenbachi; assembly: GCF_040937935.1. Classification (NCBI taxonomy): domain Eukaryota; kingdom Metazoa; phylum Chordata; class Amphibia; order Anura; family Hyperoliidae; genus Hyperolius; species Hyperolius riggenbachi. The sequence goes on from NC_090655.1 coordinate 238,037,743, forward strand.
GACGCACCCCTCCACCAATGGTGGCTACTAATATGTCACGCAGATAGAAAACAGAGAGGCCAAAAGTAGGATACAATTTGTTGCAAACAGTTTAAAAGGGAGGTAGAGGTGGACTTACCTCCAGGTTGTAGGACACAAGCTGTTTATGTTTCAAATAAACATATTTTTATTCTCATAATCATAAAAAATACAGGAAAAAAATCCACTGTGACGCATTTTGAGGGACTACCCATTTCCAAATTTGTGGAGCATCTGGGAGGCATAATTCCATCCACAAGCAATAGAACACAGCAATACATGCATGCAGCTACATTTGAGTCGTCAGCAGGTGCTCGTCAGCCAATCAGGATGCATTGTCATACACCCTTTACCTGCCATACCACATCTAGCAGCCATTAGCATTCAGGTGGGAGGCTTCAGTTGGACGCAAATCGCAAGATTGCGTCGCTAGCAGGACCGCCCCGTGCAGGCATCCCTCCCACAGGGGTCCCTCCCTAACCGCTCACCTGTCCGCCATGTCCTAGAGCTGAAAAAAAACGTTTAAAAACACACGATTGGTTCGCACGATGGCCAGGGGCCCCGGACCTCTCTCACTGGCTGGGGCCCCAAGGCCAATGCGCGATACCTGGAGGGGAGTGCATGTGGGCCTGGACCTCTCACACCCAGGCTCTGGACCTCTCACATCCAGAAAACCCACCAACACTGCCTCCATACTGAATGCTAAATTCGACACACACAAGCAATAGAACACAGCAATACATGCATGCAGCTACATTTGAGTCGTCAGCAGGTGCTCGTCAGCCAATCAGGATGCACTGTCATACACCCTTTACCTGCCATACCACATCTAGCAGCCATTAGCATTCAGGTGGGAGGCTTCAGTTGGACGCAAATCGCAAGATTGCGTCGCTAGCAGGACTGCCCCGTGCAGGCATCCCTCCCACAGGGGTCCCTCCCTAACCGCTCACCTGTCCGCCATGTCCTAGAGCTGAAAAAAAACGTTTAAAAACACACGATTGGTTCGCACGATGGCCAGGGCCCCCGGACCTCTCTCACTGGCCAGGGCCCCAAGGCCAATGCGCGATACCTGGAGGGGAGTGCAGGTGGGCCTGGACCTCTCACACCCAGGCTCTGGACCTCTCACATCCAGAAAACCCACCAACACTGCCTCCATACTGAATGCTAAATTCGACACACACAAGCAATAGAACACAGCAATGCATGCATGCAGCTACATTTGAGTCGTCAGCAGGTGCTCGTCAGCCAATCAGGATGCACTGTCATACACCCTTTACCTGCCATACCACATCTAGCAGCCATTAGCATTCAGGTGGGAGGCTTCAGTTGGACGCAAATCGCAAGATTGCGTCCCTAGCAGGACCGCCCCGTGCAGGCATCCCTCCCACAGGGGTCCCTCCCTAACCGCTCACCTGTCCGCCATGTCCTAGAGCTGAAAAAAAAGTTTAAAAACACACGATTGGTTCGCACGATGGCCAGGGGCCCCGGACCTCTCTCACTGGCCGGGGCCCCAAGGCCAATGCGCAATACCTGGAGGGGAGTGCAGGTGGGCCTGGACCTCTCACACCCAGGCTCTGGACCTCTCACATCCAGAAAACCCACCAACACTGCCTCCATACTGAATGCTAAATTCGACACACATAAGCAATAGAACACAGCAATACATGCATGCAGCTACATTTGAGTCGTCAGCAGGTGCTCGTCAGCCAATCAGGATGCACTGTCATACACCCTTTACCTGCCATACCACATCTAGCAGCCAGGCTCTGGACCTCTCACATCCAGAAAACCCACCAACACTGCCTCCATACTGAATGCTAAATTCGACGTGAGCGGTTAGGGAGGGACCCCTGTGGGAGGGATGCCTGCACGGGGCGGTCCTGCTAGCGACGCAATCTTGCGATTTGCGTCCAACTGAAGCCTCCCACCTGAATGCTAATGGCTGCTAGATGTGGTATGGCAGGTAAAGGGTGTATGACAGTGCATCCTGATTGGCTGACGAGCACCTACTGACGACTCAAATGTAGCTGCATGCATGTATTGCTGTGTTCTATTGCTTGTGTGTGTCGAATTTAGCATTCAGTATGGAGGCAGTGTTGGTGGGTTTTCTGGATGTGAGAGGTCCAGAGCCTGGATGTGAGAGGTCCAGGCCCACCTGCACTCCCCTCCAGGTATCGCGCATTGGCCTTGGGGCCCCGGCCAGTGAGAGAGGTCCGGGGCCTCTGGCCATCGTGCGAACCAATCGTGTGTTTTTAGGCATAATTCCATGCAATTTCAATTTAAATCGTATCAACCAAAAACTCTTTTTCTTGGGGACTGGCAAGTGGTAAATGTTCTGATTCAGACACCCTCCCTGTGTATGGATAGATCATCTTTATTTATACATCATCTCTGTTTTTCTCATAAAGCGTTAAAAGACACAAACAGAGAGGGTAGCGAGGGTTACATAACGTCACTTATATAAAATAACATATGACCAGAGTGTGAGGAGGCTTATTTTCTTAAAACAATTAGATAATCGTTGATTTGGTTTTAAACATTATATACATTTTAATTAAACTGGGATATGGATGGATAGGAATAACCAGCATAAGTTAGTTGCAGAGACACTTGGAGCACCAGACTGACCAGGCGGGGGGTGTTTGGGGACACTGCGCCAATTCACCTCAGCCTGTGGTAGTCAGCTTACTTCAGCCTGTGGTAGTCTGTAGTTTCCGGCAGGCAGAGCAGGGCTACGGATTAAGATTATCTTTCGGTGACATGCTGCCCACATTACAATTATTATCTGGTGAAACATTGCTGCATTACGATTATCTTCTGGTGACATGCTGCCCACATTACAATTATTGGTACTTATCCGTTAGCCGGGCGCATCCTCTAGGTGGCGACAAAACTCCACCCGAGTTACATCTTTCCCTACTATCCATGTCGGCCTGGAGGGGGAATAGTAATTAGCGCCACCTGCCGGATGCGCCCGGCTAACGGATAAGTACCCAATTATTATCTGGGGAAACATTGCTGCCTTACGATTATCTTCTGGTGACATGCTGCCCACATTACAATTATTATCTGGTGAACCATTGCTGCATTACGATTATCTTTTGGTGACATGCTGCCCACATTATGATTATTATCTGGTGACCTGCTGCCCACATTACAATTATTATCTGGTGAAACATTGCTGCCTTACGATTATCTTCTGGTGACATGCTGCCCACATTACAATTATTATCTGGTGAACCATTGCTGCATTACGATTATCTTTTGGTGACATGCTGCCCACATTATGATTATTATCTGGTGAAACATTGCTGCATTACGATTATCTTCTGGTGACATGCTGCCCACATTATGATTATTTTCTGGTGACATGCTGCCCACATTACAATTATTATCTGGTGAACCATTGCTGCATTACGATTATCTTTTGGTGACATGCTGCCCACATTATGATTATTATCTGGTGAAACATTGCTGCATTACGATTATCTTCTGGTGACATGCTGCCCACATTATGATTATTTTCTGGTGAAATGCTGCCCACATTACAATTATTTTCTATTGTAACATTGCCACACTACGATCATTTTCTGGTGAAACATTGCTGCATTCCGTACATATGAAATTGCCGCCGGGAGACCTGTGTGCAGGATACAGCCGGTATGGCTTATACTGCTGTTGCACAAGTCCCGGCGGCGTTAATTACTACTCCCCCTCCAGGTCCACGTGGATAGTGGGGAATGATATCATTCTACTTACAGCTATTGCTGGAGGCTAAATTATAGTGTTTTAAATGTAACTTCAGCTCCGTCTTCTGACGGCGCCGAAGTTACTCACAGCGCACTGCTATAGGCGTAATTCCTAATATGTTCTAAGTTTTCTCGCTTGGTGTGACAAAATGGCTAGAGCCCCCCCTGATAAATTGATATGGCCATTACATTGTTATTGTTTCAATTTTACAGAGATTTCCTGCAGTGAGGAAGTTTGGCGATCATGTAACCATCAAGCTGCCCCCACCTCACTCGCTGACATCCAAGAGACACAACAAGCAGAAGATTGTGGAAGTCACCATGAAGATGATGGAGCTGCTGACCGGAGAGGTGACCAGTGCTGGGAAATGTGGGGAATTGTCTAGCAATGGCAAGGGGGGGAATTTGGATGGTGACTGTTTTATATTGTGTGTATCAGGTTCCCATAAGGTGTCAGGATATCGCCATCTATTTCTCCATGGATGAGCTGCAGTTTCTAGAGGAACACAAGGACCTCTACAAGGACGTTGTGATGAAGAATCAGTCGCCCCTCACACTTCCAGGTAAGAGGAGACTTTCATGTCTTGTAAAGGAGAGAGCAGTATGGAGGGTCCACCTAGATCCCCCATCATTTGATAATCACATAGAAATAATGGATTCAGTCACTGAGTTTGTTTCCTACAGATGTCTCCATTAACCGTAGCCCACCAGAGAGAAGTACAGGTCCTCTTTATTCCCGGGATTGTCCACAGGAAGATCCCACCATCCCTCACCATGATCAGGTAGGTGGAGCTGAGGGAATAGAGATCTAAAGTGAAGGTTTTATTTACAACTTTACTATTTTGTATGTCAGGCAGAAGACCTAGAATATGTGAAACTTGAGGAAAAAGAGACGTGTATGAGGAGTGACAAGAAGATGAGGAATGACAAGAAGACCAATACTGAGCAGAAGATGATGAAGGCAATTAAAGTGGAAGAAGAAGAGATGCTCATCGGGGACGACTTGAAGTCTTCTGTGGAGGATGACAGGATTGTAATCATTAAAGTGGAAGAAGATGAGGTGTATGTGAGTGGAGATCAGCAGTCTGCAGAGGAGGGAGACATGATGGGGACAAACCATGAGGAGTTAGAACACTGGGGTAAATCCTCTGTTTTATCATCTGTTAACTATGATATTTATCTTGGTGGTTGAGGCCTCCAAGGGTTTCTAAAACCATTTTGTACATTTTGTTGTTGTTTTCCTGTAGTCAGCACAAAATTCCAGTCTCCCACATTAAAAAACGTTCAGGGTGTTGCAACTAATGATTTTTATGAAGTTGAAAAACAACTTGCAACTTCAGTCTCTAATTACATTGACCATATGAGAATCCCATCTCCATTCCTGAGTATAACATCATAGTACCAACAAATGAGGAGGATATAGCTTTTGTAATGCTCAGCGCTGTATATTTAGGACACCCCTCCAGTTGCAGCCTGCAGTCACCCAGTGCACAACAACAGTGTGGCCACCACCCAGGGCAAAAACCACCATCTCCATGTGGATTGGATTAACCTCTGGCTGCGGAACTATTTATTGCTGTCTAGCGCTCAAGTTTTACATTCTTCTAGTAACAAATGAGGAGGAGATACGGTACACCATATGAAAGATCCATCTCCATTCCTCAGTATAACATCATAGTATAAACAAATGAGGAGGAGATACTGTACACCATATGAAAGATCCATCTCCATTCCTCAGTATAACATCATAGTACCAACAAATGAGGAGGAGACCCTGTACGCCATGTGAAAGGCCCATCTCCATTCCTCAGTATAACATCGTACTACCAACAAATGAGGAGGAGACCCTGTACGCCATGTGAAAGGCCCATCTCCATTCCTCAGTATAATATCATAGCACCAACAAATGAGGAGGAGATACTGTACTCCATATGAAAGGCCCATCTCCATTCCTCAGTATAACACCATAGTACCAACAAATGAGGAGGAGATACTGTACTCCATATGAAAGGCCCATCTCCATTCCTCAGTATAACACCATAGTACCAACAAATGAGGAGGAGATACTGTACACCATATGAAAGGCCCATCTCCATTCCCCAGTATAACATCATAGTACCAACAAATGAGGAGGAGACCCTGTACGCCATGTGAAAGGCCCATCTCCATTCCTCAGTATAACATCATAGTACCAACAAATGAGGAGGGGATACTGTACACCATATGAAAGGCCCATCTCCATTCCTCAGTATAACCTCATAGCACCAACCATTGAGGAAGAGATACTGTACAACAGAGGTCCTCAAGGCCCACCAACAGTACATGTTTTGCAGAAAACCACAAACATGCACAGGTGAAGTAATTAGTGTCTCAGCAGAGCTGATTAACTACCTCTGTGGATTTCTACAAAACATGCACTGTTGGTGGGCCTTGAGGACAGGGTTGGGGAACACTGCACAAGGTCTCCATTTTTTGGTAAAACCTAGCTGAGGTGAAGGTTGATGCATCCCAATTGCATGACATAATAATGATGTCACTGTACAGTAAACCCCAATGTCTCTAGCTGATTTGGTTGTGCCAGTTCTATAATAGATAGCACTGCTCACGACTAGGCCTACATGTCTATTTTTTGAGTACAGAGCATGAAACAGTAATATCCATGTAACCGTTTCCTTTTGCCTCCAGCAGGAGGATCTGGTGTTGGGAGCCCCTCAGATGGACATCTTATGCCTCACCCAAATGATACGGCAGAAGATCTTGGCATCACAAAATTTATTCTAAATACTGGACACACCCATTACAGACGTTACAGTACAGCTAGAGGAAGAGCTCGCTCTAGTGGTGTGGAGACCACCAATAAGTTTCGCAATGTTTCTCCTTCTCTCAGTCTTGGCAGATCACCAGATCCATTCAATCCTGCAGATTCATCTGATACTTCAACCAGCCGCACGCCAGCAGAAGCTCACCGGATAGAGCTTGCTAAACACCGAAGACTTCTTAGGTGGACTAGGCCCTTTCCTTGCTCTGAGTGTGGGAAATTATTTGCATCGAAGGCAAAACTCATGAGACACGAGAGAACTCACCCCGGAGAGCGTCCTTTCTCTTGTGCCCAGTGTGGGAAATGCTTCACTCACAAACATCACCTACTAATACACCAGAAGATCCACGTTGAAGAGCGCCGCTTTTCCTGTTCAGTGTGTGGGAAATCTTTTACACGGAAATCAAGCCTCAACAGACATAAGTCAAACCACACAGCCGATCGTCCTTTCTTCTGCTCAGAGTGTGGGAAAACATTCACACAGGAGGCTAATCTGATTTTGCATATGAGACGTCACCCGGGGCTGTGTTCTTTCCTCCCTTTAGAGTGTGAGAATACATTAAATGAGAATGGAGATGTACTGATAGTACCAGCCCACTCGGAGGAGCCGCCTTTCTCTTGTACAGAGTGTGGGAAAGTTTTCATTCAGAAAGGTGAATTTCTCAGACACCAGGCAGAGCACAGAGGTGAGTGTTCATGTTCAGAGGGTGGGAAGTTTAACAGATTACCAGATTTTAAAGTGATACCATACTTGTTGCACTAAAAGTGCTTAATCTGGGGCTGTATTAATGAATACAGTGGAATTGATTTTTTTATTTTAGGCTGTTTTTAAGAAACTGGAATATTCCCCCCCCCCCCAGTATGTAAAATAAATGTATAGTAAACCAGCTGCAGCGTGTGCTGATCTCTTCTACCCCCAGTATGGATAGTATAAGCTGTTACTCTGGCTATACTGATAGTAAACTGGATCACCTGCTGATCCCAACTTCTGGCCCTGACACCAGGGATACCTAGGAGAAGTATGAATAACTGATGAGTGATCAGCATGCAAGTATGAAGGTGCTGATAATTGGGTGTTCCATCTCTGTTAGGGTTCGTATAGACATACGATAAAGATCGTTCGTTACGTTTACATGATATTCAAATTAGACCGAAAAGATCGTTCGTAATGAACGATTGTGTACACACGTGAACGATATAAGTATAAAGTACTGAACGACGAACGATAAAAAAATGCGTGCGCAAACGGGAGTGACGTTATGACAGGCAATAAGAACATGTGTACTACTCCACAGATAATCATTATCGGACGATCTTTGTACACACTGCAACGATTGAACGATTATCTTTCGAAAAAATCCGCCGGGTGGGATCGGTCGGATTGAACGATAACGTTTGGAAATTTGGAACGCACGATTATCGGTCCGATTGTTGTTATCGTTAGTTTTCGAACGATCGTTATCGTACGTGTGTACTCAGCTTAACTCTCCCTTTAAATAATTCCCTCTCATTCCCCTCCATTGAATTAGTGCCCTTTCTGCGCCCCTCCCTTTAATTAGTGCCCTTTCTGCGCCCCTCCCTTTAATTAGTGCCCTCTATGTGGCCTACTTATAATTAAGCCGCCGGGAAATTTGGGGGCCGGGTAAAGCGGACAAATGGCTCACCCTGCTCCTGCAAAAATTCCTGTGGCATTAATTACTATTCCCCCTCCAGGCCGATAGTGGGGAAAAGACGTAATTTGGCTTTCAGCTATTGCTGGCAGACGAATTACGCTGGTTTCATTTTAATTTGGCCTCCATCTTTTAACGGTGTCCAAATTACTGTCTGAGCGCCACTATAGCCATAATTCCTATCAAAGCCTAAGGCTGTGCCTAAATCTGTCTGTGCCCCCTCCTTTATGCTCTTTCTGTGCCCCCTCCCTTATTACTGCCCTTTCTGTGCCGCCTCCTTTATTACTGCCCTGTCTGTGCCCCTCCTTTATTACTGCCCTCTCTGTGCCCCCTCCTTTATAACTACCCTCTCTGTGCCCCCTCCTTTATTACTGCCTTCTCTGTGACCCCTCCTTTATTACTACCCTCTCTGTGCCCCTCCTTTATTACTACCCTCTCTGTGCCCCTCCTTTATTACTGCTCAGTCTGTGCCCCTCCTTTATTACTGCCCTCTCTGTGCCCCCTCCCTTATTACTGCCCTCTCTGTGCCCCCTCCCTTATTACTGCCCTCTCTGTGCCCCCTCCCTTATTACTGCCCTCTCTGTGCCCCCTCCCTTATTACTGCCCTCTCTGTGCCCCCTCCCTTTTACTGCCCTCTCTGAGCCCCTCCTTTATTACTGCTCAGTCTTTGCCCCCTCCTTTATTACTACCCTCTCTGTGCCGCCTCCTTTATTACTACCCTCTCTGTGCCGCCTCCTTTATTACTGCCCTGTCTGTGCCCCTCCTTTATTACTGCCCTTTCTGTGCCCCCTCCTTTATTACTGCCCTTTCTTTGCCCCCTCCTTTATTACTGCCCTTTCTATGCCCCCTCCTTTATTACTGCCCTTTCTGTGCCCCCTCCTTTATTACTACTCTCTCTGTGCCCCCTCCCTTATTACTGACCTCTCTGTGCCCCCTCCCTTATTACTGCCCTCTCTGTGCCCCTCCCTTATTACTGACCTCTCTGCGCCCCCTCCCTTTATTACTGCTCAGTCTGTGCCCCTCCTTTATTACTGCCCTGTCTGTGCCCCCTCCCTTATTACTGCCCTGTCTGTGCCCCCTCCCTTATTACTGCCCTGTCTGTGCCCCCTCCCTTATTACTGCCCTCTCTGTGCCCCCTCCCTTATTACTGCCCTTTCTGTGACCCACTCCTTTATTACTGCCCTCTCTGTGCCCCCTCCTTTATTACTGCCCTCTCTGTGCCCCCTCCCTTATTACTACCCTCTCTGTGCCGCCTCCTTTATTACTGCCCTGTCTGTGCCCCTCCTTTATTACTGCCCTCTCTGTGCCCCCTCCTTTATTACTGCCCTTTCTGTGCCCCCTCCTTTATTACTGCCCTTTCTGTTCCCCTACTTTATTACTACCCTCTCTGTGCCCCTCCTTTATTACTGCTCAGTTTGTGCCCCTCCCTTATTACTGCCCTGTCTGTGCCCCCTCCCTTATTACTGCCCTCTCTGTGCCCCCTCCTTTATTACTGCCCTCTCTGTGCCGCCTCCTTTATTACTGCCCTCTCTGTGCCCCCTCCTTTATTACTGCCCTTTCTGTGCCCCCTCCTTTATTACTGCCCTCTCTGTGCCGCCTCCTTTATTACTGCCCTGTCTGTGCCCCTCCTTTATTACTGCCCTGTCTGTGCCCCTCCTTTATTACTGCCCTCTCTGCCCCTCCTTTATTACTGCCCTCTCTGTGCCCCCTCCTTTATTACTGCCCTCTCTGTGCCCCCTCCTTTATTACTGCCCTTTCTGTGCCCCCTCCTTTATTACTGCCCTTTCTGTGCCCCTCTTTTATTACTACCCTCTCTGTGCCCCTCCTTTATTACTGCTCAGTCTGTGCCCCTCCTTTATTACTGCCCTGTCTGTGCCCCCTCCCTTATTACTGCCCTCTCTGTGCCCCCTCCCTTATTACTGCCCTCTCTGTGCACCCTCCCTTATTACTGCCCTCTCTGTGCACCCTCCCTTATTACTGACCTCTCTGTGCACCCTCCCTTATTACTGACCTCTCTGTGCCCCCTCCCTTATTACTGACCTCTCTGTGCCCCCTCCCTTATTACTGCCCTCTCTGTGCCCCCTCCCTTATTACTGACCTCTCTGCGCCCCCTCCCTTTATTACTGCCCTGTCTGCGCCCCCTCCCTTATTACTGCCCTGTCTGTGCCCCCTCCCTTATTACTGCCCTGTCTGTGCCCCCTCCCTTATTACTGCCCTCTCGGTGCCCCCTCCCTTATTACTGCCCTCTCTGTGCACCCTCCCTTATTACTGACCTCTCTGTGCACCCTCCCTTATTACTGCCCTCTCTGTGCCCCCTCCCTTATTACTGACCTCTCTGTGCACCCTCCCTTATTACTGCCCTCTCTGTGCCCCCTCCCTTATTACTGACCTCTCTGCGCCCCCTCCCTTTATTACTGCCCTGTCTGCGCCCCCTCCTTTTATTACTGACCTCTCTGCGCCCCCTCCCTTTATTACTGCCCTGTCTGTGCCCCCTCCCTTATTACTGCCCTGTCTGTGCCCCCTCCCTTATTACTGCCCTGTCTGTGCCCCCTCCCTTATTACTGCCCTCTCTGTGCCCCCTTCTTTATTACTGCCCTTTCTGTTCCCCTACTTTATTACTACCCTCTCTGTGCCCCTCCTTTATTACTGCTCAGTTTGTGCCCCTCCCTTATTACTGCCCTGTCTGTGCCCCCTCCCTTATTACTGCCCTCTCTGTGCCCCCTCCTTTATTACTGCCCTCTCTGTGCCGCCTCCTTTATTACTGCCCTCTCTGTGCCCCCTCCTTTATTACTGCCCTTTCTGTGCCCCCTCCTTTATTACTGCCCTCTCTGTGCCGCCTCCTTTATTACTGCCCTGTCTGTGCCCCTCCTCTATTACTGCCCTGTCTGTGCCCCTCCTTTATTACTGCCCTCTCTGCCCCTCCTTTATTACTGCCCTCTCTGTGCCCCCTCCTTTATTACTGCCCTCTCTGTGCCCCCTCCTTTATTACTGCCCTTTCTGTGCCCCCTCCTTTATTACTGCCCTTTCTGTGCCCCTCCTTTATTACTACCCTCTCTGTGCCCCTCCTTTATTACTGCTCAGTCTGTGCCCCTCCTTTATTACTGCCCTGTCTGTGCCCCTCCTTTATTACTGCCCTCTCTGCCCCTCCTTTATTACTGCCCTCTCTGTGCCCCCTCCTTTATTACTGCCCTCTCTGTGCCCCCTCCTTTATTACTTCCCTCTCTGTGCCCCCTCCCTTATTACTACCCTCTCTGTGCCGCCTCCTTTATTACTGCCCTGTCTGTGCCCCTCCTTTATTACTGCCCTCTCTGTGCCCCCTCCTTTATTACTGCCCTTTCTGTGCCCCCTTCTTTATTACTGCCCTTTCTGTTCCCCTACTTTATTACTACCCTCTCTGTGCCCCTCCTTTATTACTGCTCAGTTTGTGCCCCTCCCTTATTACTGCCCTGTCTGTGCCCCCTCCCTTATTACTGCCCTCTCTGTGCCCCCTCCTTTATTACTGCCCTCTCTGTGCCGCCTCCTTTATTACTGCCCTCTCTGTGCCCCCTCCTTTATTACTGCCCTTTCTGTGCCCCCTCCTTTATTACTGCCCTCTCTGTGCCGCCTCCTTTATTACTGCCCTGTCTGTGCCCCTCCTCTATTACTGCCCTGTCTGTGCCCCTCCTTTATTACTGCCCTCTCTGCCCCTCCTTTATTACTGCCCTCTCTGTGCCCCCTCCTTTATTACTGCCCTCTCTGTGCCCCCTCCTTTATTACTGCCCTTTCTGTGCCCCCTCCTTTATTACTGCCCTTTCTGTGCCCCTCCTTTATTACTACCCTCTCTGTGCCCCTCCTTTATTACTGCTCAGTCTGTGCCCCTCCTTTATTACTGCCCTCTCTGTGCCCCCTCCCTTATTACTGCCCTCTCTGTGCACCCTCCCTTATTACTGCCCTCTCTGTGCACCCTCCCTTATTACTGACCTCTCTGTGCACCCTCCCTTATTACTGCCCTCTCTGTGCCCCCTCCCTTATTACTTTTCTGTGACCCACTCCTTTATTACTGCCCTGACTGTGCCCCTCCTTTATTACTGCCCTCTCTGTGCCCCCTCCCTTATTACTTCCCTCTCTGTGCCCCCTCCCTTATTACTGCCCTCTCTGTGCCCCCTCCTTTATTACTGCCCTCTCTGTGCCCCCTCCCTTATTACTGCCCTCTCTGTGCCCCCTCCCTTATTACTGCCCTCTCTGTGCCCCCTCCTTTATTACTGCCCTCTCTGTGCCCCCTCCCTTATTACTTCCCTCTCTGTGCCCCCTCCCTTATTACTACCCTCTCTGTGCCGCCTCCTTTATTACTGCCCTGTCTGTGCCCCTCCTTTATTACTGCCCTCTCTGTGCCCCCTCCTTTATTACTGCCCTTTCTGTGCCCCCTTCTTTATTACTGCCCTTTCTGTTCCCCTACTTTATTACTACCCTCTCTGTGCCCCTCCTTTATTACTGCTCAGTTTGTGCCCCTCCCTTATTACTGCCCTGTCTGTGCCCCCTCCCTTATTACTGCCCTCTCTGTGCCCCCTCCTTTATTACTGCCCTCTCTGTGCCGCCTCCTTTATTACTGCCCTCTCTGTGCCCCCTCCTTTATTACTGCCCTTTCTGTGCCCCCTCCTTTATTACTGCCCTCTCTGTGCCGCCTCCTTTATTACTGCCCTGTCTGTGCCCCTCCTCTATTACTGCCCTGTCTGTGCCCCTCCTTTATTACTGCCCTCTCTGCCCCTCCTTTATTACTGCCCTCTCTGTGCCCCCTCCTTTATTACTGCCCTCTCTGTGCCCCCTCCTTTATTACTGCCCTTTCTGTGCCCCCTCCTTTATTACTGCCCTTTCTGTGCCCCTCCTTTATTACTACCCTCTCTGTGCCCCTCCTTTATTACTGCTCAGTCTGTGCCCCTCCTTTATTACTGCCCTCTCTGTGCCCCCTCCCTTATTACTGCCCTCTCTGTGCACCCTCCCTTATTACTGCCCTCTCTGTGCACCCTCCCTTATTACTGACCTCTCTGTGCACCCTCCCTTATTACTGACCTCTCTGTGCCCCCTCCCTTATTACTGACCTCTCTGTGCCCCCTCCCTTATTACTGCCCTCTCTGTGCCCCCTCCCTTATTACTGACCTCTCTGCGCCCCCTCCCTTTATTACTGCCCTGTCTGCGCCCCCTCCCTTATTACTGCCCTGTCTGTGCCCCCTCCCTTATTACTGCCCTGTCTGTGCCCCCTCCCTTATTACTGCCCTCTCGGTGCCCCCTCCCTTATTACTGCCCTCTCTGTGCACCCTCCCTTATTACTGACCTCTCTGTGCACCCTCCCTTATTACTGCCCTCTCTGTGCCCCCTCCCTTATTACTGACCTCTCTGTGCACCCTCCCTTATTACTGCCCTCTCTGTGCCCCCTCCCTTATTACTGACCTCTCTGCGCCCCCTCCCTTTATTACTGCCCTGTCTGCGCCCCCTCCTTTTATTACTGACCTCTCTGCGCCCCCTCCCTTTATTACTGCCCTGTCTGTGCCCCCTCCCTTATTACTGCCCTGTCTGTGCCCCCTCCCTTATTACTGCCCTGTCTGTGCCCCCTCCCTTATTACTGCCCTCTCTGTGCCCCCTCCCTTATTACTGCCCTCTCTGTGCACCCTCCCTTATTACTGACCTCTCTGCGCCCCCTCCCTTTATTACTGCCCTGTCTGTGCCCCCTCCCTTTATTACTGCCCTCTCTTTTCCCCCTCCCTTTATTACTACCCTCTCTGTTCCCCTCCCTTATTACTGCCCTGTCTGTGCCCCCTCCCTTATTACTGCCCTGTCTGTGCCCCCTCCCTTATTACTGCCCTCTCTGTGCACCCTCCCTTATTACTGACCTCTCTGCGCCCCCTCCCTTTATTACTGCCCTGTCTGTGCCCCCTCCCTTTATTACTGCCCTCTATGTGCCCCCTCCCTTTATTACTGACCTCTCTGTGCTTCCTCCCTTATTACTGCCCTCTCTTTTCCCCCTCCCTTTATTACTGCCTTCTCTGTGCCCCCTCCCTTTATTACTGCCCTCTCTGTGCCCCTCCTTTATTACTGCCCTCTCTGTGCCCCTTTTTTATTACTGCCCTTTCTGTGCCCCCTCCCTTTATTACTGCCCTCTCTGTGCCCCTCCTTTATTACTGACCTCTCTGTGCTCCCTCCTTTATTACTGCCCTCTCTGTGCCCCCTCCCTTTATTACTGCCCTCTTTGTGCCCCTCCTTTATTACTGACCTCTCTGTGCTTCCTCCCGTATTACTGCCCTCTCTTTTTTCCCCCTCCCTTTCATTTTTGCACTCTCTGTGACCCCCTTCCTCTAATTGGTGTCCTCTCCCTACTAGGAAGAGTGGTTACCTAATACTTCTGGCTAGCTATACTGGGGAGGGGGTGCTACCTGATACTGGAGGTACATCTAGCTATCTATCATAGTTGGGGGCAGCCTTAGACTGAGGACTTATCTTGCTATGTTACCTGAAGAGAGGGGCTGTCTTATACTGGGGTACATCTGGCTATCCTACCTGGGAAGGGTCTGCCTAATACTGTGGGCACATCTGGCTCTTTCTCCTGGGTAGGGGGATAACTAATTTTGGAAGAACATATGAATACCTATACAGGGGGAAGGGGGAAAACTATCTAATTCTGGGGCACATCTGGCTTTCTAAACTGGGCAGGGGTTCTTCCTAATACTGGGGGCACATTTGGTACCCATTCTGGGGCGGGCACAATTCGAGAGGCTGTGCCTTGGAATCTCCACCTCTAGTGCTAGAGAACCTCTTCCGGGCCCGATCTGTCACACTGGTGAATACTAGGCCTACATACATAACTCCTGACTGCAGAGGATGAAAAAAATAACATGCATGTAACGGTAACATTTTTCATCCAGCAGGGGGATCTATTGCTGGGAACACCTCAGAGGGACACCATGCATACCATCCAGATGTTGAAGCAGAAGATAATGGCATCACCACGTCCATCCACGGAGATTACAGTGCTGATAGAGGAACAGCGCCCTCTAGTGGTGAGACGTCTACTAATAATTTACTTACTGTTGGCCCAGGAAGTGATGCACAATATCACAGTGGATCACCAGGTTCATCTAATTCTGGAAAACCTTTTGATATTTTACAAACCTCCGCAACTGGAGAGGACCAGAGCGCGCATCCACACAAGGTTACGTTTTCGTGTGCAGAGTGTGGGAAATGTTTCCGAAGTAAATCAGAACTTATTATACACAGAACAGTTCACAGGCGGGTGAAAGGCTTTCCTTGCTCAGAGTGTGGGAAAGTATTTGAACTAAAGACGAAACTTAATCGACACCAGAGAGTCCACAAAGGTGAAAACGTGTTTGCCTGTCAGCAGTGTGGAAGAGGTTTTAGACGAAATGAGGAACTTTTGGTACATATGAAGATCCACACAAGGGAGCGTCCTTTTGCATGTTTAGTCTGTGGGAAAAGCTTTGTTCAGAAAAGGCACCTTCGTGTCCACAAGAAGAGTCACACGGGGAAAAAGCCTTATTCATGTCCAGCTTGCGAGAAGTGCTTTCTTCAGAAAAGAGATCTCCTTATACATCAGAGAATTCACACTGGCGAGCGTCCCTTCTCTTGTCCACAGTGTGGGAAATCCTTTGTCCAGAAGCCACACCTCCTGATCCACCAGGTGACACACACAGGCGAACGCCCCTTTTCATGTTCAGAGTGCGGAAAATGTTTCACACGAAAATCAAGCCTCAACAGACATAAGTTGAATCACGAGGGCGAGCATCGTTACTTCTGTTCAGAGTGTGGGAAAGGCTTCACCCAGAACTCAAGCCTCCTTTTACACAAGAGACGTCACACAGGTGAGCGTCCTTTCTCCTGTTCAGAGTGTGGGAAACTCTTCATTCAGAAAGGAGAGCTTCTCAGACACCAAAGAAGGCACGCAGGTGAGTTTTCATGTTAAGAAGGTGGGAAATGTAACCGTTGATCAGTAGGGATGGCCATTGTTTAAATGCAAATGTATGCAACTTAAAAATAGACCAATTGAATCCTGTAAAGGTGAAGTTTCATTGGCCTATTTTCAAGCTACATGGATTTGCAGGAGATAATGTACACCATATGGAAGGCCCATCTCCATTCCTCAGTATAACATCATAGCACCAACAAATGAGGAGAAGATACTGTACAGCATATGAAAGGCCCATCTCCATTCCTCAGTACAACATAGTTACATAGTTATTTTGGTTGAAAAAAGACATACGTCCATCGAGTTCAACCAGTATAAAGTACAACACCAGCCTGCTCCCTCACATATCCCTGTTGATCCTGAGGAAGGCGAAAAAACCCTTACAAGGCATGGTCCAATTAGCCCCTAAAGGGAAAAATTCCTTCCCGACTCCAGATGGCAATCAGATAAAATCCCTGGATCAACATCATTAGGCATTACCTAGTAATTGTAGCCATGGATGTCTTTCGCAAGGAAAGCATCTAAGCCCCCTTTAAATGCAGGTATAGAGTTTGCCATAACGACTTCCTGTGGCAATGCATTCCACATCTTAATCACTCTTACTGTAAAGAACCCTTTCCTAAATAAATGGCTAAAACGTTTTTCCTCCATGCGCAGATCATGTCCTCTAGTCCTTTGAGAAGGCCTAGGGACAAAAAGCTCATCCGCCAAGCTATTATATTGCCCTCTGATGTATTTATACATGTTAATTAGATCCCCTCTAAGGCGTCTTTTTTCTAGACTAAATAAACCCAGTTTATCTAACCTTTCTTGATAAGTGAGACCTTCCATCCCACGTATCAATTTTGTTGCTCGTCTCTGCACCTGCTCTAAAACTGCAATAACTTTTTTGTAATGTGGTGCCCAGAACTGAATTCCATATTCCAGATGTGGCCTTACTAGAGAGTTAAACAGGGGCAATATTATGCTCGCATCTCGAGTTTTTATTTCCCTTTTAATGCATCCCAAAATTTTGTTAGCTTTAGCTGCAGCTGCTTGGCATTGAGTACGATTATTTAACTTGTTGTCAATGAGTACTCCTAAGTCCTTCTCCAAGTTTGATGTCCCCAACTGTATCCCATTTATTTTGTATGGTGCTAGTCCATTAGTACGTCCAAAATGCATGACTTTACATTTGTCAATGTTGAATTTCATCTGCCATGTATGTGCCCATATAGCCATCCTATCCAGATCCTGTTGCAATATGACACTATCTTCCTGAGAGTTGATGATTCTGCACAATTTTGTATCATCTGCAAAAATAGCAACATTGCTCACTACTGCATCTACTAGGTCATTAATAAATAAATTGAAGAGCACTGGACCCAGAACAGACCCCTGTGGGACCCCACTGCTAACAGTCTCCCATTTTGAGTACGATCCATTGACCACAACTCTTTGTTTTCTGTCCATTAGCCAGTTCCCTATCCATGAACACAGACTCTTCCCCAGTCCTTGCATCCTCAACTTTTGCACCAGACTTTTGTAGGGAACAGTGTCGAAGGCCTTTGCAAAGTCCAAGTATATCACATCTACAGCATTCCCAATATCCATATTAGCATTCACTACCTCATAAAAGCTGAGCATGTTAGTCAAACAGGACCTGTCTTTAGTAAACCCATGTTGATGCTGAGAAATAAGATTATTTTCTATGAAGTCATGTATAGTATCTCTTAGTAACCCCTCAAATAGTTTGCATACAACTGATGTTAAGCTTACAGGTCTATAATTTCCTGGATCTGATTTTTTGCCCTTCTTAAATAATGGGAAAATGTGGGCTGTACGCCAATCCACTGGGACTCTGCCAGTTGCAAGAGAGTCACAAAAGATAAGATAAAGGGGTTTAGCTATAACTGAACTTAATTCCCTTAGGACCCGAGGATGCATGCCATCCGGGCCAGGTGCCTTGTCTATTTTTAATTTATTTAGTCTTGCCTTCACTTCTTCCTGCGTTAAGTATTTAATATTACAGTTAGAAGATTGAGACTCTTCCGCCTCTGTAGTTTGCAACAGTGCTGTTTCTTTTGTGAAGACAGAAGCAAAGAAAGCATTTAATAACTCTGCCTTACCTTGGTCATCCACCATTGAGTTCCCCCCCCTCATCCTTTAGGAGTCCTATACAGTCAACCTTTTTTTTTTTAGAGTTAATGTACTTGTAAAACTTTTTTGGGTTAGATTTGATATCCTTAGCGATTTGTTTTTCAGCTTCAATCTTTGCCTGCCTAATTTCTTTTTTACAATTTTTATTGCACTCCTTATAATTGCTTAGTGCAGCCTCGGTCCCCTCCTGTTTTAAGACCTTATAGGCATTCTTTTTCCTCTTCATTTTATCTTTAACCTTTCTATTCATCCATAGAGGCCTTTTTTTTTTATTCCTAGACATTTTGTTTCCATATGGGATATACATACTACAATATTGATTAAGTATAAGTTTAAAAGCTTGCCATTTCCCTTCAGTGTCTTCCCCTTGTAGTACATTATCCCAGTTCACCAAACTTAGTGCCTGCCTAATTTGATTGAACTTTGCTTTTCTAAAATTCATAGTTTTAGTGGTCTTGCTGCCCCGTGGCCTATCAGTCACCAGATCAAACGTTATCATGTTGTGATCACTATTTCCCAAATGTTCTTGAACCTGCACATTTGATACATTATCTGGTCTATTAGAAATGATCAGATCCAGTAACGCATTCCCCCTAGTTGGTTCAGTTACCATTTGAGCCAAGTAATTGTCCTGTAGTGCTGCCAGAAATCTGCTGCTTTTACCAGAATGGGTAGCCTCAATACCCCAGTCAATGTCTGGAAAGTTGAAGTCGCCCATAATTATGACCTCATTTTTACTTGCAGCTTTTTCAATCTGCTGTAGTAATCACAGTTCTGCAGCTTCATTAATAAGAGGTGGCCTGTAGCATACCCCAATAAGCAATTGGCAACTTTTATTTCCACCATGAATATTTACCCAAACGGACTCCACATCTTCGCAATCTTCCTTCATCTCATCGTTGAGGACAGCTGTAAGAAAATTCTTAACAAAGAGACAAACCCCTCCACCTTTTTTCCCTGTTCTATCCCTCCTAAACACATTGTATCCTTTTAAATTAGCTATCCAGTCATGGCTTTCATCTATCCATGTCTCGGTTATTCCCACAATGTCATAGCCTTTGTCATTCAGAATGAACTCTAGTTCGTCTATTTTATTTGCAAGGCTCTGAGCATTGGTTACCATGCACTTTATATTTTTACCACCACATTTACCAATTTTGTTTACATGAAATGGGCTACTTGAATTTTTACCAACCTCCTTAATCTTTACCCTGTCCCCACCCCCCTCTCCACTCTCCATAATGATAGGTTCCCACTGTCTTTTTACCTCATCTTGTCTACGTATTGAGACTTTATCCTCCTGCCTCCCCCCAGATCCTAGTTTAAAATCTCCTCCAACCGTTTAGCCATCTTCTCCCCCAATGCAGCTGCACCCTCCCCATTAAGGTGCAGCCCATCCCTGCTGTAGAACCTGTAGCCGACTGCAAAGTCTGCCCAGTTCTCCAGGAACCAAAACCCTTCCTTCCTACACCAATTTCTCAGCCACTTAACTCCCTAAGCTCCCTCTGTCTCTCAGATGTAGCACGTGGCACTGGCAGTATTTCAGAAAACACCACCTTGGAGGTCCTTGCTTTAAGTTTATCTCCAAGTACCTGAAAAACATTTTTGAGGACCTTCCATCTCCCACTAACTTTGTCATTGGTGCCAATGTGTACCATTACAGCCGGGTCTTCCCCAGCCCCACCCAATAATCTGTCAATTCTTTCCGCTACATGCCGAACCCGAGCACCCGGGAGGCAACAGACTGTACGGCATTCACGGTTTCTTCGACAGATTACCCTATCTGTGCGCCTAATAATTGAATCCCCTACCACCAGTACCTGTCTAGCCTTAGCTGCACTCCTATTCCCTTTCTCGTTACAGCAGTCTGCCCTTTGGTTGCTAAGGAGCACATCCTGCTGCAGCATTGCTACTCCTGAATCATCCTCCCCAATATTACGCAAACAAGCATACTTATTAGTGAGGGACAACTCGGGACTAGCCTCCCTGCCACTTTTTCCCCTACCCCTTCTAACTGTGACCCAACTAGCGGCTGCCTCTGCTTCTTGGTCCGGCTGTACTCCACCCTCCTCATCTTCAACGGTTCCATCCAGTGTCTGGATCGTGAGATCCAAGCTCTTCATGTTGTGTATGTGTCTCAGTGTTGCAAAATGCTTATTTAGCTCTGCGACTTCCGCCTCTAACTGAGCAACACGCACACACCCAGGGCAACAGTAAACACCCTCAATCCGCTGATCAAGGCATGCATACATGTTGCAGGATGTACACTGTACTGCATTGTCCAACATGATGACTTTTGTGTGGGGAAAAATTATTTAAAGTAAACTATGGCGGTAAAAGATTAAACGGGAGAGTGAGTGTAGCTCGGGAGGAGGAAAGGGAGAGTAAGTGAAGTTGGGGAGTGAGGGGAGGGAGGGGGAGGAGGGGGTGGGGGGAGGAGGGGGAGGGAAAGGAGGGGGTGGGGGGGAGGGGAGGAGGAGGGCTGGAGGAGTGGAGGTGGAGTGAGTGAAGTTGGGGTGGAGTCCTCAAAATTTAAAGACTACACCACAACGTGCCTAGCACATTCTAACCAATGCAAAAAAACGCAATATTGGTTAAAGGTTTTATTTTTTTTTTTTTTTAGTCCTTACCTACTTCCTCTCACCACTCTCTTTGTGCCTGTGTTGTAACGCCTGTTTTTAACGCCTATGCCACTTGTGTCGCAGCCACTTAGTGAGCAAGCCACAGACTGAGCAAGCTCAGTGCTGAGTCCTGAAGCTGACCAAATACCTCCTGTTACAGCTAGTCCCTCCCCCTAGCTAATTGCCTGCTGCAAAGCAAACTAGAGGGAAAAGAAAAAAAAATTGTACTTTTAAAAACTGACACTTGCTTGCTTAATATCAGATGAACCACAATAGACAATCCACCAGATATCGCAGCAGCAAAAAACAATATACAAACAGCAATGTAATATAATTAGTGCTCATAGTACCAACAAATGAGGAGATACTGTACACCATATGAAAGGCCCATCTCCATTCCTCAGTATAACATCCTAGTACCAACAAATGAGGAGATACTGTACACCCTATGAAAGGTCCAACTCCATTCCTCAGTATAACATCATAGTACCAACAAATGAGGAGATACTGTACACCATAAGAAAGGTCCATCTCCATTCCTCAGTATAACATCATAGTACCAACAAATGAGGAGGAGATACTGTACACCATATGAAAGGCCTATCTCCATTCTTCAGTATAACATCATAGTACCAACAAATGAGGAGGAGATACTGTACACCATATAAAAGGCCCTTCTCCATTCTTCAGTATAACATTATAGCACCAACAAATGAGGAAGAGATACTGTACAGCATATGAAAGGCCCATCTCCATTCCTCAGTATAACATTATAGCACCAACAAATGAGGAGGGGATACTGTACACCATATGAAAGGCCCATCTCCATTCCTCAGTATAACATCATAGCACCAACAAATGAGGAAGAGATACTGTACACCATATAAAAGGCCCATCTCCATTCCTCAGTATAACATCATAGTACCAACAAATGAGGAGGAGATACTGTACACCATATGAAAGGCCCATCTCCATTCCTCAGTATAACATCATAGTACCAACAAATGAGGAGGAGATATTGTACACCATATGAAAGGCCCATCTCCATTCCTCAGTATAACATCATAGTACCAACAAATGTGGAGGAGATGCTGTACACCGTATGAAAGGCCCACCTCTATTCCTCAGTATAACATCATACTACTGACAAAAAAGGAAATAATCTATATCATATAAAATATCTATTTATGGAGTTGATGCTGGAAAAAGTGGTAGGTCTACTGTGGAAATACAGCGTGGGTTACTACATTAGCGCATGCACACACAGGGCGCGGATCTGTCCGCTAGTGTGCCCTCATTGCTCTTGTAGTAGTGGCCAAACTAGTGGAGTACTGCGGTCGCGCTACAAGCGCATCATGCAGCACTTAGGAGTGCACACTAGCTGACAGGACCGTGCGCTTATATAGAAACCCATGCTGTGTGTCCGCAGTTGCTTTTTCCTGCATCAAGGCATGTTACTCACATGTACCAAGTTGCCAACAATTAATGTTAACTTTGTCTTTATAACAACAGGCATGATTCAAGTAATATGCAGCCTATTGGACCAATCGGAGTCCGGGGATCACATCCTTTAAAGAGTAACTGTCAGGCTGCAAAAGCTAATTTAAACCTCTATTCTCCTGCCTGTGTTAAACAGTTTAGAAGGAAGCCAAAAAGGCACTACTGAAGTTAAAAATCTTTCTTAGTTTTGATGTGTGCTTATCAGCAAAGCTGTTAGACCCAAGCTCTTAAGAAGCCGAGAGCCGCATACCATACAGCAAAGCATTCTGGGGCCCTCCCCTCGGCTGCTAGTGATAAGTTTCAGGGCTCGTGTTACAAAAGCAGCAGCCCACAGCACTGAAAAAACTCCGGGCAGAGTACACTGCAGGAGTCCGCTATTTTTCCTAGCCACATGGCTAATTAATATTCACTGCACGGTAGTGTTTTACATTTTGTGTGAGTGAATCATCAGGAAGCAGGCAGGACATGACAACACATTTGGCTTCATAGGAGACAGACAAACATGGAACCTGCCATGAGCTGTCAGGAGCATCATTCTCTGCAAATACTATATAAAGATTCTGTGAAATCCAAACGTGGACAGTGAAATGCATATGTAATGTAAGTACAGCCAATGTTTAGCTACTGATATATGTGTTTATTTTCTCTGAGACCCTATACCTAACAGCTCCTCTTTAACCTCCCTGGCGGTCATCCTCAGCTGAGCTCAGGCCAGCCGCCGGAGGCTCAATGCAAGTGAATGGAGGGCATAGGGAGCTTTTACTCACCTCCCGGGGGATCCAGACGTTGGTAGCTATTCCTCTTCCTGTCCTCGGAGGCTCTGAATCACTCTGGTGAGATAACCGTCATGAATCTCACCAAAGTGTTACAGCGCCACCCGGAGGACGGAGGTAAAATTGCAGCGCTGGAGCCCAGGGAGGTGAGTGAGAGCAGGGGCTGCTGCTGGTTTTCTGGCAGCATGATTGTTTCCTGATTTTAGGGTCTGAAATGCTCAGAAAATACCCTACAATCTGGAAATAATCATACCGCTAGGGAGGTTAATGTGACTGGACCCGAAGGGGCTCAGTGTGGGAGGAGTGGAGTGGACGTTAAATTACTAGTGTTCTCTATGCTGCAATACAGCAACATAGTGTGCGCTTAGTGTTAGCTCCCCTGACTTAGCCTGATTATGCACTCTACGCTGCCACTAGCGCATGTAGCGAGCAGGGAGACACTATCCTTAGTGAATCAGGCCTTCAGTCTTCAGCATCCACCAGGGTGCCCCAGTTAGTATAGTTGTATTTTGTCAACTTATTGCTCTTCTTGTTCTGATGTTATAATTGCCCACATTTCTCTTGCAGGCTCTGAGTTACTGTTGACTGATGAAGGAACGTATGAGATGCTCGATTGACAAACATGAGAACCGATCACACGTTTAGTGTTACAATGTCTTTCCCATAGGTCATGTCCATGTTTGTAGAGATTTGCAGAAACATTATATTCAATCTTCATTTGACATAAAAGAACATAATGAGGTCACACAATGTTCTCCAGGAGGAAACGGTTACTTGAAATCTTCGTCACGTGGATGCAGAGCAGATCGATCGGTGGATTCCTTTATTCCCAAGGAATGTTCCCATGGACCTCATAGCTCACATATGGATTTTTTGAGTCGCTGTGGGGAGAAACCATCAGATCCAGCTTGGATGACACAGTCCTCTATGTCAGCTACAGCCAAACTTAGAGACTGAACTATCCCTTCCTATTCTGTCTCTGATAAATGTTTTGCATCAGATTCATGTCTCACTGTACAACACAACATGGATTCACACAAACCTCTATTTCAGTGTGGGAAAGATTACCCTTGTAAATCAGACCTTATTACCCTCTAGATATTTGACACTAATGATTAACCCTTTGCATGTTCAGAGTGTGAGAAATCAGCTCGTTCAGCACCAGAAAGTTCACATTAAAGTGTCATTTTACGTGTTCAGACTTTTGGGAAATGCCTCACGCAGAAAGGAAACCTTATGATGAACCACACGGGTGAGAAGGAAGGGCTTCACTCAGAGAGACCAGCTTGTTGTGCATCATTGAATTCACAGGGGTGACCACCCATTTTCATGTTCTGAGTGTGGGAAATGTTTCAGGAAGAAGGGATACCTCGTTCCATACTGGAGAACCCACATGGGTGGACGTCCTTTCTGCTGTTTTGAGGTGCTAGGAACAGCTCACATACAGGTGCTTGCTTTTTTTTTGCATCAGAGGGTGGGAAATGTTTTCCTCAGAAAGAAAACCCAACTGCTCCTCCAACTGGCTGCCGCAAGAACACGTACCCACTGATGTTGGCAATAAACTTACCGTGACATTTCTCGGCTTGTACAGGTGTTAACTTAGAAGACTAGAGACTTTGTTATACAGATGATAAGGTATCCTTGTGAGTTTTTTTATGTCTCCCCAAGTTTCTTCAGAGATTCAATCCCCCAGCCACACCCCTTCCCTAGTTCTGCCCCGCTCATGTTGGAGTTTTGTCTAACACGTGTTTCGCGTCTAAGGAACATACCATAGTGGAACATTATGTAGATGGTGCATTCTGAATGAAAATACCAGGGCTGTGGAGTCAGGAGTTGGAGCAATTTCTTGGTATCTGGAGTTGGTAAAAAATAAACAGACTCCAACTACTAACATATTTAATCTGTAATTAAAAGAGAAAATAAGTTCAAATGTTTTATTTCTAAGATAAAGGTCATGATAAATAACATATTTACAGTAAAAGCAGTACTAAGTTTGACAAATTACTTGCGCTGCCACAATAAAGCAGTCACCGGTTTTATTTTTTTGTTTTGTTTTTTTTAAATCGGATATAAATATCTGGTTGTGACTTATATCTGATGTATACACAATAATCTTTTATATATAATATCATCTCTGCTGTAAGAATAAAGCCCAGTGTGTAGTTGTCACTAGTAGGGATGGTCAGTAAGATGCAAATAATTCTGCGTTGATGGAAGTTTATGCAAATTTTGTATGCAAATGTATGCACTCTTTTTTGCTCATGAAAGCAATTAATTTGATTTGTTTTTTGGGGCTGGTGACTACAAATTAAGTTACACAGTAGTACTAAACGCCACATATGCACTCCCCGCAGAGCTGTTGTGAATCCACTGAGAATGTTGTGCACATTAATCGCAGAGGTGTTGTCTGTCGCCCATAAACCTAGTTTGTGCATGAAGAATGTGTAATAGAGGAAGAATCCCCTCATTCCCTTACAGAGAGTACCTGTGCATCACTTTTAGATGTACCTCCTGTTAGATTGCCTAGGTCCTGATGGATGCTCTTTGTTCCTGTCTACACCCTCTACAAGTACTCTTACCAAGGACTAGTTTTATTTTTATTTAACAGCTACTCTGCAGCTATATGCTAAGTTTAGTTAAAATGCATCTCTAGTGTATATAAAAAAAACACAGAGGTACGCTAATGCTTTACAATTAGAATGTCTCAACACATTGTCTGCTTATGAGATTTACTGGAACCCTGTATCAGCTGCATAGATCTGCTCCCTTGCAGAAAGTTGGCCTCCTCTATAGCAGATATAGGAAAGGTAGAGGCCTTTTTCTGCAAGGTGGCATGGCTACACGCTGGAACCCGGCTGATATGGGGATCTGGTGAATCTTATATAGATGAAGACTTACTGGAGCATTCACGTTGGCAATGACAGGCCGAGAGGGCTGACTGGGTGGACTGGCTGGGAGCTTATTGTTCCCAAATGCAGATGCTATCTTAACCTCCCTGGCGTTATGATTATTTCTGGATTTTGGTATCTGAAAGTGGTGCAGTTATTTTACACACTTTTAGACCCTAAAAATCATACCGCTAGATAGATCTGCGGCAGCCCTGCACATTCCACACTAGCCATGGATTTAGCTCGGGGTTGCTGCTCTGAGCTGCAGATTTCCAGCCCGGGCCTGACTCGGGATTACTGCTAAGGAGGTTAATATAGCTTTAAAATTCTTAAGCGCTGGCAGTTTGATGAAATGCCTTTTATGCTGCATACTTCCAAGCAGCAAGATTGTTATATGCAAATGAGAGGAGTCGGTGAAATCACAAACTGAGGAGTTGGAGTCGGATGATTTTTGTACCGACTCCACAGCCCTGGAAAATACATATGTGTAAAGCCACATGTTCTGCTTTATGTACAGTAGTGCTGGTGGGGATAGAAGACAGGTGAGTGCAGGGGTTTCAGGGACAGGTTAGCTGGTAAGGGAGCATATAAGTACCTAACACACATATTGGAAGAGATGGGGTGGGGGGGGGGTGTTAGGATAGCATTAATTCCAGGATAGTAGCCTTTTCAAAGCTTCAGCCAGAGAGCAGATTCTTGGTTCTTTTGTCTCCTTTTTGCTGAAGGATCGGGAGTGGTGGATTTTTCTGTATGAAAATTGTATGATGTAGGGAAGATTGTCAATTTCTTAAAGTGAATGTGTACCAGTTTAAAAATAAAAGTCAGATACTCACCTAAGGAGAGGGAAGGCTCGGCCCTAATGAGCCTTCCCTCTCCTCTCCCGGTGCCCGGTCCCGCACAGGATCCCGAGTAGCAGTATTCGACCAGTTCGGTCAAATACTGCTACTTCCGCCACCGAAGGGAGGTTTCGGGAGCACTCGGGCTCCCGAGGACGGGCCGCTCCATAGTACACATGCGCGAGCGCCCTCTATGACGCATACACGCGTGTGTAGTATGGAGTGGCCCGTCTTCTGGAGCCCAAGTGCTCCCGAAGACCTCCGAAGTCCCTGCGGCGGCGGACGCGAACGGGGGAGCCAGCGCAGCACCGAGGGCACCGGGAGAGGAGAGAGAAGGCTCATTAGGACCGAGCCTTCCCTCTCCATAGGTGAGTATCTGACTTTTTTATTTTTAAACTGGTACCCATTGGCTTTAATGTATAAACCCAAGCAATTTTTTTTTAGAGCTTTCAGTCATTTTTTTTTTTCACAATTGGAGTAAAATGTGTGTGGTACATTGGTCAGATTTTTAAAAAAAAATGTTAGTCAATCAGAAAAATTGATTGTCATTCTTGAATTGAAAAGAAATGTAAACAATTGTATGGCGTGTGGACACCTTTAGTTGGGGTGCAGATCAACTTGAAAAAGAAGCTGAAACTCCTAAACCTTGCTGCGTGTTGTTTGATAGGCAAGTTCAATGAGATGCAAATATTCCGAGGTCATGCATTTGTATGCATTATGTAGTACTATGGTAACGTTCTAGAGAATCTGTATGGAAAATAATAGTACTTACCTGGATCCTAATGAGGCTCCCCCGTCCTCCTGTGTAACCCCGATCTAGAGTTGGCTCCCCCAATATCCAGCGCACACAGCAGGTGGTGACATTTACTTTTGGGACTCAGTGCAGGCGCTGTACCACCCTTCCCTTCGGGCTCCTGCGGAAATAGCCAAGCACAATCTGGTGCGCTGTACTGCACAGTGGCGAGACGCCTGCGCATGAGAGCAGACCCGATCGGGATTGGCTATTTCCACCGGAGCCTGAGGGGGGAAGATGGTTCTGCACCGGCGCTGGATCACAAAGGTAAATATTGCTGTCTGCAGCTATTCAGGGAAGCCAGCGCTGGACTGGTCCTGCATAGGAGGAAGGGGGAAGCCTCATTAGGATCCAGAGGCTTCCCCCACCTGAGGTAAGTATCCCCCAGCGGCTCTTTTTTTTTCTTACAGGTTCTCTTTAATTACTTGCACACGGCAATATTACTGTGGTTTCAAGCGTCAGGCCCAAAGTCCCTCATCCTGGAAGCTTCGGAAATGTGGGGTTACATGAAGTGTGTTCTGTTTATAACTTGTTTTGCTTTAACATGTCTGAGTTCCAACCATACTTATTTAGTGCGAGTGATCTGTGTTTTAATCCAAATAAAATAATGAGTTCAAATTCTTTTGCCTATTCTTAATCTGACACTCCTTTCACACACAGGCCCCGTCTCTCCTTGCATACAGGCTTTCTCACCTTGGGGTTGATTTACTAACAAAAATGGCGTTAGTAACCTCCTGTTACTCGCGCTATTTAATCAGCGCGCCTTAAAGAAAACCTGTAAAGACAAAAAGTTCGCCTGGGGGGTACTCGCCTCGGGTGGGGGAAGCCTCCGGATCCTATCGAGGTTTCCCCCGTCGTCCTGTGTCCCACGGCGGTCTCGCTCTGGCCCTCCGAAAGGCGGGGATGTAAATACTGTATTTACCTTCCCGGCTCCAGAAAGAGGTGCAGTATCGGCTCTCTGCTCTGAGATAAGCGGAAATAGCCGATCGATGTCGGGCCGCTCTACTGTGCAGGCGCAAGCCTGCGCCTACGTAGTAGAGCAGTAATTCGGTGTCAAGCGAGCACCCACAAAGTGGAGACTCGATGTGCTTTGACTTGCAGTGCCTCTGCACAGATAGACACTTAAACCAGTTTCTCCTCCAATCAAGTCAGCACCATCAATGGTAAAAATAGCTCTTTATTATTCAAATAGTAGGATCATCATCCCCTCAGCGACAGCTCCGCTGTTTCGATCCTCAGACCTTTCTCAAGCTGAATAGGATTATGTCACACTGATAAATCACACAATCACTCTTTAAATAGGTGTCCATGAGCCCCAGCACCAATCAGGTGCAAGCATCTTAGACCAATTGAAAAGCAGCAATGGTGGGGCAGACCACATAGGAAACTGCAGTCTTAACATGTAAATGGGAAAATCCCATAATACCCCAAGACCAGCCCACATCCTCCTACCTCCCTCCTACATGTTCCCAGGCGGACCACAGTGAAAACCGCAAATCAACTATGCTAATGTATGCTAATTTATGCGCATATGCGCACACCTTACCACCTGCTGCTGCGCTGGTCACCGCTGATTCTTCCCCGATATCTGCCGCTTCCTGAAAGTCACAATGACGTCTTAGCGTCACGTGACTGTATGCATCATGTGACTACATTACATGATATAGACGTCACCAGGGGGCGTGAATCACACGCTCCTCATCACCATGGTGACATAAACAATGCGTACAGTCGGCTATTAAGCCAGCTCAGCGCGCCGTAAACACTGCATCCAGAAATCAAGGACTCACCACCGGCTTCCTCGCAGCAGCATCAGTACTTTAATCACGGGGGGAGGAAGGAAAGGGGGAAAAACAACTTCCGCTGACAATTGGATACTAAGATGCCCTGTAAATACAAAAATGTAAATGCAACATTAAATACTAACCCACCTCATTCACAATAAGAACACACAGCGCGAAATAGTATACTAAATGCATGGTAATAACTCGTACTCCTTATTAAGACCTCCCCTACCCATCGTCCCTAGTTTGCGGATCCAACTAGCTTCTTTCAATAGCAGCATCTTATGTCTGTTACCTCTTCTCGGATGTTGGGGCGCATAGTCTATTACTTGCACCCTCAATTGTGACACTGAATGTCCATTTTGTTTAAAATGCAAGGAAACTGCCTGATCCTCATCCCCTTTCCTAATGGCACTTTTATGTGATCCTATCTTTTAACAGTTGGGTCGTTTTGCCCACATATCCTAGCCCACATAGGCATTTTAGTAGATATACTACAAATGTCGAATTACAATCAAAATACCCGTTCGTGTAGAATTTACGGCCACTAGAGGGGTGAGTAAAGCAGTTTCCTTTATTGATCAGACTACACATGTGGCAGTGGAGACACAGGTAGGTGCCCTTCCTAACACCACTCTCTCGATTGTTCAAAGGTATTCACTACTTTGTCCCTAATAGTAGGTGGCCGCTTAAATGACATTAGAGGAGGATGCCTAAATTCCTCAATATGAGGAAAGGCATCCTGAATAATTTTCCAGTGCTTTTTAATCACTGAGCCAATTTGGTTGCTCCAGCTGTTATATGTAGTAACAAATGGTATTCTAGGGCCAATAGCCCGTTTCCTTTTTACTCTATTTTTTTCTATGTAAAACCTCTTCAGGGTATCCTCTTTTCTTAAACTTATCCTGAATCTGTTGAACCCTAATGGCTCTCTTCTCTGGATCTGTCACTAGCCTCTCTACTCTGGTCAATTGACCACTAGGGATATTATCCTTAACCACTTGCCGACCGCCTTAAGCCGATGGGCGGCGGCAAGGGCTGGGCCCAAACGACCGCAATACGCCCATCGGCGGGGGCGGCTGCGGGAGTGGCTATGCGGCGATCGCGTCATTCGTGACGCGATCAGCCGCCGGGGACTGGCTTCGCCCACCGTTCGCTGTAACCCGCCGGCCGTTCGGAAGCGCCGGCGGGTTACTAGCACCCGGATCGCCGCTGCACGTATGTATAATAGGCTTTGTAATGTATACAAAGCCTATTATACTGGCTGCCTCCTGCCCTGGTGGTCCCAGTGTCCGAGGGACCACCAGGGCAGGCTGCAGCCACCCTAGTCTGCACCCAAGCACACTGATTTTCCCCCCCCCTGCCCCCTGATCGCCCACAGCACCCCTCAGACCCCCCCCCCCCCCCTGCCCACCTCCCAGACCACTTTTTGCACCCAGTCACCCCCCTAATCACCCATCAATCACTCCCTATCACTATCTGTCAACGCTATTTTTTTTTTTTTAGTCCCTAATCTGCCCCCTACTCCCTCCTGATCACCCCCCCACCCCTCAGATTCCCTGTGTACTGTATGCATCTATCCCCCCTGATCACCTGTCAATCACCCGTCAATCACCCCCTGTCACTGCTACCCATCAATCAGCCCCTAACCTGCCCCTTGCGGGCAATCTGATCACCCACCCACACCAATAGATCGCCCGCAGATCCGACATCCGATCACCTCCCAAGTGCAGTGTTTACATCTCTTCTCTCCTCTAAACACCCACTAATTACCCATCAATCACCCCCTATCACCACCTGTCACTGTTACCCATCAGATTAGACCCTAATCTGCCCCTTGCGGGCACCCAATCACCCGCCCACACGCTCAGATTGCCCTCAGACCCCCCCTTATCAATTCGCCAGTGCAATATTTACATCTGTTATTCCCTGTAATAACCCACTGATCACCTGTCAATCACCTATCAATCACCCCCTGTCACTGCCACCCATCAATCACCCCCTGTCACTGCCACCCATCAATCAGCCCCTAACCTGCCCCTTGTGGGCAATCTGATCACCCACCCACACCAATAGATCGCCCGCAGATCCGACATCAGATCACCTCCCAAGTACAGTGTTTACATCTCTTCTCTCCTCTAAACACCCACTAATTACCCATCAATCACCCCCTATCACCACCTGTCACTGTTACCCATCAGATTAGACCCTAATCTGCCCCTTGCGGGCACCCAATCACCCGCCCACACCTCAGAACGCCCTCAGACCCCAGCCCTGATCACCTCGCTAGTGCATTGCTTGCATCTATTTCCCCCCTCTAATCACACCTTGAGACACCCATCAATCACCTCCTGTCACCCCCTAGCACACCTACCCATCAGATCAGGCCCTAATTTGCCCCGTGTGGGCTCCTGATCACTCGGCCAAACCCTCAGATCCCCCTCAGACCCCCTTCCGATCACCTCCCCAGTGCATTGATTGCATCTATTTTCCCCTCTAACCGCCCCCTGAGACACCCATTAATCACCTCCTGTCACCCCCCTAGCACTCCTATCCATCAGATCAGGCCCCAAACATCCTGTCATCTAAGAGGCCACCCTGCTTATGACCGGTTCCACAAAATTTGCCCCCTCATAGACCACCTGTCATCAAAATTTGCAGATGCTTATACCCCTGAACAGTCATTTTGAGAAATTTGGTTTCCAGACTACTCACAGTTTTGGGCCCGTAAAATGCCAGGGCAGTATAGGAACCCCACAAGTGACCCCATTTTAGAAAGAAGACACCCCAAGGTATTCTGTTAGGTGTATGATGAGTTCATAGAAGATTTTATTTTTTGTCAAAAGTTAGCGGAAATTGGATTTTTATTGTTTTTTTCACAAAGTGTCATTTTTCACTAACTTGTGACAAAAAATAAAATCTTCTATGAACTCACCATACCCCTAACGGAATACCTTGGGGTGTCTTCTTTCTAAAATGGGGTCACTTGTGGGGTTCCTATACTGCCCTGGCATTTTAGGGGCCCTAAACCGTGAGGAGTAGTCTAGAAAACAAATGCCTCAAAATGACCTGTGAATAGGACGTTGGGCCCCTTAGCGCACCTAGGCTGCAAAAAAGTGTCACACATGTGGTATCGCCATACTCAGGAGAAGTAGTATAATGTGTTTTGTGGTGTATTTTTACACATACCCATGCTGGGTGGGAGAAATCTCTCTGTAAATGGACAATTGTGTGTAAAAAAAATCAAAAATGTGTCATTTACAGAGATATTTCTCCCACCCAGCATGGTTATATGTAAAAATACACCACAAAACACATTATACTACTTCTTCTGAGTACGGCGATACCACATGTGTGACACTTTTTTGCAGCCTAACTGTGCTAAGGGGCCCAAAGTCCAGTGAGTACCTTTAGGATTTCACAGGTCATTTTGAGACATTTGGGTTCAAGACTACTCCTAACGGTTTAGGGCCCCTAAAATGCCAGGGCAGTATAGGAACCCCACAAGTGACCCCATTTTAGAAAGAAGACACCCCAAGGTATTCTGTTAGGTGTATGATGAGTTCATAGAAGATTTTATTTTTTGTCACAAGTTAGCGGAAATTGATATGTATTGTTTTTTTTTTTCACAAAGTGTCATTTTCCGCTAACTTGTGACAAAAAAAAAATCTTCTATGAACTCACCATACTCCTAACAGAATACCTTGGGGTGTCTTCTTTCTAAAATGGGGTCACTTGTGGGGTTCCTATACTGCCCTGGCATTTTAGGGGCCCTAAACCGTGAGCAGTAGTCTAGAATCCAAATGCCTCAAAATGACCTGTGAATAGGACGTTAGGCCCCTTAGCGCACCTAGGTTGCAAAAAAGTGTCACATGTGGTATCGCCGTACTCAGAAGAAGTAGTATATTGTGTTTTGGGGTGTATTTTTACACATACCCATGCTGGGTGGGAGAAATCTCTCTGTAAATGGACAATTGTGTGTAAAAAAAATCAAACAATTGTCCTTTACAGAGATATTTCTCCCACCCAGCATGGGTATGTGTAAAAATACACCCCAAAACACATACTACTTCTGAGTACGGCGGTACCACATGTGTGGCACTTTTTTGCACCCTAAGTGCGCTAAGGGGCCCAAAGTCCAATGAGTACCTTTAGGATTTCACAGGTCATTTTGCGACATTTGGTTTCAAGACTACTCCTCACGGTTTAGGGCCCCTAAAATGCCAGGGCAGTATAGGAACCCCACAAATGACCCCATTTTAGAAAGAAGACACCCCAAGGTATTCCGTTAGGAGTATGGTGAGTTCATAGAAGATTTTATTTTTTGTCCCAAGTTAGCGGAAAATGACACTTTGTGAAAAAAAAACAATTAAAATCAATTTCCGCTAACTTGTGACAAAAAAAAAATCTTCTATGAACTCACCATCCTCCTAACGGAATACCTTGGGGTGTCTTCTTTCTAAAATGGGGTAATTTGTGGGGTTCCTATACTGTCCTGGCATTTTAGGGGCCCTAAACCGTGAGGAGTAGTCTTGAAACGAAATTTCTCAAAATGACCTGTGAAATCCTAAAGGTACTCATTGAACTTTGGGCCCCTTAGCGCAGTTGGGGTGCAAAAAAGTGCCACACATGTGGTATTGCCGTACTCAGGAGAAGTAGTATAATGTGTTTTGGGGTGTATTTTTCCACATACCCATGCTGAGTGGGAGAAATATCTCTATAAATAGACAATTGTGTGCAAAAAAAATAAAACAATTGTCATTTACGGAGATATTTCTCCCACCCAGCATGGGTATGTGTAAAAATACACCCCAAAACACATTATACTACTTCTCCTGAGTACGGCAATTCCACATGTGTGGCACTTTTTTGCAGCCTAACTGCGCTAAGGGGCCCAAAGTCCAATGAGCATCTTTAGGCTTTACAGGGGTGCTTACAATTAGGCACCCCCCAAAATGCCAGGACAGTGAACACACCCCACAAATGACCCCATTTTGGAAAGTAGACACTTCAAGGTATTCAGAGAGGAGCATAGTGAGTCCGTGGCAGATTTAATTTTTTTTTTGTCGTAAGTTAGAAGAAATGGAAACTTTTTTTTTTTTTTTTCACAGTGTCATTTTCCGCTAACTTGTGACAAAAAATAAAATCTTCTATGAACTCACCATGCCTCTCACTGAATACTTTGGGATGTCTTCTTTCCAAAATGGGGTCATTTGGGGGGTATTTGTACTATCCTGGAATTTTAGCCCCTCATGAATCCTGACAGGTGCGCAGAAAAGTCAGAGATGCTTGAAAATGGGAAAATTCACTTTTGGCACCATAGTTTGTAAACACTATAACTTTTACCCAATCCAATAAATATACACTCAATGTTTTTTTTTTTATCAAAGACATGTAGCAGAATAACTTTCGCGCTCAAATGTATAGGAAATTTTACTTTATTTGAAAAATGTCAGCACAGCAAGGTAAAAAAGTCATTTTTTTGCCAAAATTCATGTCTTTTTTGATGAATATAATAAAAACTAAAACTCGCAGCAGCAATCAAATAGCAGCAAAAGAAAGCTGTATTAGTGACAAGAAAAGGAGGTAAAATTCCTTTAGGTGGTAGGTTGTATGACCGAGCAATAAACCGTGAAAGCTGCAGTGGTCTTAATGGAGAAAAAGGCTCTGGTCCTTAAG
Organism: Hyperolius riggenbachi; assembly: GCF_040937935.1. NCBI lineage: Eukaryota > Metazoa > Chordata > Amphibia > Anura > Hyperoliidae > Hyperolius > Hyperolius riggenbachi. The sequence goes on from NC_090655.1 coordinate 238,072,962, forward strand.
GGGCGAAAAGACTGTGGTCCTTAAGTGGTTAATGTGCTGTGGATGAAAACTCTTATATTCCAACACAGAATTACGATCAGTTGGTTTGGTGTACAGGTCTGTAGACAACCTATCGCCAGACCTATACACCATGGTGTCCAAAAAAGGCACCTCATCCACCGCCACATGTGCTGTCAATACTATGGATGGACAATTAACTCTCAATTCACCTATGAACACATCTAGGGTCGAATTGAGAGTTAATTCTCCATCCATAGTTCCTCTCCTGGTAGCTAAGAGCAGAAATCTGAGACTGCAGGGGGCACAGATCACCAAAGCTGGACCACTGAAGTCTGCAAAGACATAGCCTAGTATGACAAACCTGGTCTCAATTTGCACTGCACTCACACAATACATCTCGCCTTGCATTGCGCTCACACTATAAGTCACCTTGTATTGCACTCACACTATACGTTTCACCTTGCACTGCACCGCACTCACATTATACATTTCACCTTGCATTGCACTCACACTATACATCTCACCCTGCACTGCTCTGCACTCACACTATACATCTCACCTTGCACTGCACCGCACTCACACTATACATCTCACCTTGCACTGCACCGCACTCACACTATACATCTTACCCAACACTGCTCTGCACTCACACTATACATCTCACCTTGCACTGCACCGCGCTCACACTATACATCTTACCCTGCACTGCTCTGCACTCACACTATACATCTCACCTTGCACTGCACCGCGCTCACACTATACATCTTACCCTGCACTGCACCGCACTCACACTATACATCTCACCTTGCACTGCTCTGCACTCACACTATACATCTTACCCAGCACTGCTCTGCATTCACACTATACATCTTACCCAGCACTGATCTGCACTCACACTATACATCTTACCCAGCACTGCTCTGCACTCACACTATACATCTCACCTTGCACTGCACCGCGCTCACACTATACATCTTACCCTGCACTGCTCTGCACTCACACTATACATCTTACCCAGCACTGCTCTGCACTCACACTATACATCTTACCCAGCACTGCTCTGCACTCACACTATACATCTCACCTTGCACTGCACCGCGCTCACACTATACATCTCACCTTGCACTGCACCGCACTCACACTATACATTTCACCTTGCACTGCACCGCACTCACACTATACATCTCACCTTGCACTGCTCTGCACTCACACTATACATCTCACCTTGCACTGCACCGCGCTCACACTATACATCTTACCCTGCACTGCTCTGCACTCACACTATACATCTTACCCAGCACTGCTCTGCACTCACACTATACATCTTACCCAGCACTGCTCTGCACTCACACTATACATCTCACCTTGCACTGCACCGCACTCACACTATACATCTCACCTTGAACTGCACTGCACTCACTATACATCTTACCCTGCACTGCTCTGCACTCACACTATACATCTCACCTTGCACTGCACTGCACTCACTATACATCTCACCTTGCACTGCTCTGCACTCACACTATACATCTCACCTTGCACTGCACTGCACTCCACTCACTATACATCTCACCTTGCACTGCACCGCACTCACACTATACATCTCACCTTGCACTGCACTCACACTATACATCTCACCTTGCACTGCACTCACACTATACATCTCACCTTGCACTGCTCTGCACTCACACTATACATCTCACCTTGCACTGCACTCACACTATACATCTCACCTTGCACTGCACTCACACTATACATCTCACCTTGCACTGCACTCACACTATACATCTCACCTTGCACTGCTCTGCACTCACACTATACATCTCACCTTGCACTGCACTCACACTATACATCTCACCTTGCACTGCTCTGCACTCACACTATACATCTCACCTTGCACTGCACTGCACTCCACTCACTATACATCTCACCTTGCACTGCACCGCACTCACACTATACATCTCACCTTGCACTGCACTCACACTATACATCTCACCTTGCACTGCACTCACACTATACATCTCACCTTGCACTGCTCTGCACTCACACTATACATCTCACCTTGCACTGCACTCACACTATACATCTCACCTTGCACTGCACTCACACTATACATCTCACCTTGCACTGCTCTGCACTCACACTATACATCTCACCTTGCACTGCACTCACACTATACATCTCACCTTGCACTGCACTCACACTATACATCTCACCTTGCACTGCACTCACACTATACATCTCACCTTGCACTGCTCTGCACTCACACTATACATCTCACCTTGCACTGCACTCACACTATACATCTCACCTTGCACTGCACCGCATTCACACTATACGTCTCACCTTGCACTGCACCGCACTATACATCTCACCTTGCACTGCTCTGCACTCACACTATACATCTCGCCTTGCACTGCTCCGCACTCACACTATACATCTCACCTTGCACTGCTCTGCATCACACTATACATCTCACCTTGCACTGCTCTGCACTCACACTATACATCTCAACTTGCACTGCACCGCACTCACACTATACATCTCACCTTGCACTGCTCTGCATCACACTATACATCTCACCTTGCTATGCACTCACACTATACATCTCACCTAGCACTGCACTTACACTATACATCTCACCTTGCACTGCACTGCACCGCACTCACACTATACATCTCACCTTGCACTGCTCTGCATCACACTATACATCTCACCTTGCTATGCACTCACACTATACATCTCACCTTGCACTGCACTCACACTATACATCTCACCTTGCACTGCACTCACACTATACATCTCATACATCTCACCTTGCACTGCAACGCTCTCACACTATACATGTACACACCCTGCACTGCCCTCACACCACACATATACTATACTCACTCTGTACTACACTCACACTATACATCTACACATTCTGCACTGCCCTTTCACCACACATATACTACTCACTCTGCACTGCACTCACACTATACAGCTACACACTCTGCACTGCCCTCACACCACCCAAATACTACTCACTCTGTACTACACTCACACTATACATGTACACACCCTGCACTGCACTCACTCTATACATGTACACACCCTACACTGCCCTTACACCACACATATACTACTCACTCTGCACTACTGCACTCAATTTATACATCTACTCACTCTGCACTGCATTCACACTATACAGCTACACACATTCTACACTGCCCTCACACCACACATATACTATTTACTCTGTACTACACTCACACTATACATGTACACACCCTGCACTGCCCTCACACCACACATATACTGCTCACTCTGCACTGCACTCACACTATACATGTACACACCCTGCATTGCCCTCTCACCACACATATACTGCTCACTCTGCACTACACTCACACTATACATCTACACACCCTGCACTGCCCTCACACCACACATACACTGCTCACTCTGCACTGCACTCACACTATACATGTACACTCTCTGCACTGCCCACACACCACACATATACTACTCACTCTGCACTGCACTCACACTATACATCTACACTCCCTGCACTGCCCTCTCACCACACATACACTACTCACTCTGCACTGCACTCACACTATACATCTACACACCCTGCACTGCCCTCACACCACACATACAGTGGGTTGCAAAAGTATTCGGCCCCTTTGAAGTTTTCCAAATTTTGTCACATTACTGCCACAAACATGCATCAATTTTATTGGAATTCCACGTGAAAGACCAATACAAAGTGGTGTACATGTGAGAACTAGAAGTGGATCGAAAATCATAAATCATTCCAAACATTTTTTACAAATAAATAACTGCAAAGTGGGGTGTGCGTAATTATTCGGCCCCCTGAATCAATACTTTGTAGAACCACCTTTTGCTGCAATTACAGCTGCCAGTCTTTTAGGGTATGTCTCTACCAGCTTTGCATATCTAGAGACTGAAATCCTTGCCCATTCTTCTTTGCAAAACAGCTCCAGCTCAGTCAGTTTAGATGGACTGCGTTTGTGAACAGCAGTTTTCAGATCTTGCCACAGATTCTCGATTGGATTTAGATCTGGACTTTGACTGGGCCATTCTAACACATAGATATGTTTTGTTTTAAACCATTCCATTGTTGCCCTGGATTTATGTTTATGGTCATTGTCCTGCTGGAAGGTGAACCTCCGCCCCAGTTACAAGTCTTTTGCAGTCTCCAAGAGGTTTTCTTCCAAGTTTGCCCTGTATTTGGCTCCATCCATCTTCCCATCAACTCTGACCAGCTTACCTGTCCCTGCTGAAGAGAAGCACCCCCCGAGCATGTTGCCACCACCATATTTGACAATGGGGATGGTGTGTTCAGAGTGATGAGCAGCGTTAGTTTTCTGCCACACATAGCGTTTTGCATTTTGGCCAAAAAGTTCCATTTTGGTCTCATCTGACCAGAGCACCTTCTTCCACATGGTTGCTGTGTCCCCCACATGGCTTGTGGCAAACTGCAAACGGGACTTCTTATGCTTTCTGTTAACAATGCCTTTCTTCTTGCCACTCTTCCATAAAGGCCAACTTTGTACAGTGCATGACTAATAGTTGTCCTATGGACAGAGTCTCCCACCTGAGCTGTAGATCTCTGCAGCTCGTCCAGAGTCACCATGGGCCTCTTGACTGCATTTCTGATCAGCGCTCTCCTTGTTTGGCCTGGGAGTTTAGGTGGATGGCCTTGTCTTGGTAGGTTTACAGTTGTTCCATACTCCTTCCATTTCTGAATGATCGCTTGAACAGTGCTCCGTGGGATGTTTAAGGCTTTGGAAATCTTTTTGTAGCCTAAGCCTGCTTTAAATTTCTCAATAACTTGATCCCTGAGCTGTCTTGTGTGTTCTTTGGACTTCACGATGTTGTTGCTCCCAATATTCTCTTAGACAACCTCTGAGGCCCTCACAGAGCAGCTGTATTTGTACTTACATTAGATTACACACATGTGCACTCTATTTAGTCATTAAAGTTGAAGAGAAATCGAGAGCCCAATATGGTGTAGTATGTCAAAATTGATTGGATAAATGAAACAGTTAGATGGTAATACTCACAAACACGGGTTACCACCTAGGTAACCACTCATTAGGCAGGTGAGGAGATTAGAAACGCGTTGCATCTTTGGGGTATTTTCAATAAATGTGTATATCTATACATTTACAGTCCTTGGTGTCTGCTTTAACGGAGGCGAGTCCACCACTTCCTCCCAGCAATTTTTTAAAAATTTTATGTACTTTTATCCTTCTGGCGCCTCTGTTCACCTATTTAGTCATTAGCACTCATCAGGCAATGTCTATAGGCAACTGACTGCACGCAGATCAAAGGGGGCCGAATAATTATGCACACACCACTTTGCAGTTATTTATTTGTAAAAAATGTTTGGAATCATGTATGATTTTTGTTCCACTTCTCATGTGTGCACCACTTTGTGTTGGTCTTTCATGTGGAATTCCAATAAAATTGATTCATGTTTGTGGCAGTAATGTGACAAAATGTGGAAAACTTCAAGGGGGCCGAATACTTTTGCAACCCACTGTATACTACTCACTCTGCACTGCCCTCACACTATACATGTACACACCCTGCACTGCCCTCACACTATACATGTACACACCCTGCACTGCCCTCACACTATACATGTACACACCCTGCACTGCCCTCACACTATACATGTACACACCCTGCACTGCCCTCTCACCACACATATACTACTTACTCTGCACTCACACTATACATGTACACACCCTGCACTGCCCTCACACCACACATACACTACTCATTCTGCACTGCCCCCACACTATACATCTATACACCCTGCACTGCCCTCTTACCACACATATACTACGCACTCTGCACTACACTTACACTATACATGTACACACCCTGCACTGCCCTCACACCACACATATACTACTCACTTTGTACTACACTCACACCATACATGTACACACCCTGCACTGCCCTGACACCACACATATACTACTCACTCTGCACTACACTCACACTATACATATACACACTCTGCACTGCCCTCTCACCACACATATACTACTCACTCTGTACTACACTCACACTATACATCTACACACTCTGCACTGCTCTCACACTATACATCTATACACCCTGCACTACACTCACACATACACTGCTCACTCTGCACTACACTCACACTATACAGCTACACACTCTGCACTGCTCTCACACTATACATCTACTCACTCTGCACTGCTCTCACTGCTCACACTATACATGTACACACCCTGCACTGCCCTCACACTATACATGTACACACCCTGCACTGCCCTCACACCACACATACACTGCTCACTCTGCACTGCCCTCACACTATACATGTACACACCCTGCACTGCCATCACACTATACATATACTACTCACTTTGTACTACACTCACACCATACATGTACACACCCTGCACTGCCCTGACACCACACATATACTACTCACTCTGCACTACACTCACACTATACATATACACACTCTGCACTGCCCTCTCACCACACATATACTACTCACTCTGTACTACACTCACACTATACATCTACACACTCTGCACTGCTCTCACACTATACATCTATACACCCTGCACTACACTCACACATACACTGCTCACTCTGCACTACACTCACACTATACAGCTACACACTCTGCACTGCTCTCACACTATACATCTACTCACTCTGCACTGCTCTCACTGCTCACACTATACATGTACACACCCTGCACTGCCCTCACACTATACATGTACACACCCTGCACTGCCCTCACACCACACATACACTGCTCACTCTGCACTGCCCTCACACTATACATGTACACACCCTGCACTGCCATCACACTATACATCTACACACCCTGCACTGCCCTCACGCTATACATCTACACACCCTGCACTGCCCTCACAGCACACATATACTACTCACTCTGCACTGCACTCACACTATACATCTACACACCCTGCACTGCCCTCACACCACACATATACTACTCACTCTGCACTGCACTCACACTATACATCTACACACCCTGCACTGCCCTCACACCACACATACACTACTCACTATGTACTGCCCTCACACTATACATCTATACACCCTGCACTACACTCACACCACACATATACTACTCACTCTGCACTAGTCACACTATACATGTACACACCCTGCACTGCCCTCACACCACACATATACTACTCACTCTGCACTACACTCACACTATACATGTACACACCCTGCACTGCACTCACACTATACATGTACACACCCTGCACTGCACTCACACTATACATGTACACACCCTGCACTGCACTCACACCACACATATACTACTCTTTCTGTACTGCACTCACACTATAAATCTGAAGAGGGATTATAAGTAGGCACTATAAAGAGGAGTGCACTAACAGGCGGCATCATAGCGGGGAAACACTATAACAGAGGCATTACAATGAGGGATATTTCAAACTAAAGCCCTAGAGGGCGGTGCTGTCACCAGAGATGGCCTCTCGAGTAGAAAGCCACTAGAATTCAAAATTATAATGCAGCTTGATTAAGGCAGGTGTGAGCATGGGAGACGATGGGTTACTTACCTAGAAGTCCATCGGGCTCCTATGCCACTATGCGTATCACTCCACTCGCATGTAAACTATGGGACACGTTCCATGACTCACTACCGCATTTCCTCCTTTTGGCTTGAAGGAGGAAGTGCATCCCATAGGTTGCATGCGAATGGAGTTAATACACATAGCGGCACAGGAGCCCGACGGACTTCTGGGAAAGTAACCCCTCGTCTCCCATGCTCACACCTGCCTTAATCAAGCTGCATTACAATTTTGAATTCGAGTGGCTTTCTACTCAAAAGCCCATGCCTGGGTGCCGCTTGCTATGAGTAGCCACACCCACTTTTATACAGACCATCTTACCCCGTTCCCCCTCTCGCTGAATGAGCACATTATCATTTGGCACAGAAAGCAAATTTGAACTGGCGGATCTAATACTATCACTGAAAGGCCACAAAGGCCCAGGGCCTTGGGAGGTTGGAGGCCAAGGGGCAGCTGGACATGAAAGAGGAGGCTGATAATAGAGAGCTACACATGAAAAAGGAAACTGGTGGGAGGGAGCTGTGCATGAAAGAGAGGGGGCTGCTGCACACGGATGATACTCATGGAAGAGGGGCTGCAAATGGAATGGGAGGGGACTGCTGTACATGGATAATACACATGGAAGAGGGGGCTGCACATGGAATGGGAGGGGCGCTGTAGCACAAGAAAGGGAAGCACCAACATACTTGGTCTAGGTCACATGTTGTTGGACTATTATATAAAATAGATGAACTAACTATGGAGAATACTAAACTCAATTAAGCGTCGGTTCTCCTGGAGTGGGTCAGATGGGCTGTATAGCCACTGTCATACCAACAATAATGTATTTGTAGTATCACAGATATCTCCATTGAAATAATAGTCTTAGACGTAGATCCTTTTGTATAAAAATGTATTCTTGTTATATACAAGCAATATACAAAATTACATAGAACAATGTTATCAGAAATATTGAAGTAACATAATAAATATCTAACAGCTTTGGTCATCTGAAGTACATGAATTAAAAAGATATTTTACCAAACTCTCCTTCCTGGGTGTCCGAACCCACGACCCTGAGATTTAAATCCCATTCTAAGCCATACGATATATAGGGTTTCTCTGATGATCCCAACTGAGCTTTTCAAGGCCATATTTATACTATTTGTCCCTTCAGGGTCACCAAAAGGCCAGACATATCTACACATGTCCCATCCATGTGAGGGGGAGTTGGCCTTGGATGGAGCCAACTTGAAATTTACGACTCCAGGGTTTATACACAGTTGATAGGTCGTTCAGAGTTCATACTTTTACTAGGTGAAAGTTCTTATTCTACAGAGTTCACCAACAGTTTATTCTTCTTGGGTGAAAGGGTATTTCACAGTTCACAAGCAGTTCTTTCTTAGTAGGTTAAAGGTGACCATTCAGTTTAACTGAAAGTCATAAGGTTATTATAATTCACAGCACACCAGATATAATAGGATTATTAAACACACACTGCCCATGAGATAATAATGCAAACAGTTATATTAGCCATATACCATAAGATATGCATATATATGTTCCTCTAATTATATTTCTTACACTATTTCAGTTTACCCAACGACACCCTGAAAACGGGGGTGTCAAACATATTTAATCTTTATTATCAGGTTGTCCAGGAGAACTGACGCTTAATTGAGTTTAGTATTCTCCATAGTTGGTTCATCTATTTTATATAATAGTCCAACAATGTGTCGAACTCCAGGCCTGGAGGGCCAGATCCATGCCAGTGTTTAGGATGGACTGAAAAAGAGAGGAATGTGTTCTACCTTTTAGACCACACCTTTCCTCATTCAGACCCATCAATTCATTTGAGCTGTATCAAAAATGTGTGAGGATCTCTGCCCTCGTAGGACCGGTTTGACATACCTGGTCTAGGTGCACAAAAAGTATAAATCCAGCGTTTGCTGACTAATCAGCTTTAGGTAGTTGGAGTTAGCCCTTTGACGGGGCAAAGTGATGAGAGCATTTGGGGATGCTGCCTGGGTGTAGTTTGCAGGTGGTGATCCCAGGCGCTGTGAGTGCTTGGGACTCCGCCTGTATTGTGCACCTGTTTATAGGTGTTAGTGTACTCAGGGATATCATGGAGAACCAGAAGCACTCGGATTTCTGTAGAGGGATAGCAGTTTTGCATATTCGTTCACTGCCCCGGAAGTGATGCATTATGAGGGATAACTTGTTGCAAGGTCAATACTTTGAAATAAGGGTGTGTTTTAGGAAGACAAGTTTGTACTCGGCATAGATATATCAGCAGTGGAGTTTTTGGTCCTGTGTTGCCCTGAAGTGATGCATTGTGGGAGAAATAAACCCGATAGCCATTAGCTCACATTTGTTTTACTATTGATGTAACGTACACTTTAGGTAAAGTTGCACAGTGGCGTAGTGGTTAGAACTCTTGCCTTGCAGTGCTGGGCCCCCAGTTCGAATCCCAGCCAAATCACTATCTGCACAGTTTGTATATTCCCGTGTCTGCGTGGGTTTCCTCCAGTCACTCTGGTTTCCTTCCACTTCCCAAAAACATACAGTACAGATAAGTTAATTGGCTTCCCCTAAATGGGCCCTGGACTACGATACATAAATATAGATATGACTATGGTAGGGATTAGATTGTGAGCCCCTCTGTAGGACAGTTAAGTGACAATACAATATAATCTGAACAGCACCGCGGAAGATGTAAGTGCTATATAAATACGAAATAATAATTCCAGTTACACCTATCTTTGGCTATGGTAATCACTAATTTAGCCAAAGCTGTCACTTGCATACTCATTCACGGTCTGGTAACGCTGCATAATGGTGGTAACTTATCTGGTGCTAGCTGGCATTGTTTGGTAAGGTAAGGTTGCAGCAGAACTCAGAGAAGATGGCAGGAAGGCTACTGGACACCCACCATGGCCTACAACATTGTCCAGGTTACCTTGTGTGTGTGGTCTAAGTCTGATTTCAGGGTTTTTCAGACTTCTCATCATAGAGGCAATCGATGGAGAAAAGGAATTGGATGTTCCATTGTGGTGTCCATCTTCCCACAGGAGGCACCCTTTCATTGAAGTCACTCCTCCTCCAGTCTTGCCCCTGCCTTAGGCCCTTTTTGTCACCCTCTCCTGCTCCCTCCCCTTTAGCTGGGCCTGCTGAAAACCACTCTCTGGAGATGCTGCTCTCCTAGAAGAGAATAACTGGCGTGTGCCATGCGTCCCAACAGGTAATATGTCCAGTTTACTTGGTGGTGGCATCTCCAAGAACATGAAAGGGTCACACGTGTTACAGAATATGTCTCTAGCATTAGTTTGCTGTCATCCAATAGTAAAAAAAAAACATACACTCAATGAATATTAAAGAATTTACATTTTTATTGATGCACAAAAAGATCTTATCAAATAACATCTCTCCGTCCATCTAATCTACCTTTCTAGCCATCCTTCTCATCCTCCAATTCCTCTATTAAACTAACCAGTCCAGCACACATCTATGTAGCTATACATAAAAGAAGACAAATGGATCGAGAATGCGTCCTGTGAGGTACATTACACACAGTCTGACATTTTTCAGGCACTGGGGGCTGGAAGGAGAGAGAGGCAGGTGATTTTTCATAAGGAGAGCACACAGGGAAAACATCATCAGTCTAATTATGCCCATTTGTAAGGAGCAGGCTGGGCCACTGTCCAAAAGAAGTCATACTCATAAATCTGGAGGTAAAACCAATGGAAGAACTGACAGACAGAAGTTATAATGCTCTTAATAAGTATAGAATCCTTTGTCATCCCTGGGATGTTTTCTGGGTCACGGTTTGGGAAAAGCTTGAAAATTCCTCAGTAGGATCTCATATGTGAGATTCCTAACCTCCACTACAGCAGTACATATCTCGGAGGGTGGTATGGGGTGTGAAGGTGTGAAAGTGTTGGGAAGATGGAGAGTGGTGTGCAATACATTGTCAGATATATTGCATTATTTTTCATTATTTGTTAACATTTTTTCCTTTATGAATTTTCTTTTTTCAAGGTGTCATAATAGCATTGTTGAGTTAAAGTGTAATTGATTTATTTGATGGTGTGAAAAAAATGTTTCCCAGAGAGTGTGGGATGTTAGCAGATGAATTCCTGTATGACTCCAAGGAAGATCGCGGAACAATAGAAATGTGAAAGTAGTCAAGTCTGTTTCTCGAATCTGAAAGTATTCTGGTGATGGACATGACTAAATGCATACGTGTGCATCATGGGAGGAGTAAGTCTGTTGTTAGGCCTCTTGCACACTAAATGTGATTCCGATTTACGATTTTTAAACGATTTTCACATGCGATTCCAATTTCCAGTTTTTAGGCTCCCTGCACACTGCAAATCCGATTTTCGATTCCGATTTTTCCTGGATGCTATCAAAAGAAAAACATAGAAAAAACACAGCATGCAGTATCAATTAAGGCCTCTTGCACACTACATGCGATTCCGATTTTTAATCGTTTTTAAGTCAATGTTACCCGACCTATAAAAACAAAAGTCAGATTCTCACCTAAGGAGAAGGAAGGCTCTGAGTCCTAATGAGACTTCCCTCTCCTCTCCCGGTCCCGCTCAGGATCTCCCGTGGCAGTTTTTCGACCAGTTCGGTCAAATACTGCCACTTCTGCCGCCGAAGGGAGGTTTCGGAAGTCTTCGGGAGCACTCGGGCTACCGAAGACGGGCCGCTCCGTACTACACGAGCGCCCTCTATGACGCACTCGCGCATGCGCAGTATGGAGCCGTCTGTCTTCGGGAGGACTCGGCTCCCGAAGTCCCCGCTGTGACGGATTTGAACGGAGAATACTGAGGGCATCGGGAGAGGAGAGGGAAGGCTCATTAGGACTCAGAGCCTTCCCTCCCTCCGTAGGTGAGTATCTGACTTTTGTTTTTATATGTCGGGTAACACTGGCTTTAATCGGTACTGCATGCTGCGTTTTTTCAGCGGTTTTCTTTTGATCGCATCCAGGGAAAATAGGAATCGCAAAACGCATTTGCAGTGTGCAAGGGGCCTAACAAGGAACAGAGTGGCTGGTAATGTTGAATATTATTTTTCTCCTACTGAAATTTTAACAACCAAGACTTATTCTTATGTTTCTTGATATTTTGTTTTATTTAAATGCTGATTATAACCCCATATAATTACATATTTTTTGTGTAGCACTACGGGAATATATTTTTACATAAAAGGATTCTGGTCTGGTAACTGTTATATTGCGGCTAGCGGTGGTCTAGAAACCCATATAACTGACTCTGGGAGAGGTAACGCTTTATTGAGTTACTGATAACTCCTATACAATATAGGAATACCAACTTAAGGGGCTCATACATTGGTCGATTTGAGCCATAGATCAATCGATTCTATAGAATTCTGAATTGGAAAATCTATGGCCCATAGAGTTGCATTGGATCTAATGGTGCAATAATACATTTCAGGTGGCCATACACTCGTTAGATTAGCAGCAGATAGATCAACAGATAGATTTCTGATCTATCTGATGTGTTTAGGAACATTTTTTCACTAGGAACAGATTTCCAATAGATTTCAGTTTCAAATCTATTGAAAATCGATCTGATGGTATTTTTTTGCCATCAGATTTATATTAGGGCCAATGCAAAATGATAAGCAATCTCAACAGATCGACCTAGATTTTCCAGCCTGCCAGATCGATTGAAATCGATCAAAATCGGCCGCAAATCATTCAATTTTGATCGATCGGCCAAAAATCAGCTGAGTGTATGGACCCCTTTAAGCTCCCTAAGTAAAAGTGGCCATTCACTTATAGACTTGCAGCAGATTCGACCATCAGATAGATTTCTGTCAGACAGAATCTGACAGGAATCTATCTGATGTGTGCCACAAACTAGGAATAGATTTCCAATAGATTTCAGAATTAAATCTATTGGAAATCTATTGAAAATCAATCTAAATGTATTATTGCACCATTAGATCCAATGCAACTCTATGGGCCATAGATTTTCCAATTCAGAATTCTATAGAATCGATCGATCCATGGCTGAAATCGACCAGTGTATGGGCCCCTTAAGTTGGTATTCCTATATTGTATAGGAGTTATCAGTAATGATGAGCTCAAATCTCGTATAATCGTAATTGAGCTTTGAAATTACGACACAAAATCGTAATGTGAAATTTCTGTCAAATTTGTAACTAATTTCGTGCAAAACTGTAATTACATTCTGTAATTACACAAAAATGCGAAATTTGATTCTTAGGAATATATCAATTTAAAAAAATGTAAGGAATTTTTACTGCATACACTTTTTGTAAATTTTAAAGCAGACCTGCGATCCACCAAATTTTACAAAAGGATTTTGCTAAATCAATTCAATTTCAAAATCATAATGATTTATAATCGTAATTATAAAATTTGCGTGAAATTTTGCGTAAGTGAAATGTGCACCTCATGCTCATCACTAGTCAGATCAGCAAAAGGTGACGGAGTGAGTTAACCCCTCCTGCCATGGACTCCGCCCCCCGTACACGCCCCTTTCACAAAACTGTCCTCGCTCATCCTTACCTGGCAGATATTTGGAGGGTGACAGACTCGTGTTTTCTTACTGAATATCGTTCTTTTATAGGATGTTGTTTTAGGGGGAGATTGTGGTTCTACTAATTCTTCGGCTGTGGAAGCTCCACATATTATACCTGTAACCCCCGATAATATGTACAACTTTCCTGTTCAGTTTTCATAGTTCTCTATGTAGCTTTCACATTGCCTTGGTTCATCCACAGGGCACTTTAGGCAAGTGCTTAGGACCTGGAGAGAGTGTAGGGGAGTGGCTGATTTTCACCCCAACCAAATCTTACAAAAGGAGCAGGCTGGAATCACACAAGAAGAAAAAGTGTCTGAAGTGCAGGATGTGAATGATGGAGCCCCCTTGTGGCTTTATAAAAAGGCAGCAGTCTGTGAATCACAAGATTGAAGCCTCATACTTACATGTCCGTTGTCACTTTATCAGTCCGTAGGGTGGAGCCCACGGTGGAGAAAACGTTCAACTTCATGAAAAATTTATTTGTCCTATAAAGTCCCAGGATTTTTGTCATAACATCAGTGGCTGTGTGTTTTCTGGTGCACAATTAAATACTTTTTCCGCGTAAAACATTTCCCACACTCTGAACAGGAATAAGGACGCTCACCGGTGTGACTCCTCTGGTGTATCAGGAGAACTCCTTTCTGGCTGAAACATTTCCCACACGCCGAACAGGAGAAAGGACGCTCCCCTGTATGAGTCCTCTGGTGTCTAAGAAGGTCTCCTTTCTGAATGAAGCCTTTCCCACACTCTGAACAGGCAAAATGCCGCTCCCCTGTGTGACTTCTCTGGTGCTTAAGAAGGTTTCCTTTCTGACTGAAAACTTTCCCACACTCCGAACATGAAAAAGGAAGTTCCCCTGTATGAATGCTCTGGTGTGCAAGAAGGTTACCTTTCTGAATGAAGCATTTCCCACACTCTGAACATGAAAAAGGCCGCTCTCCTGTGTGAACTCGCCGGTGTCTCAGTAGGTCTCCTTTATGGATAAAAGATTTTCCACACTCTAAACAGGAAAATGGCTTCTCCCCAGTGTGGAGCTTAAAATGTCTTTTGAGACTTCCCTTTTCTGAAAAAGATCGGTTACATGTGGAGCACAAATATGGCTTCTCACCAGTGTGACTTCTCTGGTGTGTGACAAGTGCTGATTTAAATCTAAAACATTTCCCACACTCTGTACACGACAACGGCGGCTCATGTGAGTGCGTTTTCAAGTGCGCAGTAAGAGTTGCTTCAGACTTACAACATCTGCTGCATTCTGGACATGGAAATTTCTGATTGCCTCTGTGTGAGGAAATGTGTGATGTATCAAGAGAAGATTCCTGCAGATTAGATGGATCTGTGCCTGTACTGGCCCTGTGACAGGCCTCACTGATATCTGATGGGGCAGCTTGTGATGTCGCGAAAAGCTCTTCACCAGTAGAGGGTGCTTTTCCATTATCTGCACTGGGAATCCTGGTACGGGTGTTTTTAGGAATTGGTGAACACTGTGTGATGCCATTATCTTCTGCAGTATCATCTGGATGTCCCTCTGAGGTGTTCCTTATATTGTGTTCCCCTGCTGGAGGGAAAATGTTACCATTACACACTCTGCAATCCGGAGTCATGTTGGACTAATACTTACCAAAGTTATTGAAATTTGTTGGTACTATGATGTTATGCTGAGGAATGGAGATGGACCTTTCATATGGTGTACAGTATCTCCTCCTTATTTGTTAGTAATATGATGTTATGCTGAGGAATGGAGATGGACCTTTCATATGGTTTACAGTATCTCCTCCTCATTTGTAGGTACTATGATGTTATACTGAGTAATGGAGATGGACCTTTCATATGGTGTACAGTATCCCCTCCTCATTTGCTGGTACTATGATGTTATACTGAGGAATGGAGATGGGCCTGCATATGGTGTACAGTATCTCCTCCTCATTTGTTGGTACTATGATGTTATACTGAGGAATGGAGATGGGCCTCTCATATGGTGTACAGTATCTCCTCCTCATTTGTTGGTACTATGATGTTATACTGAGGTATGGAGATGGACCTTTCATATGGTGTACAGTATCTCCCCCTCATTTGTTGGCACTATGATGTTATACTGAGGAATGGAGATGGACCTTTCATATGGTGTACAGTATCTCCTCCTTATTTGTTAGTAATATGATGTTATGCTGAGGAATGGAGATGGACCTTTCATATGGTTTACAGTATCTCCTCCTCATTTGTAGGTACTATGATGTTATACTGAGTAATGGAGATGGACCTTTCATATGGTGTACAGTATCCCCTCCTCATTTGCTGGTACTATGATGTTATACTGAGGAATGGAGATGGGCCTCTCATATGGTGTACAGTATCTCCTCCTCATTTGTTGGTGCTATGATGTTATACTGAGGAATGGAGATGGACATTCCATATGGTGTACAGTATCTCCTCCTCATTTGTTGGTGCTATGATGTTATACTGAGGAATAGAGATGGGCCTCTCATATGGTGTACAGTATCTCCTCCTCATTTGTTGGTGCTATAATGTTATACTGAGGAATGGAGATGGACCTTTCATATGGTGTACAGTATCTCCTCCTCATTTGTTGGTGCTATGATGTTATACTGAGGAATGGAGATGGGCCTCTCATATGGTGTACAGTATCTCCTCCTCATTTGTTGGTACTATGATGTTACACTGAGGAATGGAGATGGACCTCTCATATGGTGTACAGTATCTCCTCCTCATTTGTTGGTGCTATGATGTTATACTGAGGAATGGAGATGGGCCTCTCATATGGTGTACAGTATCTCCTCCTCATTTGTTGGTGCTATGATGCTATACTGAGGAATGGAGATGGACCTTTCATATGGTGTACAGTATCTCCTCCTCATTTGTTGGTGCTATGATGTTATACTGAGGAATGGAGATGGGCCTCTCATATGGTGTACAGTATCTCCTCCTCATTTGTTGGTACTATGATGTTACACTGAGGAATGGAGATGGACCTCTCATATGGTGTACAGTATCCCCTCCTCATTTGCTGGTACTATGATGTTATACTGAGGAATGGAGATTGGCCTTTCATATGGTGTACAGTATCTCCTCCTCATTTGCTGGTACTATGATGCTATACTGAGGAATGGAGATGGTCCTCTCATATGGTGTACAGTATCCCCTCCTCATTTGCTGGTACTATGATGCTATACTGAGGAATGGAGATGGGCCTTTCATATGATTTACATATTAAATCAAAATATTTACCTATACTGATATCTACAGGATGTTCCTCCTGCTCTTGTTCTTCTTTACTCCTCTGCATAGTTACATCATCATCCGTACCCATCACATACATATCTTCATCTTCCTCCTTAATTATCCTCATCATTTCACCCTCCTCCTCGGGCTGCCAATCCTTCCCCGCATATGTCTCTGCTTCTTCCTCTTTAATTGTCAATATTTCACTGTCCTCCATAGACTGCTGATCACCCCTCACATACGTCTCTTCTTCTTCCTCCTCTTTAATTGACCACGTTATTTCGACCTCCTCCGTAGACTGCTGGTCACCCTTCATGTACCCTTCCTCCTCAACTTTTACAAGTGTCACTTCCTCATTCTGTATGCAAAAGATAATGAAAAAGATAACATTTGTACATTTTGACCAGTTATTTCCTCAGACCATGTAGAAGAATATAACGTCAAGTAGTTTGGAGTCATTTGTGAGATTTAACCCATTGAAGCTCCAGGACGTTAAAATAAGTCTCTGCACTCTCTTCCCTACAAAATCCTAGATAACACTGTTTTGTTATCTCTGAACTGATAAAAATGCTATACAGCTGTAACAGAATGAAAGAAAAGCACTCTCCTTCCCCTAGGGAATTCAATGGCAAGCCTAATGAATTAACAAGTGGAAAAATAAACATTTAGGAGCAGACAAATGTAACTATTAGGTAGTGTATACAATGTGTTACTAATACATTGTCAAAACAAAAGAACTGTTTTAATAAACAGGAGATATAGACAAATAAAATGTGAGTGTTTAATGTACAATAGGACTGTTTACATTAAAGCTATAATGTATGAAAGTGAATAAACTATCTATTTTTTTCACTTTTTCCCTATTTTCATTTTAAAATGCATAGAAAATAAGGTACCTACTGAAAACAACTATCAGCCACAAAAAGCCTAATTTGTCCTGAACAAAACAATATATAGATCATTTAGTGGTGATAGTTATTAATAAAGTTATTACCAAAGTAATCAGAACTGAGCTGAATTGTGAAAATGACCAGGGACGCGAAGTGGTTAAACTCTGAATTGCACCTACCTGATCATCGTGAGGGATATGGGTGTCCTCTGTATGATCTGAGGCAAATGAAGGTCCAGTATATCTCTCTGGTTGGCTGCTGTTACTGGATCCACCTGTAGGAAACAGACACACATGGACTCAATACATAGTGCATGATTCACCATGTAAATGTGCCATGTGCAGATAGAGAACAGCAATTTTACTGGTACTAACACCAGAGGAGCAGCAACTGTTAGATTATTGTGGTAACACATGCATTGCTATGGCAATGCATAGAAACTACCCGCCTTTAGTGCATCACACCCATAGTTGCTAATCAGGGCTGTGGAGTCAGTAGAAAAATCATCCGACTCCTCAGTTTATATTTTTAAAAAAAAGACTCCGACTCCAGGTACCCAAAATTGCTCTAACTTTGACTCCACAGCCCTTGCAGGGCTATGGACTGGGTACAAAAATCTTCCAACTCCAACTCCGATCCCTCAATTTATGAAACCACTGATTCCAGATTAGAGATGGCCCGAACAGTTCGCCGGCGAACGCGAACTTTTCCGGAAGTTCGGTTCGCCCCCATAGTGCATCATGAGAGTCAACTTTAACCCTCTACATCACAGTCAGCAGGCACATTGTAGCCAATCGGGCTACATTCCCTCCTGGAGCCCCCCCCCCCCCCTTATAAAAGGCAGGCAGCGTCAGGCTTATCACTCACTTGTGTGCCTGCAGTAATTAGAGAAGAAGCAGACTCTCATAGGGAAAGCTTAGTTAGGCTCTTGTAGGCTTGTTAGCTTGCTCCTTGCTGATTCTTATTGCTAAAAAAGCACCCCTCAACAGCTCTTTTGAGCGCTAATCTTGTTTTTGTGATCTATTTTTTTTTGTGTGTGTGTGTGTGTGTGTGTGGCCCACTTGCATTATATACAGCGCTGTCAGTCAGTCGCAGCTGGACTTTGGCCCCTTGGTGGTATAATTACTACCGTGCCAGGTGTAGATTTGTAATACCCATCACTGCATATAACTACCTGCACCCACCTACCTATGTGAGCGCACGCAGTGTCACTGTGCCTGTCCGGTACCTGTCTGTGTGTGACAGGTGCACATTGTAATACACATTGGTGCAGAGAGCCTCTGAGGACGCTCAGAGAGCGAAACGGTCGTCAGGCCCCACACTGCTCCCACCATA
This sequence comes from Hyperolius riggenbachi, assembly GCF_040937935.1. NCBI lineage: Eukaryota > Metazoa > Chordata > Amphibia > Anura > Hyperoliidae > Hyperolius > Hyperolius riggenbachi. The sequence continues at coordinate 238,092,624 of NC_090655.1, forward strand.
CCCAGCAGCACTTGAAAGACCTGGTAGAACTTTTTAATATGTTATTTTTTGATACATGACCTAATGTCATTTTTTGAAAGCCACAAGAATAAAGCTTTGTTAGTGGAATGCAAGTGCCAAACTGCTCTTTCCTTTTTTCTTCTTTTTTGATTATATAGCATGCTGTTGTTATGTTTTGAGCACACATGATCCACAGCAATCCTGCCTAGTCAACCCTCCGTATGTTCCTATTGTTGTTTGTGTATCCTAATAGTGACACACTAGCGGTGTAGTGCCCGCCTACTTTTTTCTATCAACCAGCACATTGTAATACCCATCACTGCATATACCTACCTGTTGTTCACAGTGCACCCACCTATCTACGTGAGCTCACACAGTGTCACTGTACCTGTTCGGTACCTGTGTGTGTGTGTGACAGCTGCACATTTGTAATACCCACCACTGCATATACCTACCTGTTGTTCAGTGCACCCACCTACCTACGTGAGCGCATGCAGTGTCACTGTGCCTGTCCGGTACCTGTCTGTGTGTGACAGGTGCACATTGTAATACACATCACTGCATATACCTACCTGTTGTTCACTTCAGTGCACCCACCTACCTACGTGAGCACACGCAGTGTCACTGTGAGTGTCCGGTACCTGTCTGTGCGTGACAGGTGCACTTTATAATATGTGATGGGTAATGTCACAGCACAACGCAATAAAGGTACCACTGCCAGTAATCCTTCTCCCATGTCCATGCAGGCAAGGACAGGACGCTTCAGCGATCTCATGGAGATGTCGGACATGCGGACATTTTTTAGTCCAACGCCTCGCCTTAGCGCTTCCGGATCCACCCTCCACCAACGCCTGGACCGGCAGGTAGCCGACTACCTGGCCTTAAGTGTGGATGTAGACACTGTGGGCAGCAATAAACCCTTGGACTACTGGGTGCGCAGGCTTGACCTGTGGCCAGATCTGTCCCAATTTGCCATCCAACTTCTGTCTTGCCCTGCCTCAAGCGTCCAATCAGAAAGGACCTTCAGCGCAGCTGGAGGCATTGTCACTGAGAAGTCGCCTAAGTCACAAAAGTGTTCAGTACCTCACCTTTATCAAAATGAAGGCATGGATCCCGGAGGGCTACTGCCTGCCCAAAGACTAAGTCAGTCCCCACACACAGCATCTCTGCCTGCACGCCGTGTGACTGCCTGCCCCAAGACTAAGTCGCTCCCCACACAGCATCTCTGCCGGCAGGCCGCTTGACTGCCTTTTCCGACACCACCAACAGGGTCCAGGACTCCAGGCAGATTCTTGATTTTTTTAAGGCCACTGCTAGCAGCGGCCGCTATAATAATTTTTCTGGTGCGTGTACATGCCTGCCTAATTTTTCTGGCTGTACTGCAGCTGTAACAACAAAACAAAAGGCATGCACATGTGCCAATTCCCCTTCGTGATCATTACCTTACATAAGGTGAAGGGGCCTGCGTATCACAATGAAGCAATGACCGACAGCTATATGAGTGTCTCGGGGGTGGCACACCCAAGATAATAAGGTTGTTGCTTCATTGTGGACAGACCAAATTTGATCAGCTGGACAGTCACTGTTGTTCTATCATTCAGCTACCACAGGTGAATGCACTGTATACGGTATCCCAAGGTAATGTTCACAGTTCCTCTATGACAGACAATCCTTAGATATGCCAATGTCACTAGGTCCCGATATCTCGTAGTCAGCACCTCAGATGAGACAGAAAAGAAACAAAAATGACAAATATGGGGGTGATAGTGCAGTATTCCTTTATAATTTCTTGCACCTCCACCTCACCGTATTCACCAGTGAAGCACCCCTCCAGTGAAGCACACTAAAGGTCTATATAATGCACTCACCAGATATAATGACTGTTGAATCACAAACAGCAAAACCAGCGTGTAATAATCCTGCAGATGGAAATCTGCTCTCACTCCTCTCTTCAATCTCGTTGTACGGCACTTGTACTCAGAGAAATCAGATTGGACAACAAATCATAGTGTAGTATTTCAAATAACTATCATATAATTACACCTAAACAAAGGTAATCACTAAGCCATCCACCGCATAAGATGTACTCTCACCAGATAGTAGTGCTGTCTAATCACAAACAGCCTTAGCACTTATCCGTTTAAAAAGGTCCCAGTGCTCCGTGGGTCACCCCAGCCACTATTAGCTCACATATGCTCTCACCAGATAATGTTGCTGTCCAGTCACAAACAGCATCAGCGCTTCTCTCTCTATGTCCTCCTTCACTCCTTTGCAGCTCTAATAGATGCAATAAATCGGCCCTTATAAAAAACTAAAAACACGCTCCCATAGCGCATGTAAAAATTTTAATTACGTAAATAAAACCAAAGATTGCACTCACATTTCTTTCAGCATAAAATGCATAAATGTATAAAAATCCAGCACACAGGGTATGTATGGGAGATTAATTATTTGAATAGATCATGGGCTTGTTTCACAAAGCGGTGCGAACGGCACTTCACGTGCTAACTGTTTAGCACACCCATGCTAAACAGTTAGCACCGCTTCGTGAATCAAGCCCAATATGGGCTTGAAAACCGCCATGGCCTGCACTCTCGCCATGGTGCGCACTAGACCAGCACGGCCGTCACTACACAAACAGCTGTTTGCGGTGTGTTACACAGTGAGTTTGGTGTGTCAGTGTGAAGCAGTACTCTAATTACACTCCCTGATTGATGTATACACATGCAAGATGTTTTAAAGCACTTTAGGCCTCCAATTTAGCATTCAATGTGATTTTTGCCCTTAAAATGCTGCTTTGCGTCAAATCCAGATTTTTCCCCGGGACTTTTGGCGTCTATCCCACTCATCCATGCAAAAACTCAGATGTTAGACCCCTTGAAACATCTTTTCCATCACTTTTCTGGCCAGCATTTGTGTTCCTTGTTTCCAAAGTTTGCCTCCCCATTGAAGTCTATTGCGGTTCGCGAACGTTCGTGCGAACCGAACTTTTGCGGAAGTTCACGTTTGCGGTTCACGAATCGAAAATCGGAGGTTCAGGCCATCTCTACTCCAGATACCCAAAATTGCTCCAACCCCTCGACTCACGCTCTGACTGCACAGCCCTGGTTTCTATGTGATTATCAGCTGATGGGGATCTAGGTGATCTCCATACCGCTCTCTCCTCTTACCCGGTGATGTGAGGGGCGGCTGATTCTCCATCATGGTGTACCTATAGGGGTCCTTGTGTCCTTCCAAATACTGCCCCTTCTCCATGGCAGCTTCTCCTTCCATATCTCCTATAAACGTCTCCTGATACTTCCATTGTTCCAGATGACCTCTCTCCACCTGCAATGCAGGGAATTTGTCACGTGAGATATAATTCATGGAAGGGAATCATCCATACATATAGAAAAAAGAAGAAACTGAAACTGACTGGACCAAGAAATGTGTGAAGTAACAGGGGTGTGTGTGTGTGTGTAATGTGGCTACACAGTGTGTCTGTAATGAGGTATATACACTGTAGAGGTCATCGGGGATGGGTGCTGGATGGGAGGTATGTTTCCCCGATATTTAGGTTGTGGTCCCTTTAAAACCCTGTGTGGTCCTAGGAAGGGAGTCCGGAATTTGAAGCAGCAAGCAATTGCTGCCTGTCTGGTTTTTTTTCTCTTGGGCCGGACTCCTGGGATAGGAGGGAAGGAAGGGCGGGCCTTCCCATCCCACCTAGGCACACACCTGGTTTGTCAGTAGGGCTGAGAGCCTCATGAATAATATGCAAATGTTATGTTAATGATGTATATGAGCAGCTTCACAGGCAGTCTGTGAGGAGAGTGTTGATGTGGTAGCATGCTGGCTACTGGATATCCTGTGAAGGAGGAATACTGGACTTACTGGAAGCCAAACCACACGGTGGACTGTTGCGAGTGTGGCTTTGGCCTATGGGAAATTATCCTTACTTTGAACAAACTGGACTTTTCATTACCAAAGCTGACGTAAGCTACTGTTTGTTTTCTTCATTTCTGCTGAAGTAAAGCTGTTTATGTTCTGCTGCCAAATAAACGGCCTTTGTTCTATACTTCTGTGTACTGTGTGCTGGCTGCAACCCCTCTAAACTTCACAACACACTATGTATACAGGGAATGTGAGAAGTAACAGGGGTGTGATGTGTGTAATGTGGCTGCACAGTGTGTCTGTAATGAGGTATAAACACACTATGTATACAGGGAATGTGAGAAGAAAGCTCTCCCACCAGAAGCTCAGTGACACACCCTGACCACCAGACACTCCCCTCCTCTTACTGGATAATATCCCAGAATTCCCAGCACTGCTCACCTACCCCACCAGAAGCTCAGTGACACACCCTGACCACCAGACACTCCCTCCTGTTACTGGATAATATCCCAGAATTCCCAGTGCTGCTCACCTCTCCCACCAAAAGCTCAGTGACACACCCCGACCACCAGACACCCCCCTTCCTGTTACTGGATAATATCCCAGAATTCCCAGTGCTGCTCACCTCTCCCACCAGAAGCTCAGTGACACACCCTGACCACCAGACACTCCCCTCCTGTTACTGGATAATATCCCAGAATTCCCAGCACTGCTCACCTCTCCCACCAGAAGCTCAGTGACACACCCTGACCACCAGACACTCCCCTCCTGTTACTGGATAATATCCCAGAATTCCCAGTGCTGCTCACCTCGCCCACCAGAAGCTCAGTGACACACCCTGACCACCAGACACTCCCCTCCTGTTACTGGATAATATCCCAGAATTCCCAGTGCTGCTCACCTCTCCCACCAGAAGCTCAGTGACACACCCCGACCATCAGACACTCCCCTCCTGTTACTGGATAATATCCCAGAATTCCCAGTGCTGCTCACCTCTCCCACCAGAAGCTCAGTGACCCACCCTGACCACCAGGCACTCCCCTCCTGTTACTGGATAATATCCCAGAATTCCCAGTGCTGCTCACCTCGCCCACCAGAAGCTCAGTGACACACCCCGACCAGGAGACACTCCCTTCCTGTTACTGGATAATATCCCAGAATTCCCAGTGCTGCTCACCTCTCCCACCAGAAGCTCAGTGACACACCCCGACCATCAGACACTCCCCTCCTGTTACTGGATAATATCCCAGAATTCCCAGTGCTGCTCACCTCTCCCACCAGAAGCTCAGTGACACACCCGACCACCAGACACTCCCCTCCTGTTACTGGATAATATCCCAGAATTCCCAGTGCTGCTCACCTCTCCCACCAGAAGCTCAGTGACACACCCCAACCACCAGACACCCCCCTTCCTGTTACTGGATAATATCCTAGAATTCCCAGTGCTGCTCACCTCTCCCATCAGAAGCTTAGTAATCTTGTTGGCGATTTCCAAGATCTTCTCCTTGTTTCTCCTGGGTATCAGAGAGTGACATGGAGGCATCATAATGGTCATGTGATCACCAGGCTTCACGGGAGGAAAGATCTGTATTAAAAGATCAGCAACCGGGTCATGTGCCACTCTCAGACTCCTCCTCACCTCTTCATTTAGGTGTGTGTTTTGTTAAAAAAGGTAAGCAACACATCATGCGACCTCCCAGAATCCCCTCACCTCTCCAGTCAGCAGGCAAATGATCTCCAGGGTGAGGTCTAATATCCTTTCAGTCATGTGACTCCAGTCCTCATCCATCCTCAGGGATGTGGTCATGTGATCTGTACAGGGATAATGAACTGAGAATTATTTGGGCTACAGCACTCAGGGCTATACCAAGATCAAAATACATTACACAAGCTGCATTTACAGCATATGTTCAGCACAGCCCCTACTGCTGCTTCCCCAGTGTACAGCCCAGCCCCTTCTGCTGCCTCCCCAGTGTACAGCCCACCTCTTCTTCTGTTTTCCCGATGCACAGCCCATCCTCTCCTACTGCCTCCGCAGCATACAGCCCAGCCCCTCCTGCTGCATTCCCCAATGTACAGCCCACCCCTTCTTCTGCTTTCCCGATGTACAGCCCAGCCTCTCCTGCTGCCTCCCCAGTTTGCAGCCCAACCCCTACAACCCCTACTGCTGCCTCCCCAGTGTACAGCCGAACCCCTTCCGCTGTCTCCCCAGTGTACAACCCAGCCTCTCCTGATACCTCCTCAGTGTACAGCCCAGACCCTCCTGCTTCCTCCCCAGTGTACAGCCCAACCTCTCCTACTGCCTCCCCAGTGTGCAACCCAACCTCTCCTGCTGCCTGCCCAGTGTACAGCTCAGCCCCCCCTACTGCCTCCCCAGTGTATAGCTGGACCTCTCCTGCTGCCTCTCCAGTGCACAGCCCAACCCCTCCTGCTGCCACCCCAGTGTACAGCAAAAACCCTTCTGCTGCCTCCCCAGTGTGCAGCCCAACCCCTCCTGCTGCCTCCCCAGCGTACAGCCCATCCGCTCCTACTGCCTCGTCAGCGTACAGCCCAACCCCTCCTACTGCCTCCCCAGTGTAAAAGCCCAACCCCTCCTGCTGCCTCCCCAGTGTACAGCCCAACCCCTCCTGCTGCCTCCCCAGTGTACAGCCCAACCCCTCCTGCTGCCTCCCCAGTGTACAGCCCAACCCCTCCTGCTGCCTCCCCAGTGTACAGCCCAACCCCTCCTGCTGCCTCCCCAGTGTACAGGCCAACCCCTCCTGCTGCCTCCCCAGAGTACAGCCCAACCCCTCCTACTGCCTCCCCAGTGTAAAAGCCCAACCCCTCCTACTGCCTCCCCAGTGTAAAAGCCCAACCCCTCCTGCTGCCTCCCCAGTGTACAGCCCAACCCCTCCTGCTGCCTCCCCAGTGTACAGCCCAACCCCTCCTGCTGCCTCCCCAGTGTACAGCCCAACCCCTCCTGCTGCCTCCCCAGTGTACAGCCCACCTCTTCTTCTGTTTTCCCGATGCACAGCCCATCCTCTCCTACTGCCTCCGCAGCATACAGCCCAGCCCCTCCTGCTGCATTCCCCAATGTACAGCCCACCCCTTCTTCTGCTTTCCCGATGTACAGCCCAGCCTCTCCTGCTGCCTCCCCAGTTTGCAGCCCAACCCCTACAACCCCTACTGCTGCCTCCCCAGTGTACAGCCCAACCCCTTCCGCTGTCTCCCCAGTGTACAACCCAGCCTCTCCTGATACCTCCTCAGTGTACAGCCCAGACCCTCCTGCTTCCTCCCCAGTGTACAGCCCAACCTCTCCTACTGCCTCCCCAGTGTGCAACCCAACCTCTCCTGCTGCCTGCCCAGTGTACAGCTCAGCCCCCCCTACTGCCTCCCCAGTGTATAGCTGGACCTCTCCTGCTGCCTCTCCAGTGCACAGCCCAACCCCTCCTGCTGCCACCCCAGTGTACAGCCCATAGGCTCCTACTGCCTCGTCAGCGTACAGCCCAACCCCTCCTACTGCCTCCCCAGTGTAAAAGCCCAACCCCTCCTGCTGCCTCCCCAGTGTACAGCCCAACCCCTCCTGCTGCCTCCCCAGTGTACAGCCCAACCCCTCCTGCTGCCTCCCCAGTGTACAGCCCAACCCCTCCTGCTGCCTCCCCAGTGTACAGCCCAACCCCTCCTGCTGCCTCCCCAGTGTACAGGCCAACCCCTCCTACTGCCTCCCCAGTGTAAAAGCCCAACCCCTCCTGCTGCCTCCCCAGTGTACAGCCCAACCCCTCCTGCTGCCTCCCCAGTGTACAGCCCAACCCCTCCTACTGCCTCCCCAGTGTAAAAGCCCAACCCCTCCTACTGCCTCCCCAGTGTAAAAGCCCAACCCCTCCTGCTGCCTCCCCAGTGTACAGCCCAACCCCTCCTGCTGCCTCCCCAGTGTACAGCCCAACCCCTCCTGCTGCCTCCCCAGTGTACAGCCCAACCCCTCCTACTGCCTCCCCAGTGTAAAAGCCCAACCCCTCCTGCTGCCTCCCCAGTGTACAGCCCAACCCCTCCTGCTGCCTCCCCAGTGTACAGCCCAACCCCTCCTGCTGCCTCCCCAGTGTACAGCCCAACCCCTCCTGCTGCCTCCCCAGTGTACAGCCCAACCCCCCCAGATGCCTCCCCAGCATACAACCCAACCCCTCCTGCTGCCTCCCCTGTGCAGGGGGTTGGGAAGTACAGAGGCGGTGCAGGGGGGGATGAGGAACAAAGAGGGAGCACTGTGTGTGTGGGGGGGCTGCAGGGGGATGGAGAATACAGAAGGGGCTGCAGGGGGATGGGGAACACAGAGGGGGTTGCAGGGGGGATGGGGAACAAAGAGGGAGCTGAGGGGGGATGGGGAATACACAGGGGGCTGCGGGGGGGGGATGGGGAACGCAGGGGGAGATGGGGAATACAGAGGGGTATGTATGCAGGGGGGATGGGGACACAGAGGAGTCTGCAGGGGGGATGGGGACACAGAGGGGCTGCAGGAGGGTGTGGAAAACAGACGAGCTCTTGTCTAAATAATATTAAAAATATAATAAAACAATTTCTTAATACCTCCTCTGCTGCCAGTCCAGCAATCATGTATGTATCCTCTATAGCTCCACCCACTTCACCTCTCGCTTCCTGTCTGCGCCTTCCATTCAGCGCATAGGCGTCATCGCCATCTTGTGGAGTTTAGAGAAACTGCAGCTGTCAGTTATACTGCCGTGCAATCGCAGCTATTGAGAGATGAAAGAACTGTTGCAATCATAATAAAGAGAATATAAAAGGACGTGCGAGGAGAACGAATAGTCAGAGCCATTTAACTTGCCACTAATCTTCCTTAATAAGTAAAGCTTATATCCCTTCGTCAGATGTACTCATAAGTAAGCAATGAAAAAGTGTGTGTGTGTTGTGTGCGTGTGTGTTGTGTGTGTTGTGTGTTGTGTGTTGTGTGTGTGTGTGTGGTACTGCAGGTGTGCTGAGGGGTCCAGGGCCTGTCAGTGTGAAGTGCTGCCCTCTTCCATACAGGAGCTGCCCATGTGAGTAAAATGTTATTATGACCACACTTGTAACCTTGTAAACCTTTTAAACAATACCAGTTGCCAGTCTATCCTGCTGATCCTCTGCCTCTACTAATTTTAGCTATAGACCCTGAATAAGCATGTAGATCAGATGTTTCTGACACAAATCTGACAACATTAGCTGTGTCTCGTTTCAGTTGTGTAATTCAGACACTGCTAACCAGAAAGATCAGCAGGACTGCCAGGCAACTGGCATTGTTTAAAAGTAAACAAAACATGGCAGCCTCCATATGTATCTCACGTTGGGTTTCTTTTAAAGGGACCCTGAGCAAGACCCAAAAATGTCAAAATGAACTTACCTGGGGCTTCCGCCAGCCCCCCGTAGTCCGTGAGTTCCCTCAGCGTCCTCTGGGCTCCCTCTGGTTTTCCGCTGGTGGCTCTGCAAAGGAGTTGTGCCCAGCTGCGCATGTGTGGCCCTCGGCGTTCCCGTCTCTCACTCACAAGGGCGAGATGGGTGCAGGGAGGGGCCATGCATGTGCATGACTCCTTGCGAAGGCTTGTTGCTAACAGAGCAGCCAGCGAAAAAACAGAGTAAGCCCAGAGGACACAGAGGGACCTCACGGACTACGAGGGACTGGAGGAAGTCCCTTTATAGCCCAGCCAGTGGGGAAAGGGGGAGAGGGTCCACAACCCAAGAGGAGGTGGTTTAGATAGGAGCATGAATTACTGGGGTCAGGTTCATGAACAGATCAGGCAAATCCAGAGGACTGGAGGAAAAACAAAGGTCTGGCTCCCAGCAGTGGGAGGCAGGCCAGCTCATGTTATCACAGCCTATATGCTGTAATGATCCAATCAAAGCCAATCTTGGTATTTTCTATGGGTCAATCATCTAAAATGTATTTATCTGTTCTTTTTTTTTGGATCCTGTCAAGAAATCACAATCTCTCTAAAGTAGGATTGGCAGTATTTAGAAGGAAACAAAGACCTCTATGAGGACGCAGTGATGGAGAAAAAGCCACCCCTCACATCACCGGGTAAGAGAAGGCTTTCATGTCTTTCAAAGATAGAACGGGTCAGAGGGTGTACCTACATCCCCCATCATCTGATAATCATACTGTATAGACTCAATACTGTATATTCACCTAGTGTGTGTGTTTCCTGCAGATGGATCCAGTCACAGAAACCCACCAGAGAGATGTACAGATTCTCTTTATTCCCAGGATTGTCCACAGGAAGATCCCACCATCTTCCACCATTATCAGGTAGGTGTAAAGCCAGAAACCCACTAAGAGCGATTTCTAATCGCCAGTGATTTGAAAAAGCTCTTGCTAATGCAATGCTATGGGGGATTTTTATCAAATCAATTCGCTCAAGTGTGATCACACCCATAGCATTACATTAGCAAGAGTTTTCAAATCGCAAAGCGCTCAGAAAAGCGGTCCTAGTGGGTTTCTGGCTAAATTCGGTATCTTGGCTGCTATGGGGTAATATTCTTCTACATGGGGTCTGATGCAGTGGCAGCTATGACTATAATAAATGATAATATGCAGTTACACAGCAGCAGAGGAATGTGTGCATCAAACACCAAGTTAAAGAGACTCTGAAATCTCCTAAAAACTAGGTTTTTACTTTAAAAACCTCTTTAACCTAATTGTCCCTTCTAAAACGCTGCATCCCCACGGCTGACAATGCTATGAATCATCCCAAATTACCTGGGGGACATTGCGGGGCTCCTTCCGCATAGAGGCAGAGCTTTCAGCTGCAGCTCTGCCTCTCCACGCGTCTATCAGCACGGATCACCAACTCTCCCCGCCCCTCTCAGTCTTTCTTCACTGAGAGGGGGTGGAGGCAGAGCTACAGCTGAAAGCTCTGCCTCCTCCAGCAGCAAAATCCAGGACCAAGAAAGTCGTGGATTTTGCCGGGGGTAATTAGGGGTGATTTATGGCGTTCTCAGCCGCGGGGATGCGGCGTTTTAGGAGGGGCAATTAGGTTAAAAAGGTTTTTAAAGTAACCTCGTTTTTAGGAGACTTCAGAGTGTCTTTAAAACCTGATTTATCTGGCTTTGCAAATTTAGCTTAATCACGAGGCAATGCTCATGCAAATTTGCATTTGCTTTCGCATGCCAAAATATGCAGGGTCTAAAACGAATTACCGCAAAATGGTTGCCCTGCGGGGATTAGTTCATGCAACAGTTAGCACTATCCAGGGGCGCCACGGGGAGGCTCCCCCATCCCCCATAATATGCAGCGACAGCTAGGCCTGAACGATTTATCGATTTTGTATTGAAATCGCGATCACGGAAACGACGATTCCGTGATCGCCAAAGCGGTTATTTTTGACGATATCCTGTGCCCTCCCGCTGTGGTGTTGTCCCGTCTCCCGCTGTGCGCAGCTTTGTGTACAAATAGCTGCGGCTCAGCAGCTCTCACTCCCCGCGGCAGATTAGTATCTTTACTTCCGCCTAGTGCCTCCTCCTTCTCCTGCTACGTCATTAGCCCAGCGCAGGCTCTCGCTCTCTTTTCCTATGGCAGCTCACAGAAGTCGTTTTCTTCGCTGATTGTTTACAAGGCAATTTAGTTAAACCAGGCTAGTGTCTGGTCTGATTTTCCCTCCCCGTCCTTCAGTAGTTCGGTGGCTAGCAGAGGGAGCAGAGAAGGAATTCCCTCCTCCCCCATTCCAGAAGTCGTCACTCGAAGTGCAGAGAGAGCGTGTGGATCTGCACAGCATGGGGGAGATTCAGCAGGCAAGACTGAAGTGCGTGACTCTGTGTGTGTGTCATTGAGTGTTGTGCATGTAAGTGTGTGCTGCAGGATGAGTGCTCGAGAAGTGTGTGTTTGTGCATATTGGTGTGTATGTGTGCATGTAAGTGTGTGCTGCAGGACAAGTGTGTGTTTGTGCATATTGGTGTGTATGTGTGCAAATAAGTGTTTGCTGCAGGTGAAGTGCTCGAAGTGTGATTGTGCATATTAGTGTGTGCTGCAGGATCTGTGTGTCAGTGAGTGCTGCGAGATGGAGAATTAAGTGTATGCGTGTGTATCAGTAAGTGTATCAGCGCAAATTCCCCCCCCCCCCCCCCCCATGGCTTAACTTCACCCTACCTACCCCACACCTAACATTAACTGTCCCCACTACTGCTGTGACATGACTCTTATTCCCCCCCCCCCCAATAATATGTGCCGCATGGAGAAAAATGGGACAGGTGAAATAACCCCCCCCCCCCCCCATCCCCCCTCCGGTCCTCGTTGGCCCTTGACTTGGTCGCATTTTTTCAATTTTGGCCCCCTGTCTATTTGAGTTTGACACTCCTGGTCTAGCACACCATCAGCTGGGCGGACGGCAGACATATTAGGTGTGGTACTACTGTTCAATACCTTATTACGCATTACCTCTGGCGTATGACAGTAAAAATTGTGTTAACCCCCTTGCCGTTACAATTCTGGCGGCAAGGGGGCAGCGCAGCACTTTTTTAAAAAAAGGGCTCGCTACATGATAGCCGCTGACAGAGCGATCAGAGTAAGCAAAGTGCAAAAAATTTTTTTTGAAAATCGGTACAGCGGGGCCTGAGAAATCCTCCTACGCAGGTTACCCCGAGCTGAGCTCGGGATAACCGGCAAGGAGGTTAATAAATATGAGGTTTAAACTATAACTACTCAATGATCATAGCACCAGTTTTTCTCAGTTTTTTTTATACTGTCCCTGTCAGTCAAAAGTTTGGCCAGTTATGAAGCCTTTAGGCTTAGGATTAATCACAGCTCCACCCCCAGCCTCCTTTGCACAGAGGAGATCTGAATGAGGCACATTGAAGAAAATCGTGAATTGAATCGAAATCGCAATTTCTGACAGAAATCGTGCAATTCAATCTTTTCCCAAAATCGTTCAGGCCTAGTGACAGCTATCAGTATAATAAAGTATAATATGCAGTGACAGCTATCAGTATAAAAAAGTATAATATGCAGTGACAGCTATCAGTATGATGAAGTATAATATGCAGTGACAGCTATCGGTATGATGAAGTATAATATGCAGTGGCAGCTATCAGTATGATGAAGTATAATATGCAGTGACAGCTATCAGTATGATGAAGTATAATATGCAATGGCAGCTATCAGTATGATGAAGTATAATATGCAGTGCTCAATCACAAGAAAATGTATGCGTGCTCTACGCCAAGCTTAACCCTTTCAAGTCTAGCTGTGCAAATCTGGCTAAAATGGCTTATCATGAGACATGCTCATGCAGAAATGCATCTGCTTTCGCATGCCAAACTTTGCAGGGTCAAAAACCAATACCGCGAAGCGGTTGCCCTGCGGGAATTAGTTCATGCTATACAGCACTATCCAGGAGCGCCTCGGGGAGGCTTCCCATTGCCCCCATACAACCGGGGGGGCTGTGGGGCCCCAGGCTCTCTCACTGCCTAGGGACCACAGCAACACCCCGGAGGTGGAGGCTGGGTAGCGCAGACGACCCCCCCAAGCGTGGCCGGCGCCGGGGGGGGGCCATCCGCACCCATCTCCCAAAATTTTTTAAAAAAACAGGCACTTACCTGAACGTCCATTGCGTTCTGCTGCTGCGCATCGACTCGGGGCACTGCATGGGAAAGGAGTGACGCATGGGTCACCCCGAGCTGTGGGGCTCAGGGCTGGCTCACACACATCACTCCAGAAGGGGGGGGAGGACAGGCACAGACAGCCCACTTATAGAGCAAACCATCCACCACCTGCCTCCAAAGGACAGAATGCAAATATGCTCAATCACAAGAAAATGTATGCGTGCTCTACGCCAAGCTTAACCCTTTCAAGTCTAGCTGTGCAAATCTGGCTAAAATGGCTTATCATGAGACATGCTCATGCAGAAATGCATCTGCTTTCGCATGCCAAACTTTGCAGGGTCAAAAACCAATACCGCGAAGCGGTTGCCCTGCGGGAATTAGTTCATGCTATACAGCACTATCCAGGAGCGCCTCGGGGAGGCTTCCCATTGCCCCCATACAACCGGGGGGGCTGTGGGGCCCCAGGCTCTCTCACTGCCTAGGGACCACAGCAACACCCCGGAGGTGGAGGCTGGGTAGCGCAGACGACCCCCCCAAGCGTGGCCGGCGCCGGGGGGGGCCATCCGCACCCATCTCCCAAAATTTTTTAAAAACAGGCACTTACCTGAACGTCCATTGCGTTCTGCTGCTGCGCATCGACTCGGGGCACTGCATGGGAAAGGAGTGACGCATGGGTCACCCCGAGCTGTGGGGCTCAGGGCTGGCTCACACACATCACTCCAGAAGGGGGGGGAGGACAGGCACAGACAGCCCACTTATAGAGCAAACCATCCACCACCTGCCTCCAAAGGACAGAATGCAAATATGCTCAATCACAAGAAAATGTATGCGTGCTCTACGCCAAGCTTAACCCTTTCAAGTCTAGCTGTGCAAATCTGGCTAAAATGGCTTATCATGAGACATGCTCATGCAGAAATGCATCTGCTTTCGCATGCCAAACTTTGCAGGGTCAAAAACCAATACCGCGAAGCGGTTGCCCTGCGGGAATTAGTTCATGCTATACAGCACTATCCAGGAGCGCCTCGGGGAGGCTTCCCATTGCCCCCATACAACCGGGGGGGCTGTGGGGCCCCAGGCTCTCTCACTGCCTAGGGACCACAGCAACACCCCGGAGGTGGAGGCTGGGTAGCGCAGACGACCCCCCCAAGCGTGGCCGGCGCCGGGGGGGGCCATCCGCACCCATCTCCCAAAATTTTTTAAAAACAGGCACTTACCTGAACGTCCATTGCGTTCTGCTGCTGCGCATCGACTCGGGGCACTGCATGGGAAAGGAGTGACGCATGGGTCACCCCGAGCTGTGGGGCTCAGGGCTGGCTCACACACATCACTCCAGAAGGGGGGGGAGGACAGGCACAGACAGCCCACTTATAGAGCAAACCATCCACCACCTGCCTCCAAAGGACAGAATGCAAATATGCTCAATCACAAGAAAATGTATGCGTGCTCTACGCCAAGCTTAACCCTTTCAAGTCTAGCTGTGCAAATCTGGCTAAAATGGCTTATCATGAGACATGCTCATGCAGAAATGCATCTGCTTTCGCATGCCAAACTTTGCAGGGTCAAAAACCAATACCGCGAAGCGGTTGCCCTGCGGGAATTAGTTCATGCTATACAGCACTATCCAGGAGCGCCTCGGGGAGGCTTCCCATTGCCCCCATACAACCGGGGGGGCTGTGGGGCCCCAGGCTCTCTCACTGCCTAGGGACCACAGCAACACCCCGGAGGTGGAGGCTGGGTAGCGCAGACGACCCCCCCAAGCGTGGCCGGCGCCGGGGGGGGCCATCCGCACCCATCTCCCAAAATTTTTTAAAAACAGGCACTTACCTGAACGTCCATTGCGTTCTGCTGCTGCGCATCGACTCGGGGCACTGCATGGGAAAGGAGTGACGCATGGGTCACCCCGAGCTGTGGGGCTCAGGGCTGGCTCACACACATCACTCCAGAAGGGGGGGGAGGACAGGCACAGACAGCCCACTTATAGAGCAAACCATCCACCACCTGCCTCCAAAGGACAGAATGCAAATATGCTCAATCACAAGAAAATGTATGCGTGCTCTACGCCAAGCTTAACCCTTTCAAGTCTAGCTGTGCAAATCTGGCTAAAATGGCTTATCATGAGACATGCTCATGCAGAAATGCATCTGCTTTCGCATGCCAAACTTTGCAGGGTCAAAAACCAATACCGCGAAGCGGTTGCCCTGCGGGAATTAGTTCATGCTATACAGCACTATCCAGGAGCGCCTCGGGGAGGCTTCCCATTGCCCCCATACAACCGGGGGGGCTGTGGGGCCCCAGGCTCTCTCACTGCCTAGGGACCACAGCAACACCCCGGAGGTGGAGGCTGGGTAGCGCAGACGACCCCCCCAAGCGTGGCCGGCGCCGGGGGGGGCCATCCGCACCCATCTCCCAAAATTTTTTAAAAACAGGCACTTACCTGAACGTCCATTGCGTTCTGCTGCTGCGCATCGACTCGGGGCACTGCATGGGAAAGGAGTGACGCATGGGTCACCCCGAGCTGTGGGGCTCAGGGCTGGCTCACACACATCACTCCAGAAGGGGGGGGAGGACAGGCACAGACAGCCCACTTATAGAGCAAACCATCCACCACCTGCCTCCAAAGGACAGAATGCAAATATGCTCAATCACAAGAAAATGTATGCGTGCTCTACGCCAAGCTTAACCCTTTCAAGTCTAGCTGTGCAAATCTGGCTAAAATGGCTTATCATGAGACATGCTCATGCAGAAATGCATCTGCTTTCGCATGCCAAACTTTGCAGGGTCAAAAACCAATACCGCGAAGCGGTTGCCCTGCGGGAATTAGTTCATGCTATACAGCACTATCCAGGAGCGCCTCGGGGAGGCTTCCCATTGCCCCCATACAACCGGGGGGGCTGTGGGGCCCCAGGCTCTCTCACTGCCTAGGGACCACAGCAACACCCCGGAGGTGGAGGCTGGGTAGCGCAGACGACCCCCCCAAGCGTGGCCGGCGCCGGGGGGGGCCATCCGCACCCATCTCCCAAAATTTTTTAAAAACAGGCACTTACCTGAACGTCCATTGCGTTCTGCTGCTGCGCATCGACTCGGGGCACTGCATGGGAAAGGAGTGACGCATGGGTCACCCCGAGCTGTGGGGCTCAGGGCTGGCTCACACACATCACTCCAGAAGGGGGGGGAGGACAGGCACAGACAGCCCACTTATAGAGCAAACCATCCACCACCTGCCTCCAAAGGACAGAATGCAAATATGCTCAATCACAAGAAAATGTATGCGTGCTCTACGCCAAGCTTAACCCTTTCAAGTCTAGCTGTGCAAATCTGGCTAAAATGGCTTATCATGAGACATGCTCATGCAGAAATGCATCTGCTTTCGCATGCCAAACTTTGCAGGGTCAAAAACCAATACCGCGAAGCGGTTGCCCTGCGGGAATTAGTTCATGCTATACAGCACTATCCAGGAGCGCCTCGGGGAGGCTTCCCATTGCCCCCATACAACCGGGGGGGCTGTGGGGCCCCAGGCTCTCTCACTGCCTAGGGACCACAGCAACACCCCGGAGGTGGAGGCTGGGTAGCGCAGACGACCCCCCCAAGCGTGGCCGGCGCCGGGGGGGGCCATCCGCACCCATCTCCCAAAATTTTTTAAAAACAGGCACTTACCTGAACGTCCATTGCGTTCTGCTGCTGCGCATCGACTCGGGGCACTGCATGGGAAAGGAGTGACGCATGGGTCACCCCGAGCTGTGGGGCTCAGGGCTGGCTCACACACATCACTCCAGAAGGGGGGGGAGGACAGGCACAGACAGCCCACTTATAGAGCAAACCATCCACCACCTGCCTCCAAAGGACAGAATGCAAATATGCTCAATCACAAGAAAATGTATGCGTGCTCTACGCCAAGCTTAACCCTTTCAAGTCTAGCTGTGCAAATCTGGCTAAAATGGCTTATCATGAGACATGCTCATGCAGAAATGCATCTGCTTTCGCATGCCAAACTTTGCAGGGTCAAAAACCAATACCGCGAAGCGGTTGCCCTGCGGGAATTAGTTCATGCTATACAGCACTATCCAGGAGCGCCTCGGGGAGGCTTCCCATTGCCCCCATACAACCGGGGGGGCTGTGGGGCCCCAGGCTCTCTCACTGCCTAGGGACCACAGCAACACCCCGGAGGTGGAGGCTGGGTAGCGCAGACGACCCCCCCAAGCGTGGCCGGCGCCGGGGGGGGCCATCCGCACCCATCTCCCAAAATTTTTTAAAAACAGGCACTTACCTGAACGTCCATTGCGTTCTGCTGCTGCGCATCGACTCGGGGCACTGCATGGGAAAGGAGTGACGCATGGGTCACCCCGAGCTGTGGGGCTCAGGGCTGGCTCACACACATCACTCCAGAAGGGGGGGGAGGACAGGCACAGACAGCCCACTTATAGAGCAAACCATCCACCACCTGCCTCCAAAGGACAGAATGCAAATATGCTCAATCACAAGAAAATGTATGCGTGCTCTACGCCAAGCTTAACCCTTTCAAGTCTAGCTGTGCAAATCTGGCTAAAATGGCTTATCATGAGACATGCTCATGCAGAAATGCATCTGCTTTCGCATGCCAAACTTTGCAGGGTCAAAAACCAATACCGCGAAGCGGTTGCCCTGCGGGAATTAGTTCATGCTATACAGCACTATCCAGGAGCGCCTCGGGGAGGCTTCCCATTGCCCCCATACAACCGGGGGGGCTGTGGGGCCCCAGGCTCTCTCACTGCCTAGGGACCACAGCAACACCCCGGAGGTGGAGGCTGGGTAGCGCAGACGACCCCCCCAAGCGTGGCCGGCGCCGGGGGGGGCCATCCGCACCCATCTCCCAAAATTTTTTAAAAACAGGCACTTACCTGAACGTCCATTGCGTTCTGCTGCTGCGCATCGACTCGGGGCACTGCATGGGAAAGGAGTGACGCATGGGTCACCCCGAGCTGTGGGGCTCAGGGCTGGCTCACACACATCACTCCAGAAGGGGGGGGAGGACAGGCACAGACAGCCCACTTATAGAGCAAACCATCCACCACCTGCCTCCAAAGGACAGAATGCAAATATGCTCAATCACAAGAAAATGTATGCGTGCTCTACGCCAAGCTTAACCCTTTCAAGTCTAGCTGTGCAAATCTGGCTAAAATGGCTTATCATGAGACATGCTCATGCAGAAATGCATCTGCTTTCGCATGCCAAACTTTGCAGGGTCAAAAACCAATACCGCGAAGCGGTTGCCCTGCGGGAATTAGTTCATGCTATACAGCACTATCCAGGAGCGCCTCGGGGAGGCTTCCCATTGCCCCCATACAACCGGGGGGGCTGTGGGGCCCCAGGCTCTCTCACTGCCTAGGGACCACAGCAACACCCCGGAGGTGGAGGCTGGGTAGCGCAGACGACCCCCCCAAGCGTGGCCGGCGCCGGGGGGGGCCATCCGCACCCATCTCCCAAAATTTTTTAAAAACAGGCACTTACCTGAACGTCCATTGCGTTCTGCTGCTGCGCATCGACTCGGGGCACTGCATGGGAAAGGAGTGACGCATGGGTCACCCCGAGCTGTGGGGCTCAGGGCTGGCTCACACACATCACTCCAGAAGGGGGGGGAGGACAGGCACAGACAGCCCACTTATAGAGCAAACCATCCACCACCTGCCTCCAAAGGACAGAATGCAAATATGCTCAATCACAAGAAAATGTATGCGTGCTCTACGCCAAGCTTAACCCTTTCAAGTCTAGCTGTGCAAATCTGGCTAAAATGGCTTATCATGAGACATGCTCATGCAGAAATGCATCTGCTTTCGCATGCCAAACTTTGCAGGGTCAAAAACCAATACCGCGAAGCGGTTGCCCTGCGGGAATTAGTTCATGCTATACAGCACTATCCAGGAGCGCCTCGGGGAGGCTTCCCATTGCCCCCATACAACCGGGGGGGCTGTGGGGCCCCAGGCTCTCTCACTGCCTAGGGACCACAGCAACACCCCGGAGGTGGAGGCTGGGTAGCGCAGACGACCCCCCCAAGCGGGGGCAATGGGAAGCCTCCCCGAGGCGCTCCTGGATAGTGCTGTATAGCATGAACTAATTCCCGCAGGGCAACCGCTTCGCGGTATTGGTTTTTGACCCTGCAAAGTTTGGCATGCGAAAGCAGATGCATTTCTGCATGAGCATGTCTCATGATAAGCCATTTTAGCCAGATTTGCACAGCTAGACTTGAAAGGGTTAAGCTTGGCGTAGAGCACGCATACATTTTCTTGTGATTGAGCATATTTGCATTCTGTCCTTTGGAGGCAGGTGGTGGATGGTTTGCTTTATAAGTGGGCTGTCTGTGCCTGTCCTCCCCCCCCTTCTGGAGTGATGTGTGTGAGCCAGCCCTGAGCCCCACAGCTCGGGGTGACCCATGCGTCACTCCTTTCCCATGCAGTGCCCCGAGTCGATGCGCAGCAGCAGAACGCAATGGACGTTCAGGTAAGTGCCTGTTTTTAAATTTTTGGGAGATGGGTGCGGATGGCCCCCCTCGGCGCCGGCCACGCTTGGGGGGGTCGTCTGCGCTACCCAGCCTCCACCTCCGGGGTGTTGCTGTGGTCCCTAGGCAGTGAGAGAGCCTGGGGCCCCACAGCCCCCCCGGTTGTATGGGGGCAATGGGAAGCCTCCCCGAGGCGCTCCTGGATAGTGCTGTATAGCATGAACTAATTCCCGCAGGGCAACCGCTTCGCGGTATTGGTTTTTGACCCTGCAAAGTTTGGCATGCGAAAGCAGATGCATTTCTGCATGAGCATGTCTCATGATAAGCCATTTTAGCCAGATTTGCACAGCTAGACTTGAAAGGGTTAAGCTTGGCGTAGAGCACGCATACATTTTCTTGTGATTGAGCATATTTGCATTCTGTCCTTTGGAGGCAGGTGGTGGATGGTTTGCTTTATAAGTGGGCTGTCTGTGCCTGTCCTCCCCCCCCTTCTGGAGTGATGTGTGTGAGCCAGCCCTGAGCCCCACAGCTCGGGGTGACCCATGCGTCACTCCTTTCCCATGCAGTGCCCCGAGTCGATGCGCAGCAGCAGAACGCAATGGACGTTCAGGTAAGTGCCTGTTTTTAAATTTTTGGGAGATGGGTGCGGATGGCCCCCCTCGGCGCCGGCCACGCTTGGGGGGGTCGTCTGCGCTACCCAGCCTCCACCTCCGGGGTGTTGCTGTGGTCCCTAGGCAGTGAGAGAGCCTGGGGCCCCACAGCCCCCCCGGTTGTATGGGGGCAATGGGAAGCCTCCCCGAGGCGCTCCTGGATAGTGCTGTATAGCATGAACTAATTCCCGCAGGGCAACCGCTTCGCGGTATTGGTTTTTGACCCTGCAAAGTTTGGCATGCGAAAGCAGATGCATTTCTGCATGAGCATGTCTCATGATAAGCCATTTTAGCCAGATTTGCACAGCTAGACTTGAAAGGGTTAAGCTTGGCGTAGAGCACGCATACATTTTCTTGTGATTGAGCATATTTGCATTCTGTCCTTTGGAGGCAGGTGGTGGATGGTTTGCTTTATAAGTGGGCTGTCTGTGCCTGTCCTCCCCCCCCTTCTGGAGTGATGTGTGTGAGCCAGCCCTGAGCCCCACAGCTCGGGGTGACCCATGCGTCACTCCTTTCCCATGCAGTGCCCCGAGTCGATGCGCAGCAGCAGAACGCAATGGACGTTCAGGTAAGTGCCTGTTTTTAAATTTTTGGGAGATGGGTGCGGATGGCCCCCCTCGGCGCCGGCCACGCTTGGGGGGGTCGTCTGCGCTACCCAGCCTCCACCTCCGGGGTGTTGCTGTGGTCCCTAGGCAGTGAGAGAGCCTGGGGCCCCACAGCCCCCCCGGTTGTATGGGGGCAATGGGAAGCCTCCCCGAGGCGCTCCTGGATAGTGCTGTATAGCATGAACTAATTCCCGCAGGGCAACCGCTTCGCGGTATTGGTTTTTGACCCTGCAAAGTTTGGCATGCGAAAGCAGATGCATTTCTGCATGAGCATGTCTCATGATAAGCCATTTTAGCCAGATTTGCACAGCTAGACTTGAAAGGGTTAAGCTTGGCGTAGAGCACGCATACATTTTCTTGTGATTGAGCACATTTGCATTCTGTCCTTTGGAGGCAGGTGGTGGATGGTTTGCTTTATAAGTGGGCTGTCTGTGCCTGTCCTCCCCCCCCTTCTGGAGTGATGTGTGTGAGCCAGCCCTGAGCCCCACAGCTCGGGGTGACCCATGCGTCACTCCTTTCCCATGCAGTGCCCCGAGTCGATGCGCAGCAGCAGAACGCAATGGACGTTCAGGTAAGTGCCTGTTTTTAAATTTTTGGGAGATGGGTGCGGATGGCCCCCCTCGGCGCCGGCCACGCTTGGGGGGGTCGTCTGCGCTACCCAGCCTCCACCTCCGGGGTGTTGCTGTGGTCCCTAGGCAGTGAGAGAGCCTGGGGCCCCACAGCCCCCCCGGTTGTATGGGGGCAATGGGAAGCCTCCCCGAGGCGCTCCTGGATAGTGCTGTATAGCATGAACTAATTCCCGCAGGGCAACCGCTTCGCGGTATTGGTTTTTGACCCTGCAAAGTTTGGCATGCGAAAGCAGATGCATTTCTGCATGAGCATGTCTCATGATAAGCCATTTTAGCCAGATTTGCACAGCTAGACTTGAAAGGGTTAAGCTTGGCGTAGAGCACGCATACATTTTCTTGTGATTGAGCATATTTGCATTCTGTCCTTTGGAGGCAGGTGGTGGATGGTTTGCTTTATAAGTGGGCTGTCTGTGCCTGTCCTCCCCCCCCTTCTGGAGTGATGTGTGTGAGCCAGCCCTGAGCCCCACAGCTCGGGGTGACCCATGCGTCACTCCTTTCCCATGCAGTGCCCCGAGTCGATGCGCAGCAGCAGAACGCAATGGACGTTCAGGTAAGTGCCTGTTTTTAAATTTTTGGGAGATGGGTGCGGATGGCCCCCCTCGGCGCCGGCCACGCTTGGGGGGGTCGTCTGCGCTACCCAGCCTCCACCTCCGGGGTGTTGCTGTGGTCCCTAGGCAGTGAGAGAGCCTGGGGCCCCACAGCCCCCCCGGTTGTATGGGGGCAATGGGAAGCCTCCCCGAGGCGCTCCTGGATAGTGCTGTATAGCATGAACTAATTCCCGCAGGGCAACCGCTTCGCGGTATTGGTTTTTGACCCTGCAAAGTTTGGCATGCGAAAGCAGATGCATTTCTGCATGAGCATGTCTCATGATAAGCCATTTTAGCCAGATTTGCACAGCTAGACTTGAAAGGGTTAAGCTTGGCGTAGAGCACGCATACATTTTCTTGTGATTGAGCATATTTGCATTCTGTCCTTTGGAGGCAGGTGGTGGATGGTTTGCTTTATAAGTGGGCTGTCTGTGCCTGTCCTCCCCCCCCTTCTGGAGTGATGTGTGTGAGCCAGCCCTGAGCCCCACAGCTCGGGGTGACCCATGCGTCACTCCTTTCCCATGCAGTGCCCCGAGTCGATGCGCAGCAGCAGAACGCAATGGACGTTCAGGTAAGTGCCTGTTTTTAAATTTTTGGGAGATGGGTGCGGATGGCCCCCCTCGGCGCCGGCCACGCTTGGGGGGGTCGTCTGCGCTACCCAGCCTCCACCTCCGGGGTGTTGCTGTGGTCCCTAGGCAGTGAGAGAGCCTGGGGCCCCACAGCCCCCCCGGTTGTATGGGGGCAATGGGAAGCCTCCCCGAGGCGCTCCTGGATAGTGCTGTATAGCATGAACTAATTCCCGCAGGGCAACCGCTTCGCGGTATTGGTTTTTGACCCTGCAAAGTTTGGCATGCGAAAGCAGATGCATTTCTGCATGAGCATGTCTCATGATAAGCCATTTTAGCCAGATTTGCACAGCTAGACTTGAAAGGGTTAAGCTTGGCGTAGAGCACGCATACATTTTCTTGTGATTGAGCATATTTGCATTCTGTCCTTTGGAGGCAGGTGGTGGATGGTTTGCTTTATAAGTGGGCTGTCTGTGCCTGTCCTCCCCCCCCTTCTGGAGTGATGTGTGTGAGCCAGCCCTGAGCCCCACAGCTCGGGGTGACCCATGCGTCACTCCTTTCCCATGCAGTGCCCCGAGTCGATGCGCAGCAGCAGAACGCAATGGACGTTCAGGTAAGTGCCTGTTTTTAAATTTTTGGGAGATGGGTGCGGATGGCCCCCCTCGGCGCCGGCCACGCTTGGGGGGGTCGTCTGCGCTACCCAGCCTCCACCTCCGGGGTGTTGCTGTGGTCCCTAGGCAGTGAGAGAGCCTGGGGCCCCACAGCCCCCCCGGTTGTATGGGGGCAATGGGAAGCCTCCCCGAGGCGCTCCTGGATAGTGCTGTATAGCATGAACTAATTCCCGCAGGGCAACCGCTTCGCGGTATTGGTTTTTGACCCTGCAAAGTTTGGCATGCGAAAGCAGATGCATTTCTGCATGAGCATGTCTCATGATAAGCCATTTTAGCCAGATTTGCACAGCTAGACTTGAAAGGGTTAAGCTTGGCGTAGAGCACGCATACATTTTCTTGTGATTGAGCATATTTGCATTCTGTCCTTTGGAGGCAGGTGGTGGATGGTTTGCTTTATAAGTGGGCTGTCTGTGCCTGTCCTCCCCCCCCTTCTGGAGTGATGTGTGTGAGCCAGCCCTGAGCCCCACAGCTCGGGGTGACCCATGCGTCACTCCTTTCCCATGCAGTGCCCCGAGTCGATGCGCAGCAGCAGAACGCAATGGACGTTCAGGTAAGTGCCTGTTTTTAAATTTTTGGGAGATGGGTGCGGATGGCCCCCCTCGGCGCCGGCCACGCTTGGGGGGGTCGTCTGCGCTACCCAGCCTCCACCTCCGGGGTGTTGCTGTGGTCCCTAGGCAGTGAGAGAGCCTGGGGCCCCACAGCCCCCCCGGTTGTATGGGGGCAATGGGAAGCCTCCCCGAGGCGCTCCTGGATAGTGCTGTATAGCATGAACTAATTCCCGCAGGGCAACCGCTTCGCGGTATTGGTTTTTGACCCTGCAAAGTTTGGCATGCGAAAGCAGATGCATTTCTGCATGAGCATGTCTCATGATAAGCCATTTTAGCCAGATTTGCACAGCTAGACTTGAAAGGGTTAAGCTTGGCGTAGAGCACGCATACATTTTCTTGTGATTGAGCATATTTGCATTCTGTCCTTTGGAGGCAGGTGGTGGATGGTTTGCTTTATAAGTGGGCTGTCTGTGCCTGTCCTCCCCCCCCTTCTGGAGTGATGTGTGTGAGCCAGCCCTGAGCCCCACAGCTCGGGGTGACCCATGCGTCACTCCTTTCCCATGCAGTGCCCCGAGTCGATGCGCAGCAGCAGAACGCAATGGACGTTCAGGTAAGTGCCTGTTTTTAAATTTTTGGGAGATGGGTGCGGATGGCCCCCCTCGGCGCCGGCCACGCTTGGGGGGGTCGTCTGCGCTACCCAGCCTCCACCTCCGGGGTGTTGCTGTGGTCCCTAGGCAGTGAGAGAGCCTGGGGCCCCACAGCCCCCCCGGTTGTATGGGGGCAATGGGAAGCCTCCCCGAGGCGCTCCTGGATAGTGCTGTATAGCATGAACTAATTCCCGCAGGGCAACCGCTTCGCGGTATTGGTTTTTGACCCTGCAAAGTTTGGCATGCGAAAGCAGATGCATTTCTGCATGAGCATGTCTCATGATAAGCCATTTTAGCCAGATTTGCACAGCTAGACTTGAAAGGGTTAAGCTTGGCGTAGAGCACGCATACATTTTCTTGTGATTGAGCATATTTGCATTCTGTCCTTTGGAGGCAGGTGGTGGATGGTTTGCTTTATAAGTGGGCTGTCTGTGCCTGTCCTCCCCCCCCTTCTGGAGTGATGTGTGTGAGCCAGCCCTGAGCCCCACAGCTCGGGGTGACCCATGCGTCACTCCTTTCCCATGCAGTGCCCCGAGTCGATGCGCAGCAGCAGAACGCAATGGACGTTCAGGTAAGTGCCTGTTTTTAAATTTTTGGGAGATGGGTGCGGATGGCCCCCCTCGGCGCCGGCCACGCTTGGGGGGGTCGTCTGCGCTACCCAGCCTCCACCTCCGGGGTGTTGCTGTGGTCCCTAGGCAGTGAGAGAGCCTGGGGCCCCACAGCCCCCCCGGTTGTATGGGGGCAATGGGAAGCCTCCCCGAGGCGCTCCTGGATAGTGCTGTATAGCATGAACTAATTCCCGCAGGGCAACCGCTTCGCGGTATTGGTTTTTGACCCTGCAAAGTTTGGCATGCGAAAGCAGATGCATTTCTGCATGAGCATGTCTCATGATAAGCCATTTTAGCCAGATTTGCACAGCTAGACTTGAAAGGGTTAAGCTTGGCGTAGAGCACGCATACATTTTCTTGTGATTGAGCATATTTGCATTCTGTCCTTTGGAGGCAGGTGGTGGATGGTTTGCTTTATAAGTGGGCTGTCTGTGCCTGTCCTCCCCCCCCTTCTGGAGTGATGTGTGTGAGCCAGCCCTGAGCCCCACAGCTCGGGGTGACCCATGCGTCACTCCTTTCCCATGCAGTGCCCCGAGTCGATGCGCAGCAGCAGAACGCAATGGACGTTCAGGTAAGTGCCTGTTTTTAAATTTTTGGGAGATGGGTGCGGATGGCCCCCCTCGGCGCCGGCCACGCTTGGGGGGGTCGTCTGCGCTACCCAGCCTCCACCTCCGGGGTGTTGCTGTGGTCCCTAGGCAGTGAGAGAGCCTGGGGCCCCACAGCCCCCCCGGTTGTATGGGGGCAATGGGAAGCCTCCCCGAGGCGCTCCTGGATAGTGCTGTATAGCATGAACTAATTCCCGCAGGGCAACCGCTTCGCGGTATTGGTTTTTGACCCTGCAAAGTTTGGCATGCGAAAGCAGATGCATTTCTGCATGAGAATGTCTCATGATAAGCCATTTTAGCCAGATTTGCACAGCTAGACTTGAAAGGGTTAAGCTTGGCGTAGAGCACGCATACATTTTCTTGTGATTGAGCATATTTGCATTCTGTCCTTTGGAGGCAGGTGGTGGATGGTTTGCTTTATAAGTGGGCTGTCTGTGCCTGTCCTCCCCCCCCCTTCTGGAGTGATGTGTGTGAGCCAGCCCTGAGCCCCACAGCTCGGGGTGACCCATGCGTCACTCCTTTCCCATGCAGTGCCCCGAGTCGATGCGCAGCAGCAGAACGCAATGGACGTTCAGGTAAGTGCCTGTTTTTAAATTTTTGGGAGATGGGTGCGGATGGCCCCCCTCGGCGCCGGCCACGCTTGGGGGGGTCGTCTGCGCTACCCAGCCTCCACCTCCGGGGTGTTGCTGTGGTCCCTAGGCAGTGAGAGAGCCTGGGGCCCCACAGCCCCCCCGGTTGTATGGGGGCAATGGGAAGCCTCCCCGAGGCGCTCCTGGATAGTGCTGTATAGCATGAACTAATTCCCGCAGGGCAACCGCTTCGCGGTATTGGTTTTTGACCCTGCAAAGTTTGGCATGCGAAAGCAGATGCATTTCTGCATGAGCATGTCTCATGATAAGCCATTTTAGCCAGATTTGCACAGCTAGACTTGAAAGGGTTAAGCTTGGCGTAGAGCACGCATACATTTTCTTGTGATTGAGCATATTTGCATTCTGTCCTTTGGAGGCAGGTGGTGGATGGTTTGCTTTATAAGTGGGCTGTCTGTGCCTGTCCTCCCCCCCCTTCTGGAGTGATGTGTGTGAGCCAGCCCTGAGCCCCACAGCTCGGGGTGACCCATGCGTCACTCCTTTCCCATGCAGTGCCCCGAGTCGATGCGCAGCAGCAGAACGCAATGGACGTTCAGGTAAGTGCCTGTTTTTAAATTTTTGGGAGATGGGTGCGGATGGCCCCCCTCGGCGCCGGCCACGCTTGGGGGGGTCGTCTGCGCTACCCAGCCTCCACCTCCGGGGTGTTGCTGTGGTCCCTAGGCAGTGAGAGAGCCTGGGGCCCCACAGCCCCCCCGGTTGTATGGGGGCAATGGGAAGCCTCCCCGAGGCGCTCCTGGATAGTGCTGTATAGCATGAACTAATTCCCGCAGGGCAACCGCTTCGCGGTATTGGTTTTTGACCCTGCAAAGTTTGGCATGCGAAAGCAGATGCATTTCTGCATGAGCATGTCTCATGATAAGCCATTTTAGCCAGATTTGCACAGCTAGACTTGAAAGGGTTAAGCTTGGCGTAGAGCACGCATACATTTTCTTGTGATTGAGCATATTTGCATTCTGTCCTTTGGAGGCAGGTGGTGGATGGTTTGCTTTATAAGTGGGCTGTCTGTGCCTGTCCTCCCCCCCCTTCTGGAGTGATGTGTGTGAGCCAGCCCTGAGCCCCACAGCTCGGGGTGACCCATGCGTCACTCCTTTCCCATGCAGTGCCCCGAGTCGATGCGCAGCAGCAGAACGCAATGGACGTTCAGGTAAGTGCCTGTTTTTAAATTTTTGGGAGATGGGTGCGGATGGCCCCCCTCGGCGCCGGCCACGCTTGGGGGGGTCGTCTGCGCTACCCAGCCTCCACCTCCGGGGTGTTGCTGTGGTCCCTAGGCAGTGAGAGAGCCTGGGGCCCCACAGCCCCCCCGGTTGTATGGGGGCAATGGGAAGCCTCCCCGAGGCGCTCCTGGATAGTGCTGTATAGCATGAACTAATTCCCGCAGGGCAACCGCTTCGCGGTATTGGTTTTTGACCCTGCAAAGTTTGGCATGCGAAAGCAGATGCATTTCTGCATGAGCATGTCTCATGATAAGCCATTTTAGCCAGATTTGCACAGCTAGACTTGAAAGGGTTAAGCTTGGCGTAGAGCACGCATACATTTTCTTGTGATTGAGCATATTTGCATTCTGTCCTTTGGAGGCAGGTGGTGGATGGTTTGCTTTATAAGTGGGCTGTCTGTGCCTGTCCTCCCCCCCCTTCTGGAGTGATGTGTGTGAGCCAGCCC
This sequence comes from Hyperolius riggenbachi, assembly GCF_040937935.1. Classification (NCBI taxonomy): domain Eukaryota; kingdom Metazoa; phylum Chordata; class Amphibia; order Anura; family Hyperoliidae; genus Hyperolius; species Hyperolius riggenbachi. The sequence continues at coordinate 238,120,940 of NC_090655.1, forward strand.
TGAGCCCCACAGCTCGGGGTGACCCATGCGTCACTCCTTTCCCATGCAGTGCCCCGAGTCGATGCGCAGCAGCAGAACGCAATGGACGTTCAGGTAAGTGCCTGTTTTTAAATTTTTGGGAGATGGGTGCGGATGGCCCCCCTCGGCGCCGGCCACGCTTGGGGGGGTCGTCTGCGCTACCCAGCCTCCACCTCCGGGGTGTTGCTGTGGTCCCTAGGCAGTGAGAGAGCCTGGGGCCCCACAGCCCCCCCGGTTGTATGGGGGCAATGGGAAGCCTCCCCGAGGCGCTCCTGGATAGTGCTGTATAGCATGAACTAATTCCCGCAGGGCAACCGCTTCGCGGTATTGGTTTTTGACCCTGCAAAGTTTGGCATGCGAAAGCAGATGCATTTCTGCATGAGCATGTCTCATGATAAGCCATTTTAGCCAGATTTGCACAGCTAGACTTGAAAGGGTTAAGCTTGGCGTAGAGCACGCATACATTTTCTTGTGATTGAGTATAATATGCAGTGGCAGCTATCAGTATGATGAAGTATAATATGCAGTGGCAGCTATCATTATGATGAAGTATAATATGCAGTGACAGCTATCAGTATGATGAAGTATAATATGCAGTGACAGCTATCAGTATGATGAAGTATAATATGCAGTGGCAGCTATCAGTATGATGAAGTATAATATGTAGTGGCAGCTATCAGTATGATGAAGTATAATATGCAGTGGCAGCTATCAGTATGATGAAGTATAATATGCAGTGAAAGCTACCAGTATGATGAAGTATAATATGCAGTGACAGCTATCAGTATGATGAAGTATAATATGCAGTGGCAGCTATCGGTATGATGAAGTATAATATGCAGTGGCAGCTATCAGTATGATGAAGTATAATATGCAGTGGCAGCTATCAGTATGATGAAGTATAATATGCAGTGGCAGCTATCAGTATGATGAAGTATAATATGTAGTGGCAGCTATCAGTATGATGAAGTATAATATGCAGTGGCAGCTATCAGTATGATGAAGTATAATATGCAGTGGCAGCTATCAGTATGATGAAGTATAATATGTAGTGGCAGCTATCAGTATGATGAAGTATAATATGCAGTGGCAGCTATCAGTATGATGAAGTATAATATGCAGTTATAGCTACCAGTATGATGAAGTATGCATAACAGAAATTTGCCTTCTTAAAACCGCAGGTATTTGTGACTACTCAGGTTGGAGTGAGTACCGTATATGATGTCTCCCACAGCGAAACAGGTAAAAAAAGACATTTGTTCACTGCTGGCCACCGGCATAAGCTATAATGTGAATTATGGCTATAGCGGTGCTCAGAGGGTAATTTGGGTGCCGGCAAAACTCTATTGCCAAAAATGACTAAGCGATGACAAAAATTCGATTGAAAAGTATTTTATTTCCAAGCATGCGCTTTTACTGCCGCCAATCCCATTGCACAATAACTCGTGGCTGACATTTTGGTTTTAAACATGCCAACATGTGATGTCATATCAGACACATGCTCAGTCTATAGCAATGCCTACTATTTTCTACACATTGGGCTTGATTCACAAAGCGGTGCTAACTGTTAGCACGCCTGTGAAAACCCCCTTAGCACGTCTAAACAAGCTTTTCGCGCATAAAACTTTACGTGCGTACTGCACAGAGCACAGGGCGCACCGTGCCAAGTGCCCATTAAAGCCTATGGGACTTAGCGCGCGTAAAACTTTGCGCGCGTAAAACTTTACGCGCGCAAAGTTAGCGCACGATCTGATTGAGAAATCCGGTGCTAACCTACTTAGCACCCTGGTTAGCGCGTCTAAAGACTTTAGACGTGCTAAGTAGGTTAGCACCGCTTTGTGAATCAAGCCCATTGAATGAAAACTGCAGTAGAAGCGGATAAACAAACCACCTATGATGTAGGAGACAGTTTGCACCCTGGCTGGAGCCAGCACCTGTCCGGTAAGCACAGTGGAGTCTCGGTTATCCGGCACCCATGAGGATCAGCTGATAAGGGAAAAGTGTGCCTTTTGCTTGCTTATTATTTTTTATATTACGCAGCGCTGCACAATAGATACATGGTTTAACATACAAGGTAGGACTTACAAGGCACTCACAACAAAACAAAATCATGCAAATGTCTTTGATAACAGTAGGTCAGAATCAGAATCACTTTATTCGCCAAGTGCGACAGGCGCCGCATCCGGAATCATTTGTGGACACAAGGCATATTGGCAAGTGCAAACAGTGCAAGTAACACTACACATAGTACAATTATAAAGAAACATTGCAACATAGCAAAAATGACACATAGATCGGTTGTCCCCATATTATGCAAAGATGAACATGGGAGTCAGCCTATGGGCGCGCGTTCGTACTCTAGTGCCCCGAGCTGCTGAAGGGGATTAGGAGATGACATTGGGAAGAAGGTCTGAGTTGAGGAGAGTGATTGCTTGAGGGAAGAATGTGTTCCTACGCCTGGCGGTTTTGGTGTAGATGGACCTATAGCGACGTCCCGAGCGGAGGGGACTGAAGAAGTGATTGCCAGGGTGGGAGGGGTCAAGTGAGATTCTATTGGCCCTGGACCTCATTCTGGATGTGTGGAGAAGGTCCAAGGGTGGCAGGGGCAACCCAATGATCTTCTCAGCCACATTGATGACTCTCTGGAGTTTGAGCCTTTCCTTTGCATTTGCCCCCGAGTACCAGACAATGATGGAGGAGCAAAGGACAGATTCGATGGTCGCCGTATAGAAACTGGTCAGTAGCTCCCTGAGCATTCCAAACTTCCTCAGTTGCCTCAGGAAGAACAGTCTCTGCTGGGCCTTCTTTTGGGTTGTAGAGGTATTTACATCCCATCTCAAGTTCTCCGTGATGGTGGTGCCTAGGAACCGTGCGCTATGTACCCTGGTGACTTCAGTACCATTAATGATGACTGGGCTGGGAGGTGGAGCGTTCCTTCTGAAGTTCACTATCAGTTCCACCGTTTTTGCCGTGTTTAGTACAAGTTTGTTGTCTGAGCACCATCTGAGAATCCATTCGATCTCGCTGTGATATTCCAGCTCCGCGTTATCACCAATGAGTCCTACGATGGTGGTATCATCCGCAAACTTAATGACCTTGACGGTATCCGCAGAGGAGGTGCAGCTGTTTGTATACAGGGAGAAGAGCATCGGTGACAGTACACACCCTTGCGGGGCGCCTGTGTTTGTGGTTCTTACACTGGAGGAGCAGCCTCCAAGTCTCACTAGCTGTGTCCTTTTCGTAAGGAAGTCCTTGATCCAGGTGCAAAGGGTTGGGTCAACACCGAGCCGTTCCATGTCGTCGTGCAGAATGTTTGGGCCATGGTGTTGAACGCGGAACTGAAGTCCAGGAGGAGGATCCTTGCGTAGGTCTTCGGTTTATCCAGGTGTTCAGTGATATGTGCAAGGCAGATATTAATGGCGTCTTTCACAGACCGTTTTGCCCTGTACGCAAAATGTAGAGGATCCAATAGGGTGGCAGTGTGAAGCTTCAGGTAGGAGAGAACCAGTCTTTCGAAGGTCTTTATGATAATCGGGGTTAGGGCAATGGGTCTAAAGTTGTTTAGGTCCATGACTCCTGGCTTCTTGGGGACCGGGATGATGTCGGCTTTTTTGAAGCAGGAGGGAACTTTGCCCAGCTCCAGGGATCTGTTAAAAATGGAAGTGAGGACCGGGGCTAACTGCCCCACACATGTTTTTAGACAGGATGGGGATATGCCATCTGGGCCTGAGGCCTTCCTAGTATTTAGCTTTCGGAGGTGCCTTAGCACATCGGTCTCCTGGACTGTTACCCGTGTTGGGGGAGCATGGCCAGCGTGTAGAGGAGAGGAGGGGGGTGGATGCTTGGGTGAGGGTGAGGACGTTTGATCCGCAGGGTGGGTGGGTTGGGCCTCGAACCTGCAATAGAATTTGTTGAGATCCACAGCTAGTGCAGTGCTCGGAAGTATGTGTTGAGAGGAGGGCTTGAAGTTGGTGGCTGCCCTTAGGCCTTTCCAGACCTTTTGGACATTGTTGGACTGGAGGTTACGACTAAGCTTGTTGGAGTAGTCTCTCTTTGCCACCTTCAACTCTCTTTTCAAGGTGTTCCTGGCCTCCCTGAAACTCTCTGTGGTGTTCCAGATTTGTGAGCTTCCTCTTTTATCCTCCGGAGCTTGCGTAGCCTTCCTTTAAACCTGGGCTTGTTGTTCGGGAAGACCTTGACGGTTGTCGCTGGGATGCATGTCTCCTCGCAGAATCTGATGTAGGAGGTGACATTCTCTGACCATTCCTCCAGGCAGGGAGCTTCCAGAACTGACCAATCAGTGCTGTCGAAGCAGGCCTGAAGTTGCCCCTTCGCCTCCTCTCCGTCCACTTCTTCACAGACCTGACTAGCGGCTTTGTGGTTTCAAGGGGTCTTCTGTAGGTGGGGATCATGTGGATTAGGTAGTGATCAGAGCTGCCCAAGGCAGCTCAGCTAGTGGCCTTGTACGCGTCTTTGAGGACAGTGCAACAGTGGTCCAGGGTGTTCTGGTTCCTGGTGAGGCAGGTGATGTGTTGTTTGTAACGAGGCAGTTCTTGGCGTAGGTTTGCCCTGTTGAAATCCCCCAGAATGATGAAGAGGGAGTCTGGGAGGGATGTCTCCCACCTCGAGATTGCATCACTGAGTGTGCGCAGTGCATTACTGGTGTCAGCATCCGGGGGGATGTAGACGCCCGCCAGGACATAGGAGTGGAATTCCCTGGGAGAGTACTGAGGCCTGCAGTTAATCAGTAAGAGTTCAATGTCTGGGGAGCAGCATTTCTGCAGGACGTTCATGTTGGAGTACCAGGTGGAGTTGATGTAAAAACAGACACCTCCGCCCTTCTTTTTCCCCGAGAGTGCCTGGTTGCGATCTGCACGAAAGAGATCAAAGCCCGGTAGATGAAGGGAGTTATCCAGGATGTTGTCAGTGTCTTTGTTCAAAATAGAGTCTGTTCTAGTCCGCATGAGGGATGTCAGACAGTGAGATTGTATAATCAAGCTGGAAACACTGAGGGAGGGCCCTGCCAGGCTTAAAATCTAAAAGGTGGGGGTAGAGACAATAGGTGCGTCTGTTGAGACCAGCAGAATGTATTATGGTACTGATGTGTGGGGGTAGGCGAGCATGAGAAAGTGAGTCTTGAGGGCTCGTTAGAAGGTGGGAGTGAGTCTGATGGCTGGTGGGCGCGAGTTCCAGAGAGTGGGGGCAACTTAAATGAAATCCTGCAGTCGTGCATTGGATTGAGATATGCACGGTGCGAACAGGAGCAGATCGTTGGAGGATCGAAGGGGGCACGCCAATATGTGCACGTGGACAAGATCAGAGATGATGTACAGTAGGTCAGACAAGTCCTGTTAACTGATTTGTTGGCCAAGCACAGAATTTTGAAATTGATCCTGAAGCGGATGGGGAGCCAGTGGAGGGCTTTAAAGAGGGGAGCTGTAGAGGTGCTGCGATAAGAGGAGTTGATCAGTCTGGCTGCTGCATTCTTTACCGATTAATGGTGGGGCCATATGGTTTGAGGGGAGGCCTGATAAAATAGAATTGCAATAGTCCAGGTGGGAGATGACAAGGGCATGGATAAAGAGTTTGGTGGTTTCAGGTGACAGGAAGCAGTGATCCTGGAGATGTTGCAGAGGTGGAAGTTTCACAATTGAGTAATACTTTGTATGTGGCGTGCAAAGGAGAGAGCCAATTCCAGGATAACATCTAGGCAGTGGGCTTGGGGGGTAGAGCAGACAGTAGTGTTGTCGCTGAGCGGATCGTTCAGAAACAGGCTTATCAGTCTGCCAACAGACTGTAAACACGCTCTACTGTCGGCAGAACGCCCGCCCAACGGGAGGGTCTGAAGGACCCGTCGTTTGTTACAGTAGTGCGTGTGTACGCACCTTTAGGAATCTGGCTGCCATCCAGGAGGAAATGGATGCAAGGCAGGTGGAGACCTTGTACATGGTGGAGGAGGAGAGATCTGGGGTGTGGAGGTCTATCTGGTTGCCATCAGCATACAAGTGGTAGTTGAAGCCCATTGAGGAGATGATTTTACCAATCGAGATGGTGTAGAGTGAGAACAGTAAAGGTCCCAGAATGGAGCCTAGGGAAACACCAACCAAGAGGAGTAAGGGAGTGGATGAGAAGCCATTGAAGGATGTTGAGAAGGAGCAGTTGGAGAAGTAAGAAGATTCAGGCTAAGGCTAGGTCCTAAATACCCATTGACTGCAGGGAGTGGTCGCTGAGAGTGAATTTAAAAAATTGCTTGAGTCAATGTTAAAAATAAGCCTATGATACTATACTCCACTCTACATACAAATCATAAAATCTGTATTAAATATTAAAATGCAGTAATTGAAAGTATATTAACCATGCGGGATACGTGGAACCCAGTCTTTAAGCACAGCAGAGCCCACAAACAGCCCTAGAAGTTGACAGTAGCTGCATAGGGCTCCAAAGCCTCTCGACTTCTTGCCGACCGCTCCACGCCAATTGGCGTGAATGCGGCAGAAGCCCCAGGACTGCTCCACACCGATGGGCGTGAACGCGGCAGCAGCCCCAGGACCGCTCCACACCGAATGGCGTGAACGCGGCAGCAGCCCCAGGACCGCTCCACATCGAATGGCGTGAACGCGGCAGCAGCCCCAGGACCGCTCCACACCGAATGGCGTGAACGCGGCAGCAGCCCCAGGACCGCTCCACACCGAATGGCGTGAACGACCTTCTATGGGGATAGCAGGCGATGCACGCACATCTCTGCTCGGAGACTGTTAGACGGCGAAACCGACGTCTAATATGCCTGTACAGCGCTGCGATCTAAGGCAGGCAGGGGGAGGGAGGGACAGGAACAAAATATAATAAAAAATACTAAAATTTAATATAAAAATAATAAAATAAATATTTGTTAAAAAAATAAAATAAACATTGGGGGAGTGATCAGAACCCACCAATAGGGAGCTCTGCTGGTGGGGAGAAAAGGGGGGGAATCACTTGTGTGCTGAGTTGTGTGGCCCTGCAGCGAGCCCTTAAAGCTGCTGTGGCCCAATTTAAGAAAAATGGCCTGGTCTTTAGGGGGTTTAACACCGCGGTCCTCAAGTGGTTAAAGGACAATTGAAATGAGAAGGATAGGGAGGCTGCCATATTTATTTCCTTTTAAGCAATACCAGTTGCTGGGCTATTTGCTGATCCTCTGCCTCTAATACTTTAAGCCATAAACCCTGAACAAGCATGCAGCAGATCAGGTGTTTCTGACATTATTGTCAGATCTGATAAGATTAGCTGCATGCTTGTTTCTGGTGTTATTCAGACACTACTGCAGCCACATAGATCAGCAGGGCTGCCAGGCAACTGGGATTGTTTAAAAGGAAATAAATGTGGCAGCCTCTATATTTTTCTCACTTCAGTTATTCTTTAAAGGGAATGTTCGAACGGGGGAAAAATAACATTGACTTACCTGGGGCTACCTCCAGCCCCTTGCAGCCGACGTGTCCCATGCTGTAGCTCCACTCTCAGGTGCCGGCCCGTGGTCCCCACTGATGCAGAGGCCAACCTCACGAGGTACTCCTCTACTGCGCCTGCGCAAGAGCCGCTGTCAATCTAGTCCATGTTATCCGGCGTGTACTGCGCAGGGGCAGAACTACTGTATCTGCGCAGTACACTCCAGACAACGTGGACGTGATTGACAACGACGCTCACACAGGCGCAGTAGAGGACGACCTTGTGAAGTCAGCCTCTGCACTGGCGGGGACCCCGGGCCGGCAGCTGTGAGCAGAGATGCTGTGAGGAACATGGCGGTTGGAGGAAGCCCCGGGTAAGTAAATGTCATTTTTCTTCCCCCACCCGGACAATCCCTTTAAAGACACAGCTGCGCTCATTACAACTGAAACAGGTGCTACTAAACTTACACTAATGGAGGATGTTCACTTACGAAATAGTTTGCATGAAAAAGATTTCATACTTGACCCTTCCACCGCAATGAGGTCATCCTGCAATGAGCACAATTGTGCCTTTACGAGACTTTGCAGCCCTCCCTATGCAGCTAGTGTCAGTCAGGTGCAGCTTGGTTTCAGATGCGCTGCCATTGAATTTCAATTAGCCCTAAAAGTTGGCCTTCATCACTGTGAGTGCTGCCAGGGAAGTGTGCTGGTTGGTTTGAAACTGCTGTTTTTTTGCGTTTCGGATAACCGGGACTCTACTATTGTTTTTTTTTAAGCAACGCATCTTAAAGAGGAACTTCAGCCTAAACAAACATACTGTCATTAAGTTACATTAGTTATGTTAATTAAAATAGATAGGTAATATAATCTCTTACCCACCCTGTTTTAAAAGAACAGGCAAATGTTTGATTTCATGATGGCAGCCATCTTTTTGGTTGAAAGGAGGTGACAGGGAGCATGAGACACAGTTCTAACTGTCCTGTGTGCTGATCACCCCTCCCAGTTGCTAGGTGTCACGGACGGTTGCGGGGCCGCAGGCGCGTCCTGTAACCGCCCGTGAAGAAAAAGCGATCACACTCGATTCCCTGCATCGATTGCGCTTCAAATCGATACAATCTGGGTTGAGTGTGTAGGGGCAGCTGAAGTCCTTTTCTTAGCAGAGAGAGAGAGCACCATCCTAAAGGCTGGATGGCTCTTTTGATATGCTAATGAGCCTGAGCCTAATCTGCCCCGGAGAGTCCCTGGCTTCAAGCTGTGCTGATGGCCCATCCATTAGGTATAAGGTGACACCTAGCTGATCTCATGTAGATGTTAATTAACCAAAAGGGTGATCAGGATGCCTAGGTGCAGCCAGGCAGGCTACAAATCTCCGGGAGGTCGTGACACCTTGCTCACTGGTAAAGATCAAAGGGAAGTCAGCTGTTAGCAGCTAGAACACATCCTGAATAAACCTGAGTCTCATAGCATAATCCATAACTTCCCAGATCTGTCATATTTCTGGGGTTCCTGAGATGGCAGCTTCGCCAAACGTGGGGGAAGTGTAGCATGAGCCCCGGTGCTGGTTCTGAGGAAGTTTCAGAACATTCTGAGGTAAGGACTGCCAGTTAGGCAGTTTGAAAATGCCCTGATGATACCACAGGGGTCCCACCCCTCATGTCTGGTATCAGGGCGCTGGGTAAATCAAGACAGACCTGAAAATGTTAATAAATCTGCCCTGACCTGTACGGTTCTGTGAGATAGAGCCCATATATGGTTAAGGCATGATTTCTGGCCCCCAGGACAAGGGGAGGGCTCATCTCATCTTCTAAGGAGGTGTATGGCTCCCCGCCCTCACTCCCTCCTACTGAATCAGGGGCATAAGAATGGCAGAGGAGCCAAACTCAGTGTCCTCCACCCTGAAAACATCTTGAACTCATCAGATGCCAGCTTGAGGATATGCTGGCATCCACCTGGTCTGAACTCTGAACTCTGATTGAAACTCAGAACTCTGTTTTCCCACAAAAAGGACATCTTTACAGGAACTAAGTATTTTTCTCCCTTCTTTTCTTTTTTATACCGGCTATTACTGTCTTAATAATTGTGATTTTAATAATTGTCTGTATATATTAATTATTTATATTGCGTGAATAAACGACTTTCTCCAAGTCATTCACTGTCCGCTACCCTGCTTATCAGCACACACAGAACTGATCCCGGGTCTCTGAAGATACGCTACTGTTTGTTTGTTGTTGGCTAGACAGAATATCGTGTGTTTAACCGTTTTATTCGCAGGATTAGTCAGTCAGTTAGTGGGCTCCACGGTCCCATGATAACCGCGGTGGTGGCAGTTTACTCTGAACCAGTGGGTGAAGTTGTAATCATCCGTGTCTCACAGGCTCCCTTCTGAGTTGTCTGCGGCTAATTCTTAACGGTTCCTGCGCATTGACTGCGACCAGAGTTCGCACGATCTGTGCGCTGGCACCGTTTAGAAGGCTAAGTGCGGTCAGCCACTAGGGCTCCTGTGACAGTGTTAGGCAGCGGGTGGGACCTGTGTTGTGCTGAAAGTATCTAAGATAGCGCTAGCGCTATCAAGAAACGAACTAATTCGTTGGTGTAGCTGGAAGGCAATATATTTTTTATATATACAGAGAGACTGTGTAGCCAGTACCCCTCCCCAAAAGTTTTATTTTATTTGGCATGGAAATGTCCGGGAACTACCAGAACATGTGCCTAGCAGACCTGGAAAATCTTTGCGAAGAGAGGGGCATTGGCATCCTCCGCAAGAACAAACGGGACCTGATAGCAGACTTGTCCAGATGGGATGCCCAGCAACTGCGGGAGCCGGGAGTGTCCGCTGAAGTGGATACCAGCCCATCTGACAGTCTAGGGGAACCAGAGACTGAGACTCCTGACCGTACAGAGGTTGTGCATCCTGAGGGCCCTGCATCAACAGTTACGCAGGAGAATGTCAGTGTGGACCCCAACCCCAGAGTTTCTGACAGTACTCGCCCGGAACTGGCCAGTACTGGACTGTCCATGGGTGCTGACCCGGTAATGCAGCAGGCATTACAAAAGCTGATGGAGACTGACCTGGACAAGTACCTGCAGTACATGGTGGAGCAAAAGCGAGAGGCACGAGAGGAACGGGAGCGCCAATCTGCAGAACGCAAAGCTGCTGCTGCTGCTGAACGCCACGCGGAGAGGGATGCCGCTGAGCGAGAACGGGAGCGCCAACGACAGCATGAGCTAAACATGGCAAAAGTGCAACAGGCCAGCCAGAGTTCACCGCCCAGCCTCCCTGCTGAAGGAGCTGCACCACCCGTAAGTGCAAAATTTAAATTTGCTAATATTGAAAAAGACACAGACATTGACTTGTTTTTGCGGTCTTTTGAAAAAGCATGCCGTCAGTATCGTCTGTCCCAAGACCAGTGGGCCAGACATCTGACACCTTTGCTGCGCTACAAAGCGCTTGATGCCTTCGCAGAATTGCCTGCGGAGAAGGATAATGATTATGCTGCTATAAAAGACGCTATCATTACTAAGTACCAGCTGACGCCAGAAGCCTATCGGAAAAAGTTCAGGGCCTGGCAGAAAAAGCCTTCGGATTCGTACCGAGATGTGGCCAGCAGCTTGCTCACCACACTCCGCCAGTGGACTCTAGGCCTCACCAAAGGGTCTTATGGCGTCCTGGAGGACTTGATAGTCCTCGAACAATTTCTGAACATTTGCCCTGCTGATGTACGACAGTTTGTGTTAGAACGCAGGCCGGCTTCAGCCACTGTCGCTGCAGACCTTGCTGAGACTTTTGCAACTACCCGGGTGGCTGATACCCGCAGAACTGTCCCATCCAGCTGGAGACGGTTGCGGGGCCGCAGGCGCGTCCTGTAACCGCCCGTGAAGAAAAAGCGATCGCACTCGATTCCCTGCATCGATTGCGCTTCAAATCGATACAATCTGGGTTGAGTGTGTAGGGGCAGCTGAAGTCCTTTTCTTAGCAGAGAGAGAGAGCACCATCCTAAAGGCTGGATGGCTCTTTTGATATGCTAATGAGCCTGAGCCTAATCTGCCCCGGAGAGTCCCTGGCTTCAAGCTGTGCTGATGGCCCATCCATCAGGTATAAGGTGACACCTAGCTGATCTCATGTAGATGTTAATTAACCAAAAGGGTGATCAGGATGCCTAGGTGCAGCCAGGCAGGCTACAAATCTCCGGGAGGTCGTGACACCTTGCTCACTGGTAAAGATCAAAGGGAAGTCAGCTGTTAGCAGCTAGAACACATCCTGAATAAACCTGAGTCTCATAGCATAATCCATAACTTCCCAGATCGGTCATATTTCTGGGGTTCCTGAGATGGCAGCTTCGCCAAACGTGGGGGAGGTGTAGCATGAGCCCCGGTGCTGGTTCTGAGGAAGTTTCAGAACATTCTGAGGTAAGGACTGCCAGTTAGGCAGTTTGAAAATGCCCTGATGATACCACAGGGGTCCCACCCCTCATGTCTGGTATCAGGGCGCTGGGTAAATCAAGACAGACCTGAAAATGTTAATAAATCTGCCCTGACCTGTACGGTTCTGTGAGATAGAGCCCATATATGGTTAAGGCATGATTTCTGGCCCCCAGGACAAGGGGAGGGCTCATCTCATCTTCTAAGGGGGTGTATGGCTCCCCGCCCTCACTCCCTCCTACTGAATCAGGGGCATAAGAATGGCAGAGGAGCCAAACTCAGTGTCCTCCACCCTGAAAACATCTTGAACTCATCAGATGCCAGCTTGAGGATATGCTGGCATCCACCTGGTCTGAACTCTGAACTCTGATTGAAACTCAGAACTCTGTTTTCCCACAAAAAGGACATCTTTACAGGAACTAAGTATTTTTCTCCCTTCTTTTATTTTTTATACCAGCTATTACTGTCTTAATAATTGTGATTTTAATAATTGTCTGTATATATTAATTATTTATATTGCGTGAATAAACGACTTTCTCCAAGTCATTCACTGTCCGCTACCCTGCTTATCAGCACACACAGAACTGATCCCGGGTCTCTGAAGATACGCTACTGTTTGTTTGTTGTTGGCTAGACAGAATATCGTGTGTTTAACCGTTTTATTCGCAGGATTAGTCAGTCAGTTAGTGGGCTCCACGGTCCCATGATAACCGCGGTGGTGGCAGTTTACTCTGAACCAGTGGGTGAAGTTGTAATCATCCGTGTCTCACAGGCTCCCTTCTGAGTTGTCTGCGGCTAATTCTTAACGGTTCCTGCGCATTGACTGCGACCAGAGTTCGCACGATCTGTGCGCTGGCACCGTTTAGAAGGCTAAGTGCGGTCAGCCACTAGGGCTCCTGTGACACTAGGCAACATAGGAAATCCCATCATGCTTTGTACAGCATCAGGGAAAAAAGCCTGGGCAGTTTTCTTTGATGGGTGGAGCTTAGCTAAAAATGCAGCTAAAAATGATGCTTTGGCAAGAAAAACAAAGTTCTGATGCTGTGAAACTGTTCAAGAAACACAAAGCCTTTTCAGTTCTGCTGAGTAAATTTTTAGTCCGGAGGTTCACTTTAATGCTCCAGGGTGGGCTACTGAGTGCCTTCTGTGGCTTCAGCTCTTAGGCACCTTGGGCTTAATTCAGTGGTTAACCACTTCAGGACTACAGGCTTACACCCCCCTAGTGACCAGACCATTTTTCACAACACAGGGCTGTGCAGCTTTGTCAGGTTGCTGCATAGCCATACAACTCATCTAACAGATGACTCTTACCTCCTTTTATTGTCCTTAATAGGACATTCTGGACATTCTTTTGGAGGTGTCTGATCGCTCCTGCCATCGTTTGTTTCTTGTTTTATTAGGCTTACAATGCCTGACTTTCCCTCCCCCTTCCTTGTCCTGAATTGACTAGGACGGCTATCCGTCCTCTTCTCCGCCTCTCATAGGCATCAGCCTATGAGAGGGCTTTGATTGGCAGCCACTCCGAGGGACAGCCAAGTGTCCTTTGTACAGTGCTGAACTAGACAGCAGCGCTGTACCGATGTAAACAAAGGGGATTTCTTTCCCCTTTCATTTACTAATGGCCTGCTAGCCGCAATCGCAGCTGTTAGGCTGATCATGGAGCGGAGCATGCTCGCGCTCTTTCCCTGCTAAACTACAGCTCCAGGACTTGATGCCAAACGGCGTTAGGCGGTCCTGGGGCTGTCACCTTCATAACACCTATTGGCGTAGCATGCAGCCTTGAATTTAGGTTGTGCTGCTATCATGGAGCTCACGCTACTATAGCAGTGTGGCTTCATGAATCAAGCCCATTGAGTCAGACGGAAGAAAAGCACTATGAAAGTGTTCACATTTCATCTAACACAATACATTTATTGGTGTACACAATATCTATGCTCCTTCCTTTTATTATTGCTATTACTACTATTACACACACCCCATACACCCCCCCCCACACACACACACACACACACACTGGAATGTCCAAAAATTTTGAAATAATATCATCTTGGTTATTATTTTGGGAGTTTAGGGTGAAGAAGTGGGAACCTTGAGAAAGAATGAAGAAGAATATGTGAAGATGGCACAAGAGGCTGCAGAGGAAGATGAGGTGATGACAATAAAAGAATAAGAGGAGATACATGAAAGGGGGAGGCAGCAATCTATTGGGGAAGGTAACATGATGATGTCCACCATAAAAGAGCAAGAGGAGATGTGTGTAAGGAGTGATCAGCTGACTATGGAGGAGGATGACATGATGAGGACAATTAAAAAGGAAGAAGAGACTTATTTGAAAAGTGATCAGAAGACCACAACAGAAGGTGAAATGATGGAGGCAATTAAAGAGGAAGATGAAGAGGCTTATGAGAAGAGTGATGAGCAGTCTATGCAGAAGGGTGACATGATGAGGACAATTAAAGGGGAGGAAGAAGAGATGTATGAGAGGAGTGATCAGCAGTCTACAGAGGAAGGGCAGATGAGGACCATTAAACAAGAAGAAGAGACGTATGTGATGGGTTATCAGCAGTCTATAGAAGAGGGTAAAATGATGAGGACAATTAAAGAGGAAGAAGAGGAAATATATGTGAGGAGTGATCAGCAGTCTATGGAGGAGGGTGACACGATGGGGACAAGTAAAGAGGAATGCCCCACAGATATCAGCACAGGTAATTTGTAAATATTTTCTTATGCTTTAACGTTACCTCTTCTGGAGGAAAGCTATTGAAATCTACACCCTGTTAGCAGGCTTTTATCCCTGCCAGAGCATAAATATCAATAGTCTGGCTCTGTGCGGTTCCATTCCGAACATGCTTCCATTGCTGCTAAGCTCAGCTGCCCGAAGACTCGTAAGCTCCATGCACCAGTCGTATTCCAGCCAACCCCAGTGATCACTGAGACACATGCTATCTACACACCAGGCAATTTCTCATAATATCGAACCTATAATTCTGACGTATCCAAATTGCTCCTGATCGATAAAGGGACTGATTTTGTGTAGTAGTGATCTGAGACCTGTCAGAAATTATCGATTTGACAGGAAATTGCATGGCGTGTACCTAGCATAAGGGGCCGGAGCAGCGCAGTCCAGAAGAAGTTAAAGTTTATCTGAAGGTTGAATAAAAAAAACAAAATAGATCAGTAGAGGGAAGAAAAGCTGCCACTGACTTCCCCAGGAAGCCGTCTGCTGGACGTTGGTCACTCTCTTCTTAATATTCAGGACCCTTGTCTCCTTGTGCAGCAGTGGAATACCTGCTGGGGTCCATATGAAATGAGGATCATCTACCCGTAGCGCTTGGTCTTTGCTTGGGTTGGTGATTGTTGTGCTTGTTTAAGTGTCCTGAGGCGACAAAAAAAACCTAAGAAGCATATGTATGGAAGAAAGCGGCTGGGCACATCCAGAGTAATAAACGCCACTTTATTAGAAAAATTGTTTAAAAATCAGGTAGCAGTACATGACACACACTATAAGGTGAGAGAGCATGTGCAAGCAGGTACAAAGTCGACAGCTGTTTCGCACCCTGGCACTGTTTTGCACCCTCACATGGGGTGCTTCATCAGGTCCTCATGAAGCACCCCATGTGAGGGTGCAAAACGGCTGTCGACTTTGTACCTGCTTGCACACGCTCTCTCTCCTTGTAGTTTGTGCCATGTACTGCTGCCTGATTTTTAAAAAGTTTTCTAATAAAGTGGCGTTGTTTTACTCTGAATGTGCCCAGCCGCTTTCTTCTATTCATATGCTACAGTGGACTTATTTTGGGCTTGGAGCACTTCAGTGGAGTTTGTCAGTGGGTCCTGTGCACCTCATCTGCCTAACTACCAAAATACCTAAGTAGAAGCAAGCCTCTGGATCCTGAGGCTTCCCATGTTCTCTTAGCCCCCCACCATTGCCATGCGGGAACCCCCCAAAAGTGATCAGACTAGAGCCTGTCGGATTTGTGATCGCGACTGTCCTTCATGCACGAGCGCACCCGCTACAGTACCAGAGTATGGCCTCGGCTGTGAGGACCATGGCTGCGAACTTTGAGAGAGTCCTGGGCAGTGGTGGTATTGGCAAGGAGGAAACAGGAAGCCTCTGGAGGGTCCAGGGACTTTCCTCTACCTAGATTAGTATATTTTTGCCCAAAGTTCGCCTTGGGCAAAAAGATTTGATTTTTTTTCGAACTGAAAAATATTATTGTTGTGGTATTTTAGGCATACAGTCCTTGTTATATTACCAAGTGTTCCATTAGGGCAAAGTGGATTGCCCTGTGAAGGACAATTTTGTGTCAAAAAGGAGTGTTTTCCCAAACTAAGTATAATATCATATTGACTGTAGAACACAAAACTGTAACATGCGTATAACCATAACATTTTCCTTCCAGCAGGGAGACACGATGTCGGGAAGAAGTCAGAAGGACAATCTATGTCACATCCAGGTGATACTGAAGAAGATAGTGGTGTTACTCAGTGTGTGCTCGTCACTCAAAATGCCCTTCACAGCAGTTACACTTCAGATAGGGGAGCAGCTCCCTCTAGTGGTGAACAGTCTGAGATATCACAAACTGTCACCTTAGATATCCATCCACCGCATCACAGAGACAATACAGCAACAGATCTGTCTAATCTGGAGGGATCTTCTTGTGATACATCACATCTCGCCACACATAGAGAAAATAAGATGTTCTCTTGTCCTGAATGTGGGAAATGTTATAAGACTAAAGCAGCTCTTGCTTCACACCAGAGGGTGCACTTACCCAAGCAGCCATTTTCATGTTCAGAGTGTGGGAAATGTTTTAAAGGTAGGTTAAATCTTGCTGAACACCAGAGAATCCACTCTGGTGAGAGGCCCTTTTCTTGTTCTGAGTGTGGGAAATCATTCAAAACCAAATCTTACCTTAAATTGCACAAGAGATTTCATATCGATGAACGACCCTATGCTTGTTCTGAGTGTGAGAAATCATTCAAACTCAACGCTTCGTATTCACAAGAGACTTCACTCCACAAAGACACCCTGCCTTTGTTCCGACTGTGGGAAACCAGAGGAAGCTCATAGTAGGGAAAAGCCTTTTACATGTTCCGGAAGCAATCAATGTTCTGTTTTTAAGAAACACAAGAGAATGTTTACATGTGCAGAGTGTGGGAAAAGTAACTCTAGTAAATGCCAACTCCGTGAACATGGAAAAATTCACACGGACGAGCGTCCTTTTCAATGTCTGGAGTGTGGGAAAGGCTTCCATGCTAAAGCAAAGCTTTCCAGGCACCAGCAAACCCACACTGGTGAACGTTCTTTTACTTGTTCAGAGTGTGGGAAAGGTTTCATTGATAAATCAAAGCTGCACAGGCACCAGAAAATTCACACAGGCGAGTGTCCTTATTTCTGTTCCGAATGTGGGAATGGATTTAATTCCAAAGACAACTTTGTTACACACCAGAGGAACCACACAGGGGAACATAGGTTTCGTTGTTCAGAGTGTGGGAAAACTTTCTGCCTGAGAGGTGATTTTCTTACTCACCAGAGATATCACACAGGCGAACGGCCGTTTTCCTGTTCAGAGTGTGGGAAAGGATTTTCTAGTAAAAGTAATTGTACTGCCCATATGAAAGTACACAAGGGTGAGTTTAGGTATTCCTGTCCAGAGTGTGGGAAAGGGTATGCGTTCAAGAAAAAACTGCTTATACACCAGAGAACTCACACAGGTGAGCGTCCTTATTCTTGTTCAGAGTGTGGGAAAGATTTTACTGATGAAAGAGTCCTTATTATTCACCAGAGAACTCACACGGGCGAGCGCCTGTATTGCTGCTCAGAATGTGGCAAACGTTTCGTTTATAATGGAAGTTTAATTGGACACCTGAGAAGTCACAGTGATGAGCGGCAGTTTTCCTGTTCAGAGTGTGGGAAAACTTTCAAACATTTAGCAGGTTTAAGGTACCATAGGAAAACACAGAAACACTGATGAGAAATGTGGAGGAATTTCATTGGATGAATTGTGTTTTGTAATTTATTTATTTTGATTTGTTATAAAGCTGAGGGTCAGCCCCGGGAAAAGTGATGTTTCGGTTATCATAAAGATGATTGTAAGCACAGATAAAACAAAACTTATATTCATTTACTGATATATGGAACCATTTAAGCAGCTTTCCGGTAAGCTGCACATCCCTATAAGATAAAGTCTATAAATATAGCAGTCGGGGTTGCACTGTGTCAGTGATACTCACCGCCTGTATGGTGGCCTCTTACCAACTGTGTTGGACCTTAAAGAGGAACCGTAATGATATATAGTAGAACATATTCTGGATACCCATTTTTATGTGTTGAGTGATGAGTTCAGCATCAGAAACAGTTCCATATCCTATATTGCTGTAAATTGGTATGTAACTCCGCCTTCCCAGTGATGTCATAGCCTAGGCCAGTGATGGCGAACCTTTTGGAGATGGGTGCCCAAACTGCAACCCAAAATCTACCTATTTATCGTAAAGTGTCAACATGGCAAGTTTAGGCCACTTTCACGGGACAGCATAGATAGCAAGATGACCTCCCCAGTATAGGTAGCCAGATAACCCCCCCCCCCCCCCCCCAGTATTAGTAGCCAGATGACCACCCCCAGTAATAGTAGCCACATGCCTCCACCCCCAGTATAGGTAGCCACATACCCCCACCCCCAGTATAGGTAGCCAGTTGCCCCCCCTAACCCCCCCGAAGTATCAGTAGCCAGATGACCACCCCCCAGTAATAGAATCCAGATGCCCCCACCCCCAGTATAGGTAGCCAAATGACCTCACCCCCACTATAGTTGGCAAGATTATATCTACCTAGTATAGGTAGCAAGATGACACCCATCCCAGCATAGGTAGTCAGATGAACTCCTCCTAAGCTATCTGTAATTGCCATCCCTCCTAAGCCTTGGACATGAGACATGGAGTTGCTGCAATCTCAAACCAGAGCATATACACTTGTGCATTTAAATATTTATTTAATGTACACCTAAGGGTTTTGCAACCCCGGTGGGCGCATGCACAGTCCATCCACACGTCCTGCCTGTCTGAGTGTAGCAGCCATCACTGGGAGCATCGTGGGCATGCGCAGTGACGACTATAATACAAACTGTGCATGCACAAGACGCTCACGGACATCGTGCAATACACGATGGCGCATTGAGTGTGCAGGTGCCACTGTCCCTGGCCACAGCTATGCAAGGGTCTACAGCAGCAAAATGGGGCGGACATGCAATAAGAAGCCTGAAGAGGTCTGAAGAGCTTATAGATCATCTAGGTAAGTATATCTTCTAATTTTTAAGGTACACTTTAAGGTCCTACACAGCCAGTAAGAGGCTTTAGTGTGGGCGATCGGTGACAGAGTTACTGTGAAAGCAAAATGAGCCAGTGTGCTTTTGTGTATCTATAGAGGTTTTGGTGGTGGGTGGAGTCTGGTGTGTGGAGTCACTTTCACAAGGGAACATGATTATATTTTTGTCAGGAGGGTCAGCCACAGAGCAGAGAAGGGATTTTTCAGCTGGAGGTCCAAATCTATGACAAATTATTATTTCCCATCGCCCCAGCATGAGGTCTGGTGATAGGGGAGAGTTGGGGCTTATTTCACACAGTTGTGATATGTTTACGTTATGCCTTTTGAGTGAAAATCTTTTGATGATGGAATATTGCTGCTGTATTCAATAAAGCAGGATGCATCTCCTTCACTGAGTGTTTTTTCTGTCTTATATTTGTCTATATATTTCTGTCTATATATTTATTTCTGTAATATATTCATTACTTCCACATGAATTAGGATTGGATGGTAATCAGTGTAAAGGACTCCGGGCCCAGCACTGCATGTAAACAATAGAACTGACTGATTTTAACATAATTTTTTATTGAATTATATGTTCTCATACATACAAGTCATACACGCCTCAGCTCTCTACAGTCAAGCGAACACAACCTGAGTGATCTAGTCTAAGTCCGAACATCGAGCAGTCGTATCTTATCTGACTTTAAACATCAGGTCCTGTTCGTTAGCATCTTGCTGAGTGACACAAATTAAATGTAGCCCTATGTACATATTGTATATTGAATTAAATCCATTCAAGCAAGGAGTTTTGAATTGGAGAGTGTGGACCTGGAAGACGACTGCATGTGATGTCATATCCTCCTCCCTCAGCTGTTTTTATCCTGTGGGAGTTTCCCACACTTCAGTGTGCTCACTAATTTCCATACTGTGGACCTCTCCACCACCACCACCCTGAAGAAGGTATCCTCCTGCCTCTCAGCTATCTCATTCTATCTGGATGTCTGCCAGGTTCCTAAAGTTAAACCAGTCTCACCCCCCACGGACATCTGTCACTGTCAACGGCACAATCACACAAGCCTGCTGCCTGGGTGTCACCCTGGACTCAGCCCTCTCCCTTCACCTGCAACATCAAAACCATTGCTGGGCCTGAAATTTCCATTTACGCAACATCTCCAAGATCCGGCCTTTCCGGGCCCCAGACACTGCCAAACTCCTTGTCCATGCCCTCATCATCTCCTGCCTGAACTATTGCAACACCCTCCTGTCTGGCCTTCCTAAGAACAACATCGCCTCCCTACATAATGAATGCAGCAGCCCGACTAATTTACTCCCACCACTCTGTCTCCACTACTTCCCTATCCAAATCTCTTCACTGGCTTCCAATTCGCTTCAGAATCAGCTTCAAGATTCTATGTTTGGCCTACAAATCTATACACAAGTCCTGCCCGACCTACATCTCTGACCTGGTCAACAGAAACATAGCTGACTGCCCACTTCGCTCCTCCAACAACCCCCTCCTAAAACCTCCACACATGTTGCACTCTCATGTAGAGATGGGGCGAACCTCCGATTTTAGGTTCACGAACGTTCGGTTTGCATGAACTTTCGCAAACCGCCATAGAGTTCAATGGGGAGGCGAACTTGAAAAATTAGACAAAATTATGCTGGCCAGAAAAGTAATGGAAAAGATGTTTCAAAGCATCAAACACCTGGAGGGAGACATTGTTGACTGGGATAGACATCATAAGTCCTGAAAAAAAAATTGGTTTTCACACAAAGCAGTGTGTTAAGGGCAGAAATCCCATTCAATGCTAAATTGCAGGCCTACACTAATATATGTGTATATACATCAATCAGGGAGTGTAATCCTCCCCCTCCAGAGGAGGATCTTGTCTTCCAGGGATTTGTAGGATGTCAAAAGCCCGACTAATCTTACATACCTTGGCCAGGAATCAAACCCAGGTCAACTGCTTGGAGGGCAGCTATGCTCACCACTATACTACGACACTACAGGCTGAAGCCAGCCCAGCTGGCCTGGGAAGGATAAAAAGCTAGGTGGCCATGCAACCATTGCGGCTAACCTAAAGCTTACTTGTGTCTTACAACACATTGGGCTTGATTCAGAAAAGGGTGCTAAGTGTTAGCACGCCAGTGAAAAGCCACTTTGCATGTGCTAACATGCTTTGCACGTGCTAAGTAGTTAGCACATGCAAACTACTTAGCACCGTAGTTAGCACATGTAAACTACTTAGCACCGTAGTTAGCACATGTAAACTACTTAGCACCGTAGTTAGCACATGTAAACTACTTAGCACCCTAGTTTAAAAAAAAAATATCAGTGTTTATTCAACAAAGAAAAGGAACATATGACAGAATATGCGGTGTAGCAGTGCACCTCCTAACTTTTCCAACAGTAGCTTCAGCATCAATTATCACTGTGGAAGATGAGAGGTATTGTTAACAATAATATAATGATCGTCACATACTATATAGAGCTCAGATTGAATTTAAATTTCCAAATATTCTATATTTTACAAGATCATAATTAGCAAGACCAGTGGTATCTAACCATGGAGCTCAGCACCCTAGTTAGCACGGTGCTAAGTAGTAGTCTGCATGTCCTAACTATGGTGCTAAGTAGTTTGCATGTGCTAACTACGATGCTAAGTTTGCATGTGCTAACTACGGTGCTAAGTAGTTTGTATGTGCTAACTACTTAGCACCCTAGTTAGCACGCCCAAAGCCTTTAGGCGTGCTAACTGGGTTAGCACCGTTTACTGAATCGAGCCCATTGGCTTAAGACTTTACCAAAACCAATGCTCCAGTATGGGGAAGCTTCTCTGTTTGCTGTTTTTGTTTTTTAAGTGTGGTGTCACAGTTCACTCATCTCTTCAACTACAAGAAAGGCCCAGGAGTAGTCTTAGCTACCCCCGCGGCCCCCCGGTTGTGTGGGGGCAATGGGAAGCCTCCTCGTGGCGCCCCTGGATAGTGCTATGTAGCATGAACTAATTCCTGCAGGGCGATGGTTTTGCGGTTTTGGTTTTTGACCCTGCATATTTAGGGGGCAATGGGAAGCCTCCTCGTGGCGCCCCTGGATAGTGCTAATGTAGCATGAACTAATTCCCGCAGGGCGATTGTTTTGCGGTTTTGGTTTTTGACCCTGCATATTTAGGCATGCGAAAGCAAATGCATATTTGCATGAGCAATGTCTCGTGATTAGCCAATAGGCCAAATTTGCAAAGCCAGATTTGTCAGGTTCACTTGGTTGATGCATACATTTCCTCTCTGGTGTAATTAGCATTGCATTTTCTTTCCTTTGGAGGCAAGTGGTGAATGGCTTGTTTTAGGAGGTGAGAGCCCTGGAGCAGGCTGTTTGCACCTGTCCTCCCCTTATGTGTCGCGCCCAGGTCATGCGCATGTAGCAGAACGCAATGGACGTTAAGGTAAGTGCCTGTTTTTAATCTTGGGAGGTGTGTGCGGGCGGCTCTTCCCGGCGCTGGCCACGCTGGGGAGATCGCCTGCACCCCCCAGCCTCCCCCTCCGGGGTGCCGCTGTGTGGGTTCCAGGTGGTGAGAGAGCCTGGGACCCCCGCGGCCCCCCGGTAGTATGGGGGCATTGGGAAGCCTCCTCGTGGCGCCCCTGGATAGTGCTAATGTAGCATGAACTAATTCCAGCAGGGCGATTGTTTTGCGGTTTTGGTTTTTGACCCTGCATATTTAGGCATGCGAAAGCAAATGCATATTGGCATGAGCAATGTCTCGTGATTAGCCAATAGGCCAAATTTGCAAAGCCAGATTTGTCAGGTTCACTTGGTTGATGCACACATTTTCTCTCTGGTGTAATTAGTAGTCTTAGCTACCGTAATATCTATGTTACGACAGGGCCCTTATTACACTTTCTCTTACAGGGCTATGGAAACCGTTCCTGTAGAACTCTCTCCCACTGCCCATCAGGCTTGCCCCCTCCTTCAACACCTTCAAAAAAGTACTCAAAACTCTGCTCTTAATGGAGGGCTACCCCACCTCACCTTGATTCTGGCGTAACTCTCTCTGCCAAGAACCTCTCAATGCACCCACCCTCCTTCATGTCACCACCCCTCCCTCTAGATTGTGAGCCTTTGGCAGGGCCCTCAACCCCTTTGTGTATCATACTTGATTGTACACCCTACCCAGAATATGTGAACTTGTATTATTAGCATTACAACTACAGTGTATGTTCTGGCATTGTATTACTACCTGTATTGTGTTGTGTATCTTATTGCTTATTACCTGTATTGTTGTATCTAGTGTCTGTTACCTGTATTGTGCTGTCAGTCACCCCTGTTATCATTGTCTGTAATCCTATGTATTGTACAGCACTGCATAATATGTTGGCGCTGTATAAATCCAATAAATAATAATAATCTATACATTCCTCCTCCTTACATCACACTGATAGTAAAGGTGGCCATACATCTCTCCACTTGGTAGCCGATTGACCATCCAATTCAATAATTATCGAATCGGATAAAAATCGTTGCCACCAAGTGCATGCCCGATTGACGATGCAACCAATTTCAGGCCAACATTGGTTGAATGTTTGTTCCCCCTGTCTGTGCATTTATACATTACCTTTCCTGTGTTCCACCACCGTGTGGTGCCCGTCTGCGGTGCCAGCGGCGTGTATACTGCTAATGGATGCGCAGGGGATTTGGAAGACGGATGGGCACTGTGCGATGGGCAACACAAGACAGCTAATGTATAAATGCACACACGGGGCGAACATTTATACACTAGGAGGGCAGCGGTGGACTTGGGAAATTCTCAAAAGAGTTCATGCTGAATCGGCCTGTGGTTTATGGGCCACAGGCTCAATTTTTTTTGTACAAGCAATTTTTATCAAAAGAACAAGAAAATCACGTTTGGTTGAATCATGAATGCTCCAGGATGGCCTACTAAGTGCTTCTGTGGCTGTAGCACTGAAGCACTTTGGGTTTGATTCATCAAAGTGCGCTAATATTGCTATGCCTAAGCGAGCGGTAATATTACAAAGTGTGTGGTAACATTAACATAGTATACAAGCATAGCACAACAGCGGTACAGTAGAGTGGCCGCTATAAGGTAACGAGCACGTTAGCGGGCGCACCACTGGGGTACACTACAGGAATCTACCACTACCACACGCTTAGTAACGAGCATGTTAGCGGGCGCACCACTGGGGTACACTACAGGAATCTACCACTACCACCCGCTTAGTAATATTATCGCACGCTATGTTTGCATGGTAATATTAGCACACTTTGAATCAACCGCTTTGTGTCCAGAGAAAAGCTCAGAGTAACTGTTCACATTTCATTTATAACACTAATTACTAATTACCACCACCTCTCCTTTCAAATACAATTATCGTTGTATTACAATATCTATGCTCAGTTCTGTTATTGTATACAATATCTACCTGTATGCTCATTCCTATTGTCGTGGTATACAATATCTATGCTCATTCCTTTTATTGTATACAATCCTTACTAATAAAACCCCTGTGTCCATGCGTGTTCCTGTCTCTGTGTCCTTGGGTCCGTGCTTTTAGCTACTGCGCATGTGCACAGTAAGGACCTGGACAGCCATTGAGACAGGAGGACGGGGCCAGTGAGCCGGGCGGAAGACGTGAGGACAGGTGTGCACGCGCGCACGAGCAGTGCGCACTTAAAAAACAGCCCTACAGCCGTTTTTAAATGGGTAAGCTAGACTGGAAACTGAGAAAGTGTGAGGATTGTCTTCCCAGAACTCAGCTTTTGGGTATTCACCCCTCTCATAAATGGTAGACCTGCTAATCAAATGCCATTATCGAACTATGAAGTTACATTAGGCTCCATTCACTAATGCGTGATAACTGCTATCACAGCAAACGGTTTCATGTGAAAAGCATCACTTCACGTGATAAATGAACATTTGCGCGTGATAACTGCTGTGATAGCAGTTATCACGCATTAGTGAATGGAGACCATTACATGATCATTTCTAAGTTATAGAGTGCATACATCGCCTAACATACCCAATAAGTGAGGTGGAGATATAGGGGTTGATTCACTAAGCCGTGCTAACGCATAGCACGGCCGTTAACACGCTTTATCAAAGTTAACACGCCTTATCACAGTAGCATAGTGAGTGCCACAAACTTATGCCTGGTAATTGCCAATGACAAGAGCTCCACTCGTCTTGCCCTGAGCCCGTAGCGCTCACTATGCTACTCTGATAAGGCGTGTTAACTTTGGTAAGGCGTGTTATCTCTGATAAGGCGTGTTAACGGCCATGCTATGCGTTAGCACAATTTAGTGAATTAACCCCAAATATTGCACTACAACTTTCCCTGGTGTGTAGTGGTCCCCTTTCCACCCCTATACAGTGTTCCCTCTAGTGGCCCCCTTTCCACCCCTATACAGTGTTCCCTCTAGTGGCCCCCTTTCCACCCCTATACAGTGTTCCCTCTAGTGGCCCCCTTTCCTCCCCTATACAGTGTTCCTTCTAGTGGCCCCTTTCCACCCCTATACAGTGTTCCCTCTAGTGTCCCCCTTTCCACCCTTATACAGTGTTCCCTCTAGTGGCCCCCTTTCCACCCTTATACAGTGTTCCCTCTAGTGGCCCCCTTTCCACCCCTATACAGTGTTCCCTCTAGTGGCCCCCTTTCCTCCCCTATACAGTGTTCCCTCTAGTGGCCCCCTTTCCACCCCTATACAGTGTTCCCTCTAGTGGCCCCCTTTCCACCCCTATACAGTGTTCCCTCTAGTGGCCCCCTTTCCACCCCTATACAGTGTTCCCTCTAGTGGCCCCCTTTCCACCCCTATACAGTGTTCCCTCTAGTGGTCCTCCTTTACTTCCCTATACAGTGTTCCCTCTAGTGGTCCCCCTTTCCTCCCCTATACAGTGTTCCCTCTAGTGGTCCTCCTTTCCTCCCCTATACAGCCATGTGGAGCCCCCCCCCCCATCAGGTGCAAAATATTGGCAGCAGAGCTTAGGAGAAGCGACTCGCCTCTTCAGGCTCCATCAGCGAACCATGTCTACAGCGCACTCTCTCATCTCGCTATGTGATGAGACCCTTCTGACTACCTATACTGGGGTATAACCCCCCTTGATTGCCAACTAATAACCCCCCTGGAGGGAACTAATACCCCCACCTTGATGGCAACTAATAACCCCCCCTGGAGAAATGGATAACACCCCCCCAGTGGCAAGGAATAATCCCCCCCCCCCCCCCGAGAAGAAATTACTGTTTAATTGCAAAACAACACTGGCGAGAGAAACAACACGTGCAGTTATACAAAGTTGCAAAAACGAATGTGTTGCTATATTTTTCATAACAGGGTCTACCTCTGACTACCTATACTAAAGATGTACCTGTGAGAGGGGCAGTTTAATAGTGTGTGTGTGGGGGGTACCTCTGGTGAGTACATATGAATCAGCCTCCAGGAGATTTGGGCACAGAGTACAGCCGGTAAATGGCTGTTCCTGCACAAGTCCCGGCGTTAATTACTGTTCCCCCTCCAGGCCTCCATGCATAGTAGGGATAAGGTGTAATTCGGCTTCCAGCTATTGCTGGCGGCTGAACTATAGTGTTTTTATAGTAATTTGGGTTCCGTCTTCTGACGGCGCCCAAATCATTTAATGAGTGCTGCTATAGCTGTAATTCCTAATTACAGCCTAAGGTGGCGCCGGCTGAGCCCAAATCTCCTGCGCTGTTTTTACTGCGTTCAACCTCTGGTTACCGTTACTGGAGGGCTCAGGGACGGATCTAGACCAAGTTGCCCCAAGTTGCGCCTGGGGCAAGGTCAGGTTTTGGCGCTTAAACTGCCATTCCCCATCCAAATTTTGCCGCCTTTTTAAGAATTACACAAACTGCGCCTGGAGCAGGAGACCTGCTTGCCCCCCCCCCCCCCTAGATCCGTCCCTGGGAGGGCTACCTAATACTGGGGGTCCCCTGTTGCTATTTAGCAATACTAGGATATTTTAATATTTTTGCTTTTTGATGCGCTACATTTTCTGTGTGTATCCACCTTTGTGAAAATCTTACAGCACAAGGGGGATTTCCAGTGCTGATCATCAGACAGTCAGTTTGTTTCTCACTGAGATGCAAGGTGAGCCCCTCACACAGTGTGATAAACAACACTCATATCTGTGAGAGATCAGCAAGAAGCAGAGAATGAGGGGGTGGGGCAAACAGACAGGAAGTGACACAATGCACAGGAAGTTAGAGGCAAGGCTGGAGGAAGTAGAGAGAAGACATTGCTGGGACTGGCAGCAGAGAAGGTAATAAGAAAATATCTTTATATATGTACAATATATACATTTGTACATAGAATGAGAGAGCTATAGTAATTGTAATATACTTCTTACAGTCTTAGTGTTGTGATATTTGCATGTAATCATATCCACCCACACAAATACACAATTGTCCCAGGTTATAGGTACACAGAGCATATACATATATTTAGTGTCACAATATTCAGAAACAATGTTCGGGGTGATCAAAGCAATTTTGCATTATTTTTCATCTGCAAAATCACTTTCTCAGTGAAATGTTACAATAGTATATAATGCTATGGGGCGGTTTGAATTTTCTCAGTAGTATATTTTCATGTGCTCCACTGAATTTAATGCACTTTGCTGAAAAAAGCTGCTGTGCAATACTCCAGCAAGGAGATATTTAAAAAAATGTCCTCTTCAGACCACGTACGTGACCCCCAGAGGACTGCAGTGGGGATTAAAGGTGGGTACACACATCAGATAAAAGTCTTTGGAAAATGACAGATCACAGACCAATTTTACCCCCTTCCATGTAGTATGAGAGCCATACCTCCACAGTCTATTCTATTATGCTGAACTCCCCATTAGATAAAAATCTTTGCAAGATGCTGTACACACAGATGCTGTACACATTCAAAAAATCAGTATCTGCAAAAGATCTGTTCCTGCAAAATGCATTCATAGTCTATGATATCTGCAGATCCTCATACACACCTTGTTTAACGGACATTCATCTGCAGATCAGACAATTATCTGCAGATCTGAAGATCCATCCTGGTGGATCTGATCTGCAGATGAAGGTCCGTTAAACAAGGTGTGTATGAAATCTGCAGATATCATAGACTATGAATGCATTTTGCAGGAACGGATCTTTTGCAGTAACTGATCTTTTGCAGATACTGATATTTTGCATGTGTACAGCATCTGTGTGTACAGCATCCTGCAAAGATTTATATCTGATGGGGAGTTCAGCTCAATAGAATAGACTATGTGTAGGCATGGCTCTCATACTTCATAGAAGGGGGTAAAATTGGTCTGTGATCTGTCATTTTCCAAAGACTTTTATGTGATGTGTGTACCCACCTTTAGTCTCTATTCAGATTGCCCACATGCCTGTAATATGCACAATAAAGACACACATTCTTATACCCAGTACACACAAAGACTCAAGCACACTCTTATCCACATGTGCATGCATACAAACACATACACAAATTTAGTTTAAAGGACCCAGCAGGAAACCTCATAGGAAACAGTTCTCCAATCACAGTACTAAGCATTGTGATTGGTCGACTAGTGTGGGCATAGTTTACTAAAACCTAAAGTTTACTAAAATCTGAAGCTCAAGAGGGTGCTGTCCACCTAATCATGTTAGCTAATTTTCCTTATGGGGTTTCCTATTGGGTCCCCTAAACTAGACTAGGGCCCACAAGCGTGCAATTATATAGAAAGTACAAGAACATAGGGTTAATATAGGCTAAAATAGGTAAAACATAGCTTTTTAATAGTATCACAATTAAGCAATTTTATGCTACAATTTTATGCTGCATCATTTTATAAATGTAATATTGTGCATTTTGAGGCTTGAAGATACTATTAAAAGCTGTATTTTACCTATATTAGCCTATATCATTGATGGCTAACCTTGGAACTCCAGCTGTGACAAAACTACAAATCCCATCATGCCTCTGCCTCCCTGAGTTATGCTTAGAGCTGTCAGAGTATTGCAATGCATCATGGGACTTGTAGTTCCACCACAGCTGGAGTGCTAAGGTTAACCATCAATGATATAGGCTAATATAGGTAAAATATAGCTTTTAATAGTATCTTCAAGCCTATATAAACCCTGTGGTCTTGTTCTTTCTATATAATTGCAGTATTGTTAAAGTGGACATGAACTCTTGCACAAGACAGACTGAAAATATAGAGAAACGCAACCTGTATGTATTTAGAGAATTTAGCCCAGGTATGGGCAAACTCGGCCCTCCAGCTGTTACGGAACTAAAAGTCCCATCAATGCATTTGCCTTTATAAGTCATGACTCTGGCTGTCAGACTCCTGCAATGCATTGTGGGACTTGTAGTTCCTTAACAGCTGGAGGGCCAAGTTTGCCCATGCCTGGTTTAGCCTGTCTAATTCCCCCCGCATCCGGGACTAATCACCACCGTAATTTGATCTCTCAGCTGTGTCAACTGGCTTCCTCAGCAGAGCAACTAATTGGTAAACACGGGATGTTAACAGTGTGTCTGCTTCCATGAAAGCAGGAAGAAGACACACTGCAGATTTAATGCAGGATCTGTATCAGCTGTAACAAAGACATTTTTCTTTAGCGGTTATTATGCTGTTGCTTATCTTTGACAGCAGAGAAGAAGTTCTGAGTTCAGGTTCGCTTTAAATACGAAGGAGGAACTAATGCTGAAATTCTTCTATCGGGAGAGGCTTGATGTTTCCTGCAAGAGGCAGGGAGTTCTCAGATTACTTGTCTTGCAGGATTACAAGAAATAACATTAACAGGTTAGTAACTGTATTGTTTACCTATATTAGCCCATATAAACCCCATGTTCTTGTTCTTTCTATATCATTGCAGTGTTGTTATGGTGGGGCGCACAATGGGGCTGATTCTTTACCTGTAACACAGACACACAGTGCAAGTAAACTCCTGTTAGGGCTCATTCACATCATACGTGCTTCCGTGTGCATTTGGAAGCGTGTATGATGTGCAACATGCAAGAACAGCAGAAGGGCATAGTGTTCCTTATCAGAGTTAACGTGCCTTATCAGAGTTAGCATGCCTTATAGGCAGCCTATTAAGCCAATCAAAGTGCGGGGGGGATAATGTCCTTTAAAGTGATTGGACCCGCAGGGGCTCAGGGCAGGACGAGTGGAGCTCTCGTCATTGCCAATTAGCAGGCATAAGTTCATAGTGCTCGCTATGCTACTCTGATAAGGCACATTAACTCTGATAAGATATATTAAATCTGATAAGGCACGCTATTTGTTATAGTGAATCAACTCCCATATGCACTGCGTACTGCTGCATGCATTCTGCCCGCAAATGCAGAGCTGGCCCATTCTCTGTAATGGATGGGATCAGCAGCGCAGCGGGTAGTGGCGCAGATGGTGTGTGATCGTACACGGTGCGTTCCGATCGCACGGCCATCTGCGCTAGTTAGATGTGTGAACGAGGCCTAACACACGCTAATAAATCAGCACAACTTTCTAAGATCTCCATGCATGCTACACGCAGTAGTGGCAACGTAATGTGCGTAACCTAGCAATGGCCAATCATGCTGCCACTCACTACGTGGTAGTGACATATCGCTACCATGATACTTAAAGAGGAACCTCAGCCTAAACAAACATACTGTTAAGTTACGTTAATTAAAATAGATAGGTCATATAATCTCTCACCCACCCTGTTTTAAAAGAACAGCCAAAGGTTTGTGATTTCATGGGGGCAGCCATCTTTTTGGTTGAAATAAGGTGACAGGGAGCATGAGACACAGTTCCAACTGTCCTGTGTCCTGATCACCCCTCCCAGTTGTTAGGCAATGTGAATAACAACATAGGAAATCCCATAATGCTTTGCACAGCATCAGGGGACAAAAGCCTGGGCAGTTTTCTTTGATGGGGCGGAGCTTAGCTAAAAAATGCAGCTAAAAATGAGACTTCCATAAGAAAAACAAAGTTCTGATGCTGTGAAACTGTTAAAGAAACACCAAGCCTTTTCAGTTCTGCTGAGTAGATTTTTAGTCTGGAGGTTCACTTTAACTAGCGTGGCCGATACTATGTTAATTAATGCAATACTTCAGTAGTGCGGTTGCTACTATGTTAATTAACATGATACTTCACTAGCGTGCTGCTACTACGTTAAGTAACATAGTAGCATCCACGCTAGTGAAATATTGCGGCTGCGCTACCGTTGCTTCACACAGCACTTCAAAGGTTCACACGCAACTTAAGAGAGTATGCTACACAAACTGGACTGTTGCGTAGCATGTGCTCGATTGTATTAACCCGCCCAGATTGAGTGCACTGTCAGTGAATCTACCCCAAAGACACGTACACACTCTTATCTACATGTGAACACACACACACACACACACACACACACACACACACACACACACACACACACACACACACACACACACACACACACACACACACAGGGTAATTTCATGTTATTGCAGTCACTCACTGCCTGTGCAAGTTTTTGACCTCTTGACTAAATGAAAGGCTGCCAAATTGCTATAGAGCAAGTAGCTGCTTCTTGTGGTGAAGGCAGTCTTGCCAGATGTAGGTTCTGGGATGGAAATACTGCGCAGAGATTGAGGTTGGGGTCTTTGGAACACTACTAGAATTCCACTGAACAGTGCTAAGCTCAGTGCAGGTGACTGGAGAGGGACAACAGAGTTAAAGACTGTTGGGAAAGGGGGTCCACAAGCCAGGAGGAGGGGTTTTAAATAGGAGCAGCAATTACTGGGGTCAGGTTCATGAACAGATAAACAAATCCAGAGGACTAGAGGAAAACCAAAGATTAGAAGTGTGAGGCAGGCTAGCTCATGTCATCACAGCCTTTATGCTTTATTACTCTGATCAAGGCCAATTTTCACATCTATGGGCCATTATTCTAATATGTATTTATCTGTTTTTTTTCTCTTTTGTCCTGTTAGTAAATCACCAACTATATCTCCATAGAATAGTGGCTGTATATAGAAGGACACAAGGGACTCTACAAGTAGTGATGGAGAATCAGTCGCTCCGCACATCACCAGGTAAGATGAGAGCAGTATGGAGGGTCCACCTAGATCCCACATCATTTGGTAATACATAGAGTATTAGAATACAATGTATTCAGTCAGATTGTGTTTCCTACAGATGGATCCAGTAACAGAAACCCACCAGAGAGATGTACAGGTCATCTTCCTTTCCAGGATTGTGCACAGGAAGATCCCAACATCCCCCATCATGATCAGGTACGGCCTAGAACTGAAAGCAACTGTACACTGTACAAAATGATATTCTACAGATTTAAAATATTGTTTTTAATCGCTGTCATTTTGGTTTTAGGATGAAAACCAAAGAGATATGAAGAGTGAAGAGGTAGAGACATATGAAATGGGGGATCAGGAATTTGAGGAAAGTGAAAAAATAGAGTCAGTAAAAGAAGATGAGGAGGCATGGAGGAGTGATCAGCAGTCCACACAGGAGGGTTTATTGATGAAGATAGTTAAAGAGGAGAAAGAAGAAGAAGAGACGTATTTCTTGGATGATCAGAATCCTATGGCAGAGGATGTGATAGTGAGGATAATTAAAGAGGAAGAAGAAGAGACGTATGAGTTTGGTGATCAGCAGTCTATGGAGGATGATGAAACGATGGGAACAATAAAAGGAGAAGGTAGGAATGTTCTGCTAATTTCAGGACAGGTACTGTATTAAACATGTTTATGATTGTGTTCTTCTGGAACTCTGATGTCTGCAGAACTAACTTTGCATTGATAATATGCGCACAGCCAAAATTGATTCCCTGAGTGGGATTTGTCCTGGATGGTGTAGGATCAGATATGATCGGTGTGGTTGCATTGGGAAGAAAGTGAAATAGTAGTCACTTGTGACCAATCACTACTAATGTTGCATCATATGAAAGGCCCATATCCATTCCTCAGTAATACATCATAGCACCAACAAATGAGGAGGAGATACTGTACACCATATGAAAGCTCCATCTCCATTCCTCAGTAATACATCATAGCACCAACAAATGAGGAGGAGATACTGTACACCATATGAAAGGCCCATCTCCATTCCTCAGTATAACATCATAGTACCAACAAATGAGGAGGAGATACTGTACACCATATGAAAGGCCCATCTCCATTCCTCAGTATAACATAATAGCACCAACAAATGAGGGGGAGATACTGTACACCATATGAAAGGCCCATCTCCATTCCTCAGTATAACATCATAGCACCAACAAATGAGGGGGAGATACTGTACACCATATGAAAGGCCCATCTCCATTCCTCAGTATAACATCATAGTACCAACAAATGAGGAGGAGATACTGTACACCATATGAAAGGCCCATCTCCATTCCTCAGTATAACATCATAGTACCAACAAATGAGGAGGAGATACTGTACACCATATGAAAGGCCCATCTCCATTCCCCAGTATAACATCATAGCACCAACAAATGAGGAGGAGATACTGTACACCATATGAAAGGCCCATCTCCATTCCTCAGTATAACATCATAGTACCAACAAATGAGGAGGAGATACTGTACACCATATGAAAGGCCCATCTCCATTCCTCAGTATAACATCATCGTACCAACAAATGAGGGGGAGATACTGTACACCATATGAAAGGCCCATCTCCATTCCTCAGTATAACATCATAGTACCAACAAATGAGGGGGAGATACTGTACACCATATGAAAGGCCCATCTCCATTCCTCAGTATAACATCATAGTACCAACAAATGAGGAGGAGATACTGTACACCATATGAAAGGCCCATCTCCATTCCTCAGTATAACATCATAGCACCAACAAATGAGGAGGAGATACTGTACACCATATGAAAGGCCCATCTCCATTCCTCAGTATAACATCATAGTACCAACAAATGAGGAGGCGATACTGTACACCATATGAAAGGCCCATCTCCATTCCTTAGTATAACATCATAATACCAACAAATGAGGAGGAGATACTGTACACCATATGAAAGGCCCATCTCCATTCCTCAGTATAACATCATAGTACCAACAAATGAGGAGGAGATACTGTACACCATATGAAAGGCCCATCTCCATTCCTCAGTATAACATCATCGTACCAACAAATGAGGGGGAGATACTGTACACCATATGAAAGGCCCATCTCCATTCCTCAGTATAACATCATAGTACCAACAAATGAGGGGGAGATACTGTACACCATATGAAAAGCCCCTCTCCATTCCTCAGTATAACATCATAGTACCAACAAATGAGGAGGAGATACTGTGCACCATATGAAAGGCCCATCTCTATTCCTCAGCCAACAAATGAGGAGGAGATACTGTGCACCATATGAAAGGTCCATCTCCATTCCTCAGTATAACATCATAGTACCAACAAATGAGGAGGAGATACTGTACTCCATATGAAAGGCCCATCTCCATTCCTCAGTATAACATCATAGTACCAACAAATGAGGAGGAGATACTGTACTCCATATGAAAGGCCCATCTCTATTCCTCAGTATAACATCATAGTACCAACAAATGAGGAGGAGATACTGTACTCCATATGAAAGGCCCATCTCCATTCCTCAGTATAACATCATAGTACCAACAAATGAGGAGGAGATACTGTACACCATATGAAAGGCCCATCTCCATTCCTCAGTATAACATCATAGTACCAACAAATGAGGGGGAGATACTGTACACCATATGAAAGGTCCATCTCCATTCCTCAGTATAACATCATAGCACCAACAAATGAGGAGGAGATATTGTACACCATATGAAAGGCCCATCTCCATTCCTCAGTATAACATCATAGTACCAACAAATGAGCAGAAGATACTCTCTGACATAGTCCTTGCTGGGCAGGATGTACGTCAACAGGAATCCGGTCGGTCCGCGCATGCATGCAGCTCTGGAAATTTGGGCGCACCATTTGCCGACATAAGCTGCAAAGTGAATTGAAGCTATAGCGGCCGCCGAATTACATCTTACCCCAAAGTGCACAGCGGCCTGGAAGGGTGAATAATAATTAGCGCTGCTGAGACTTTTGCAGTAGCAGGGTGGGCTGTTTTTCGGCTTTACCCTTCACCCAAATTTCCTGGCGCCTCCATTACATGTCCACCTGAAACAAGCATGTGGCTAATCCATTCCGACTTCGGTTGGAAACAACTGATCTGCATGCTCGTTCAGGGTCTATGGCTAATGTTATTATCACCAGAGTATCAGCAGGACAGCCAGACAATGTGCATTGTTTAAAAAGAAACTAATAGGGCAGCCTTCATATTCTTCTCAGTTCAGGTATACTATAAAGGTGGACACCACTCGACTTGGTTTCCGATCGACCATCCGATTCGATAATAGAATCTGTTGAAAATTGGTGCCACCAAGAGCATGCAACCAATTTTGGGCCGAAATTGATCGCATTCATCAATTGGACATGGTGCAACATGTCGGACTGAGCGATATTGGGACAAGCAACGAATGCGACCTCTTGCGCTGTTCTCCCTTGTGTATAAATGTGCCCCCGTTTGTGCAATTATACATTACCTGTCCTGTGTCGCCCATCTATCTTCTGCCTCTTCCATTTACGCCTCACACACTGCCGGCATGTCTCTTGGTCGAATCTTCCCATCATCGCTATATGTATAGGCATCCAGAAGGGGTGGGTTAATATAGAAAAAAAGCTTAGTGGGGAAGGAAGTGACAGATGATTTCTGGCTCCCTGGGAATTTTAGGGGATTACTAAAGTGGGCACCGTATTGGGTAAAGAATGTATTTAAGGTTTGGGATCTGGTAAATAACAAATGTGGATGGACAGATGTGATTTCTCCGATGTTGCCTCGGGGAGGGGGGTTCTCTTTTTTTCCACCTGGATTGGAGAGAGGTGTTTTGGGATTACGGGGGAGGTGGAGGTAGAGTAAGGATATTTTGGTTAAAGGTAAACTGAAATCTTTGACAAGATTCCGAGAGGTATATGGTCAGTTTGCTTTTGATTTATGGAGGCATAGGCAACTGGGACATTTTGTGGCGGGGAAGGAAAGAACTTTCCGTAGTAAGATAGAATTTACAGATTTTGAAAAACTATTTGTGCAGGGGACTCCTCCCACACACCTGACATCTCTTTTATAGAAGTCATTATTTCTGAATAATAATGGGGATTTTCCAGATTATTTGAATAAGCAGGAGAGGGATTTTGACGTCACCTTTAGTGACACCCAGAAAAGGAAAGTGTGTGTTGTTGCACACGCTACCTCTATAAGTTTTAAGATTAAGGAAATTAACTTTAAATTGTTAACAAGGTGGTACAGAACGCCTGATAGATTGGCCGCCGGATAGATCTTGGTATAAGTGATAGGTGTTAGAGAGGGTGCGGGGCAAAAGGTACATGATTATATTTAGCATTGATCCCAATTAAGTGGAGATGTTAGGATTCCCCAATCATTAAGAATTGGGTGGGAAAAGTTAATATATTAAAGTATGCAGAGAATCAGGTTGCTCTTCAGCAGGATAGACTGGGGGTATTTAACAATAAGTGAGATAAATGGTTTATGTTTCAGAACTCGCGTAGTACGATACTGTGGTGGGGTGTAAGGGAGGAGTCTCTTTGGGGAGAAAATCTGGAAATGTGATGGTGGTGCGGGATGATTTCTCTGTTTTGCGGAATGTATTATTTGAGCGTTTTTTTGTTTTGTTTTTGTTTTTTGATGTAGATGATCAAAGGGGGAGCCTATAGCTCAGCATGACAGTCATGCTTTTAATTTTTAATGGAATAAAGAAGACAGCCTCCAGATCACATTTTAGGTTTGGTTTGTCTATTCATGGCTCCAGACTGCAGAATATGAAACGTTAACATGTACCGTTTCCCTTTCAGCACCAGAATACAGTGTTTCAAATGCACTGGAGAGACCTCTTCTGCCACGTCACAGAGCCAGTACAGCAGCAGATCCTTCTAATGTGGAGGAATCCTCTTGCCATACCTCAAATCATGACACACCTAGAGACAATCGGACATTTTCATGTTCTGAATGCAGCAAATATTATAAATCTGAAGCATCTCTTGCGGCGCACCAAAAGACGCACTCGCAGGACCCGCCGTTCTCATGTTCAGAGTGTGGGAAATGTTTCAGGTTTAAATCTGAACTTGTCGTGCACAAGAGAATTCACACCGGTGAGAAGCCCTATCCCTGCTCCGAGTGTGGGAAATCGTTTGTGTCAAAGTCAGAGCTGGTTAGACACCAGAGAGTTCACACCGGCCAGAAGCCCTACCCTTGTTCTGAGTGTGGGAAGTCATTTACTTGCAACTCTTACCTTCTGGTACACCAGAGAGTAGTCCACTCCAGCGAGAGGCCCTTTTCATGTTCAGAGTGTGGGAAAACATTCAAAACAGCAGAATATCTTACTATACACCAAAGACTTCACACGGGGGAAAAACCTTTCTCGTGTTCAAAATGCAATAGATTTTTTACGCATAACTCTGCACTTATCCGCCATATGAAGGTCCACAGCGGCGAGAGGCCATTTGCTTGCGTAGAGTGTGGGAAATGCTTTATTCGTAAACAACAATTTCTTACGCACCAAAGAAGTCACAGGGGGGAGCGACCTTTTTCCTGTTCAGAGTGTGGGAAAGGTTTCACTCAGAAAGAAAACCTTCTCACACACCAGAGAAGTCATACAGGTGAGAGACCTTTTTCCTGCTCAGAGTGTGGGAAAGATTTCACTTATAAAGCAAATCTCATATCTCACGAAAGAAGCCACAGAGGGGAACGTCCTTTTTCTTGTTTAAAGTGTGGGAAAAGTTTCAATAGTAAGAGAAACCTTGTTTCCCATGAGAGAAGTCACACAGGTGAGCGGCCCTTTTCCTGCCCTGAGTGTGGGAAATCTTTTAGTAACAAAGGACTTCTTTTCTCACACAAGAAAGTTCACACCGACGAGAGGCCCTATACCTGTGCCGAGTGCGAGAAATCCTTTAAGAGAAAGTCCGAGCTTGTTAAGCATCAGAGGAGCCACAAAGGCGGACAGTCTTATTCTTGTCCAGAGTGTGGGAAATGTTTCTCTGCGAAACAGCAGCTAAAGGCACACGAGGAAACGCACAGCCATTGATGACTAAAATGTGTTGGAGTTTCAAACCCTGAATGGATTGATCATGAAGTATAGGAGTCGTTAAATGGTCCTTCCAGAAGAAAGTGATCATTTAGTGATAAGTGGAGTCTGGTGGACAGACTTATCTCTAGGCTTTTCATATGGTGGACAGTCCAGACACTACACTTTGTTCCTGTTTACTTTCCACCTCCTAGAACATGGAAGCAAAATGTGAAGTTTAGCTCTCTCCACTCTCACATTATACATAGTCAATAGAGCGACACCACTGTTCAGGTTCTGCTCTCGTCACACCCCCTCCCCCCATGATTACACCCTACTCTTTAGTCCACATTTCAGTAACAGTCTTCCTGATCTCTGTCTTCTTGTAACCTCTCTGTGTGTA
Organism: Hyperolius riggenbachi; assembly: GCF_040937935.1. Lineage (NCBI taxonomy): Eukaryota > Metazoa > Chordata > Amphibia > Anura > Hyperoliidae > Hyperolius > Hyperolius riggenbachi. The sequence goes on from NC_090655.1 coordinate 238,159,611, forward strand.
TCTCTTTCTCAATCTCCAAATGCCTGAAATATGTTACATTTCACTGTATTCATACCAATCCTGGTTAAAGGACATCCGAGGTGAAAATAAACTGATGAGAAAATCAATTGTATCTATCCTCCTTCTCCTAAAAATGACTTTTTAAAATAACCCACGGTTTTATTTTATATTTCAATCTAGTTTTTAAGTTTTTACTATTTCATTGTCTCTTTTAAATGACACCTTCATTGAAGTATGCGAGAGCTCAAATCTATGACTTATTGACCCTTTTTCTCTCTTTCCTGCCCTCAGAAGCCATTTACTGACAGGAAAGTGTTTTATGGCTGTAATTTCTTATCAGTGAGGATAATAGGATGACAGAGGCGCCAACAGGATACAAAAACACTAAAAACTTAAAAAACATCTTGGTAACAGAGGAGGCAGTGGTGGACTCATCTCCTCCAAGCAGAACACACGACTGTGGATTTTCAGTCAAAACAATTTTATTAGATACTCCAAATAAAGTGCAACGCGTTTCACGGTGATACAAACCCGCTTCATCAGGCAATAACAGATAGGAGTAAACAGCATCTGCCAGTATCATCAACACTGAGCGCCTCTGAGTTGATGATACTGGCAGATGCTGTTTACTCCTATCTGTTATTGCCTGATGAAGCGGGTTTGTATCCCGCGAAACGTGTTGCACTTTATTTGGAGTATCCAATAAAATTGTTTTGACTGAAAATCCACAGTTGTATGTTCTGCTTGGAGGAGGTGAGTCCACCACTGCCTCCTCTGTTACCAAGATTGTTTTTTAAGTTCTTTTAGTGTTTTTTTTTTATCCTATTGGCACCTCTGTTATCCTATTATCTACATCATGTCCACCCTTGGTGGAGGGTTGTACCCTTCCTTCTTCTACTACAGAGAGCGACTTTTTAATCCTGAGTGGGGTCAGGACAATCTCCCCACCTGCTTTGACAGTGGTTGCCTACTTGGTAACCCTGGTTTGTGAGTATTAAATTAATATTATTACTCTTCCAATTATACATTACCAATACATACTACACTATATTGGGCTCTTGGTGTTCTCTCTTTTTCTTATCAGTGAGGGCTATGCTATAGTCGGTCCCAGTCTGACCTGGCCCTGACCCAGATAGAAACTGTCACTTGCATACTGTTTAACTGTTTCAGGCAGAGAAAGAAAAAAAGGAACACAGCCTAGTTATTTGTGTGCTTGGCACTGTACATACAAATGTCTATCTCATCATGTGACATGTCACCTCGGGTGTCCTTTAAGATAAGAAGAAGAAACAAAGTAGGCGTACCACATACTGCTGATAAGCTGGTCACTCTCCACCAAAGGAAACCAACTAATTAAAGGACCACTACTGTGAAAAATTTCATATTTATAAGAAATACATTCCTCCCAGAGTACGATGCACTATAAATGTATTTTCTCCTATGTTGCTGTCGCTTACAGTAGGCAGTAAAATCTGACATGTTTTGGACTCCTATTGGGGATTTTCAGTATCTACTTTAGTATTTACAAAAACATATCCAAATGGATCTATACAAAGATGTCTAGCAACCTTCCTGTTTATTTGCACAGTATTTTGAAGGAAAGAAAACCTTAAGACCTCCTCCATGAGGAGTTGGACTAGTCCAATTCCTCAGATGTTTACTGCCTATGGTGAGTGGCAGCGAGATAGGAAACAAGTAATTTATAGTACATTTTATACACATGTATAAACACACATTTCAAATTTTACAATTTTTTGTGATAGTAGTTCCTTTAACGTGCAACAAAAGTGAATTATAAATAACCAAGCTTGGTTGAATTCACAACCCAACTAACATAAACATTCCTTTGAAAAGAAAAAAAAAATCACAATGTATTCTTCATATCCTTTATATATGATATAGCCAAGAGCATATTCAATCAACCCAGTTATTTAAAAAAAATGCCAATTATGTATACTATGAGATGACGCCACACACACTGGTCCAGCAATAGGACCTTGTGTGGTACCTGTGTGCGCAGTGTTACTATGTACAATGTCTTTATATACCCATATAATAGTATAATAAGATACGTATACCGTACACTTTTGATAAACCGTGTACATTAATGAAAGGCATATGATAAGGAATAGTAAACACTAGATATCTTGAGACAGCTCCTCCCTGTAACAGACAGCCACTCCATGACACCCCTCCACAACAGACAGCCACTCCATGACACCCCCACACAACAGACAGCCACTCCATGACACCCCCCCACAACAGACAGCCACTCCATGACACACCCCCACAACAGCCACTCCATGACACGCCCCCACAACACATGACACACCCCCACAACAGACAGCCACTCCATGACACACCCCCACAACAGACAGCCACTCCATGACACGCCCCCACAACAGACAGTCACTCTATGACACCCCCCACAACAGGCAGCCACTCCATGACACCCCCCACAACAGACAACCATTCCATGACACACCCCCACAACAGCCATTCCATGACACCCCCCAACAACAGACAGCCATTCCATGACTCCCCCCAACAACAGACAGCCACTCCATCATGCACCCCCACAACAGACAGCCATTCCATGACGCACCCCCACAACAGACAGCCATTCCATGACGCACCCCCACAACAGACAGCCACTCCACGACACACCCCCACAACAGACAGCCACTCCACGACACACCCCCACAACAGAAAGCCATTCCGCGACACGCCCCCACAACAGACAGCCATTCCATGGCACGCCCCCACAACAGACAGCCACTCCACGGCACTCCCCCACAACAGACAGCCATTCCATGACGCCCCCCAACAACAGACAGCCACTCCATGATGCACCCCCACAACAGACAGCCATTCCATGACCCCCCCCCCCCCCCAACAACAGACAGCCACGCCACGGCACGCCCCCACAACAGACAGACACTCCATGACCCCCCCCCCCCCCCACAACAGACAGCCACTCCATGAAACACCCTCAAAACAGACAGCCACTCACAGTAAGGCCGGTTTCACAATACCAACTAGCGTTTTTGATGCGGTGCGATTCGATGATTGCACCACATCACACCGCCAAAAAGAGCCTTTGAGGATTTCCACATTAATGTGCGGTAATCCCCCTTCTAGCTGACAGCCAAACAGGAAGTGAGGCTTTTTAGCGCTCACTTCCTGTGACAGAAATACGAAGTGCACGGAAGTGTATTGAAAAAGTATGCTGCCACACACTGGCTGCAACGCGAATGTGAAAATGGTTAAAAAAAACCTGCATCGCCATAGACTTACATAACTTCTGGTCTACCGCAGGTCACCACGCAACTCGCTTGACAACGCACGGATGCTCTTGCAGCAGATGCGCAACTTCCGGCTCATCGCAGTCAGTGTAAAAGGTCCTAAAGACTTTCAGTGCCCTAGCGTCGCCCTGTGGTTAAAAAGGGTAATGCACCACAATGAAAACGTTCCAGTGTTAAAGGGGCCTGAGAATACACAACGTTTTAGAACACAGGCCTTTGTCAAGTGCTCTTGACACAGCACTTGACAAAGGCCTGTGTGTGCTGAACGTTGTGCATTCTCACTGTGATACAATAAAACTGAGCTTTTATAGCCATTAAGTCCAGGTAGAGACCTGGTCATTTCCAGTGTCTGATACTTAGCCTTGCACCCCACTGGGTCAAGGTGCTGACTGGTTGACTCCCTGGTACTAAGTATTATCAATATCGGTTGAGCGATTGAACAACCAATGATTGTTATTAGCCCCCCTGTAACAGACAACCCTTTCATGACAGCCCACAGTGTAGGATGACAGCACTTCCATTCCTGGACACTCTTCAACCTAGCCTGTGTTCAAGTCATCCGTTCCTTAATTTCTCGCCCTCCAATGCCCCACCCATGTCCTCAGTGATTGGACAGTAGAGGTCGGGAGGAGGAACCCGGGAGATGCTGTATGGTGGAGTTGAACAGTTTGGGCTAATGAGAGCACATAATTGCCTTCACCCCACAACATCCTGAGACAGATCTGTGCCCCCTTCTGAAGCCACCCACGTCCAATTTTTCTTGGCCAATCACTGACCAGTTTTACCACTTCCATGTAATATGAGAGCTTAACTACACTATCTGTTTATAGTATTCATAATATGTTGGCTCTCCTCCTACATGGAGGTGGTATAATCACAATTGGATGTGTGTATGCACCTTTATGATGCTAATCTGGGTACAGCAGATCCAAGCACCTGAAGCCCAGGCCTGTAGATACACCTCTGGTGGCAGAGTGATACAACTGGTCCCGCCCCATTAACACAACTGTCTGTTTGATTATAAGAATGGCCTTTTTTTTTAATATTTGATCGATTAGACGATGGAACATTTACTGTGATGAATATGACATCTATTTTGATGTTTTTTGTTTTTATTGAATGTAACATTTTATTTATTTAAGAATGTCCATTAGTGTATGCTGGTCCTGAGAAGCACATGCCATGTTATTCTGTGGGGAACTGAAGTAAACTAGGTAATCCTTATAGCAAACATATAGTGAAGGGGGTGGAGTTAGTAGGGGGGAGCCTCTGGATGGTACAGACCCTTCCTGGATCCTCCTACAGGCCACCAATCCAGCACTGGGTCCTGACCTCATCTTCCTGTGACACTCCCATCCATGGAGGAGCTCATTCGTACTGGGCATGTGTGAGTACGGTCCATGCATGCCCAGTAGAACCAAGCCACTTGTGCATTGCTTTTTCCCTCTGTGCAGGAGCACTTCATTGTGCTGGGCATGTGCGGACCTTCCTTGCAAATGCCCAGTGCGCTTATCCTCAGTGGAGAGCATGGCCAGAAGATGAAGCGGGAACCTGCACTGGGAACGGTGGGCTGTAGGAGGATCCAAGAAGCCTCTGGACCATCCAGAGACTTCCAACTACTAAGATAAGTGACTTTTTTTCTGAATTAGGGCCTGACGCACTAACTTGCGGAAATATTGGCGAGCACAGACAACGCACAGGCAATGTTACCGTTACTTCCGGCAGTGTGTACTGTGAATTACGCAATTAACGTTACCTGCGGTAATCACATAATGTGACTGTTGCAATGGTAACAAGCATTAACATTAGTAAAGTGTGTTACCGTAGCAACGTTTGCGCTATCCGAGTACCATGGGTCATGCTTCACTGGTATTATTTAGTATTTATATAGCGCCAAAACCTTTCACAGTGCTGTGCAGAGTATACTGTCTTGTCACTTAACTGTCCCTCAGAAGGGCTCACAATTGAATTCCCACCATTGCCCTCTGTCTATGTATGTATTGTGTAGTGTATGTATCATGGTCTAGGGACAATTTAGGAGGGAAGCCAGCTGACCTATCTGTATTTTTTTGGGATGTGGGAGGACACTGGCGTGCCCGGGGGAAACCCACACAGACACAGTGAGAACATACAAACTGTGCGGATAGTGCCTCAGCTGGAAATCGGGGACCCAGCGCTGCAAGTCGAGGGTGCTATTCACTACGCATCATGCTGCTTGCTAATAGCGTAACTCGTTGTACATGATACTAGTAGTAACGGGAATATTGCAGTGCACTTTTTGTAAAATTTTCTGGCAAGTTAATGCATCAGCTCCATAGTCTGAAAGTCGGGGTCATTGGTTTTGATTTATTAAAGGTCGGTAAATGTATCGCGCACACGCAGCGCGAGTTAATATTAGCTCGAGCACGCTAGACGCGTTCCGCTCTATGTAGCATGCACTCTTACGCGTGCTGCTCCTAATTGGCGTGCGATATGCTTGTAGCTGACTGCTATAGTCCACTAGTGCTGCAGCAGCTTACGAAAACATTTCTATAGCGCTTTTCTCCCATAGGACTCTACCATAGTTCTTCAGCTGCCTGTGATTCAAATCGGGGACCCAGCGCTGCAAGTAGAGGGTGCTATTCACTACGCCTCGTGCTGCCCGCTAATAGCGTAACTCACTGTACATGATACTAGCGTCAACACGTGATATGCTTAGCGCTTGCGCTACGAGAATATATATCGCGGCAATTAGCAGTGTGCCTAAGAACGCATGCTACGCTGAGAGGACCACGTCTAGCGTGTAGCGTGCACGCTAATAACTCACATTTACCAGCCTTTAATGAATACATTTCGTCGTATGACTTTAGGAGGCTATTCTTCCTTTTATAGATGAAATAAGCCATCTTCATCTAGAGTAACAAAGTCTTCTTCACGTGTGGCCATAAAAGGTGACCTCCTGATACTCTTGTCATGTGGTCTGCTCCCTCCCCCTGCACAGGGTTTACATATGGTGACAGTCAAGGTCTGTCCTCTGTATTCAGTGTCACAAGGCTTCGCCATTACCAGATCAAATGTTATTATCAAGACTTGTTGCCAAAAAAAGGGGAGAGATATTTGGTGCACATATGTATTTTTCCTTTTTATGATGATGTCTTTGTGAAATCTTTAATGTCAGATATATTCATTGTAATCAATAAAACTGGTTTCAGTTGCTTCCTCAAGTATTTTTTCTTTCCTGTTTTGTCTCAATAACATATTTCAAACACATACAGTTCTCGATGGTGTCCATACTGAAATCAAATGAATTTAGCATCAATTCCCACATGAGGGCAAGGTCTACAATGCCCCCCTATCATTGCGCAGTTGGTCTATAATATTACCGGTAAGTCAGCTTACAAGCAAACTGTGTGATTATTCCCATGCAGAAAGAATTTAACCTTAAAGGATACCCGAGGTGACATGGGGCATGATGTGATAGACATGTGTATGTGAAGTGCCTAGCACACAAACTAACTAACTATGCTGTGTTTTTTTTCTCTCTCTATCTGAAAGAGGTAAACATCAGGTATGTAAGTGGCAGTTGCTGTCTGAGTCAGGACTGGGTCAGACTACAGTGTGACCATCACTGATAAGAAAATTACAGCTATAAAACACTTTCCTAGCAGAAAATGACTTCTGAGAGCAGGAAAGAGATAAAAAGGATCAATAGTTCATAAATTTTAGCTCTGACATACTTCAATGAATGTGTCATTGAGCAAAATCAATAAAACAGTAAAAACTTAAAAAGTAGATTTAAATATAAATTGAAACTGTGGAATATCTTAAAAAGTCATTTTTAGGAGAAGAAGGATAGATACAGTTGTTTATTTAATTCGTTTATTTTCACCTCGGGTGTCCTTTAAGAAACTTGGTAGCATTTCGTAAAGAGTTAAGCTCCATTCTTTTAGGCAGGGGTCGAACTTGAGCAAATCTGCAACGTTTTGCCGCATACAAAAAAAGCATGTGGAATTGCAAATATTGATAGGCAAAGGTGCCTGGGTGTTTTCCAAAGGCATATTCCATTCCGCATTGCATTAAAAAAAAAAACAATGCAACCTGCACTGCTTTCCCGCACAACACATACGGTTTAACATTGAAATAAATGGCTACTCCCTCGAGCGAAACCGCTTTGCAAAACACACTATTGTGCGACAAAACGCTTGCAAGGAATCGTCAAGTGTGACCCCTCCCTTAAGGACCTGCTGTAAAGGTCCGTACACACGCCCAACAAAAGTTGCCAAAATCGGACAACCATCACAGAAATTACGTTCCCGGTGACCTCGCTGGAAAGCCTTGCACATCACCTACTTATTTAAATACTGCATACGCAAGCAGAAATTGCACGGCATGCACGCATTCAGTAGAACAATGTCATTCAAATGACATTGTACACATTTGACTGTTCTATAAGAAATATTCCTCCAATTCTGTGGCAACGTTAGATCTTGGAATGAGTAGCTATCAGGCATCAAGCTATCATTCAATCTCCAGCTCCCCGGATGAAATGGCAGTCCGACCAAAACCCTGAAGAGTAAACAAAACCATATGGTAATCAGACCAGCCACAACTATATTGCCAGGGGTTGAATTGACGGCAATGACTGCTGTCATAAACACATAGGGCTTGATTCACTAACCGGCGCTAAGCCTATCACTTAGTGGGCGCAAACCATGGCACTAAGTAGTTTGCGCCCACACAGCACTGTTAGTCCCGCTCAGTGCGCGCAGCACTCGTTGCGGGTAATAGTGCGTGGTGCGCTGAAAATGGCGCATCAGGTGCCCGTTCAGCAGCACTTTGATGCGCCGTTTCGTGGGCACCCGATGCGCCGTTTGATAACGTTGCACCACGCACTATTACCTGCAATGGGCGCTGCACACATACTGAGCGGGGCTGGGCGAGAAGTAGCTCTGCACGGCCGTTAGTGTGTGCAGAGCTACTTATGGGGCACTAAGAGGCTTTTCACAGCGGTGCGAACACTTAGCGAATCAAGCCCATAGACAAGTCAAGTGTATGATTGTCAGGCATGGAAAAATAATGTGTACTCCTGACACACAATGTTAGGAGCTCTCCAAAAAGCAATCAGCTGAGATCTACGGCAAGCAACTCGGACGGCGGCAGCATTATCTCCTATGGCAGAGTTTACCCGTGCGATTTGCTAGCGGAGAAACTGCAGATTTGGCCCAATTTCCACAGCAGTTACCAATAGTCACAAAAGTCACCAAGAGCTCATATTGAAAGCTTAGGCAGAACAGGTAACACCTCTCACCACTCTTCTATAACAATCCAGGAGCAAGATGATGGTTCAGCTAAACAGTGACACATAAAAGCTCAAAGGTATTGGAGCTTTATAATCGCTCCTTAAAGTGGATCCGAAATGAAAAATTAACTGTAACAAGTAACTTGTCTATATATCTTATCTAAAGTTTAGCTAAATAAGAGACACCGAGAGCCCAATATAGTGTAGTATGTATTGGAAACCGTGGATAAATGTAAGTGTGAGATGAGTATACTCACAAACATGGGTTACCTCTTAGGCAACCACTGTAGATGCAGGTGAGGAGATTAGACCTGTCCTCACTCAGGATTAAGATGTCGCTCTCTGTAGATCAGGAAAGTAGGGGTAGGTCACCCCTCCACCAGGGGTGGACACAGTATTATCGTAAGAGAAACAGAGGCGCCAGCAGGATAAAAGGTAATAAAAATTTTAAAATTTGCTGGGAGGCAGTGGTGGACTTACCACCGGAAGGCAGACTCAAAATACTGTCTGAATTAAACAAATAAATTTATTATTGGTACCCCAAAAGATGCAACGCGTTTCGCAGGCACAGCCCGCTTCATCAGGCAATAAGATAGGGGACAAACAGTAGCTCGTCAGTAGCACGAATGGCACCTCACAGAGTAACGGGAATATTGCAGTGGTGCCATTCGTGCTACTGACGAGCTACTGTTTGTCCCCTATCTTATTGCCTGATGAAGCGGGCTGTGCCTGCGAAACGCGTTGCATCTTTTGGGGTACCAATTATAAATTTATTTGTTTAATTCAGACAGTATTTTGAGTCTGCCTTCCGGAGGTAAGTCCACCACTGCCTCCCAGCAAATTTTAAAATTTTTATTACCTTTTATCCTGCTGACGCCTCTGTTTCTCTTACGATAAAGTTTAGCTAGTTTACACAGCAAATCTAGCTGCAAACAGCTTCAACAGTTTATGATTATTTATTCATGTGATACAATGAGGGCAGCCATGTTCTGTTTGTCACATTACACAGAGGCAAGCTGATAGCATCTCCAGCCCTCAGCCTGTGAAACCTTAACTCCCCTCCTCCCCTCTGCCTCTGAAATCTCTGGCTAGTAACCTCCTCCTGCCCAGACTGAGCTCCCATAAGCCCTTGCTACATGAGTCTGAGAATGCCAAGGCACTCTGAAGCTGTGGGCGAGGCTTGTTTAGTTTATAGGGAATTAGAGTATTAAAACAAAACAAAAAAGGTATTTGGCTTGAGGAATGCCCTATAAACTATAGGAAAGGAACACAATTATGCAATGAGTAAAAGTTTATCTCGGATCCACTAAATACACATATGAGATAAAATTCTTTGGAAAATAAAAGATGACAAACCAATTTTACCACCTTCATCTAGTATGAGAGCAAACACAGTCTATAGAGTACATCTATCAGATAAAAATCTTTGCAAACTGAGGAATTTATCACAAAGGTTTTTCAGGGAGGATTGAAAGACTGATCTTTCTAAAGGTGCCCATACATGGTACAATTTTTCATTTTTTTTCGATTAAATAATTTAGTTCGATATTCCGTTAGATCAAATATAAAGATTTTTCCAACATGTACGATCTGATTTTTCTCGAAAAAACGGGATAATCGTTCGAATTCCTTGATCGAAAAGAAAAATATTTTTAACTTTCATACGATTCGATCATTTAGATTGAAAAAACGGGATAATCGAATGTTTTTATTGTACCGTGTATGGCCACCATAAGGGTGGCCATACATGGTACAGGTTTTCATTTTTTTTTCGATTAGATAATTTAGTTAGATTATTCCGTTAGATCGAATATAAAGATTTTTCCAGCATGTCCGATCTGATTTTTCTTGAAAAAAACGGGATAATCATTTGAATTTCTTGATCGAAAAAAAAAAAATATTTTCAACTTTCATTCGATTCGATCATTTAGATCGAATAATCGGGATAATCAAACGTTTTTATTGTACCATGTATGGCCATAAGGATGCTGTACACATGCAAAAGATCAGTTCCTGCAAAAGATCAACTCCAATACACCTGAGCTTATATGCGCCTCTCCCTGACCATATTGAAATAAAGATTGGACCCTTCTAACTTTACAGTAGAATGGATTCTTTCCTCAAGTATGGTATGGAAAGTTGTTTTAATAAGACTAGTCCACAGCGTTGGAAATTTGGGTGCACCTTGCACCCAATAGGCCATAGGCCATAATGTGAATTACAGCTTCACTCAGTCAGTAATTTGGGCACCATCAAAAGACAAAGACCAAATTACAATAAACAGAGTAGCTGGCAGCCGAATGGCATCTTACCCCTGAGTCAACGGTGGCCTGGAGGGGGAATAGTAATTAATGTCAATGGGACTTTTGCAGTAGCAGGGTGAGCAGTTTATTAGTTTTCGACTTTGACCTGCACCTAAATTTCCTGGTGCCTTAATTACATGTCCGCACAGTCCATGCTTCTGACAATTGCTAAAAAACCCCAAACGTGGAAGGGAAAAAGGGTAGGAAATGTCCAGTGAATGTAGGTCACTCACGTGTAGACGATCTTCAGGGGAGGGCAGGGGGAACAGGCCACCAGCAATAGGGGGAAATTAATTATTAATAGGAGATATGAGGTACAGCAATAGACTCATGGGGCAAATGTGGCCAGGCCAAACAGTAAGGGATCCAGGGGCCGGGGTTTGCAGAGTAATGCCAAAAAAGAAAATAGCAAAACGATCTTTGCACAAGATAAAAAAAACCCCCAACAAAACAGTAAGATATCATTCACTACTGGTGGTCCTGGTTCCTTGACGGGGTTCGTTTCTCCTGGGTCCGACTCTTAAGCCACCTGAAGATGCTTTCAGGATCTGTAAAAAAGTTATTGGGATCCTCGGCTGAGACACACCCAGCTTAACCGGTACACTATCCAGCCACTGCCTCAACTTCAATGGCATACCTACCATAGGGCTGCAGGTGCTCACAGCCTCGCCTCGGGTGTAGCCATGGCTAGGGGTGCCACTGTGTTCTTCTGCCTGCTGGGACCTTTTCTCATAGTTTGGGCAACATTCGGGAAAATAGCAGGCAGTGCAGGGGACTGTACTACTACCTGCACTAGATGTAGCACCACTTCCCCTTCCTGTCCCGGGGGCAATGTGTCTCCTCGCTTGCTACACACAGCCTGCATTGAGTGAATGTGCAGAGCAGCAAGGTGAGTAGAGAGAATGATTGCTGTGTTGCAGCAGGGAGAGGTGTCAGGATGTGTTTAGTGCTTCAGAAGTTGCCTGTCATTAGTAGCCATGTTCACTGGCTGCTGTAATACCAGAGTGCCCTGGACTATTGATTATCCTGATCAGAGTAATAAATCAATAATGCAGCACAGTCTGCTGTTGCAGAATCCAGTGATACAGGTGCTGACAGCTGACTTCTGTAGTGAGCAGACAAGCAAGCTCCAGGCAATTTAGATTAGCTTGATTGCAGGTAATCTTATCTCTTTTCCCAGCTTCCCCTTCCACCCTGTTGTCTTCCCCCATGACCCTTTCCGCTTTTCAGATTTTAGTGGCTTCTTTTAACAGCATGTCCCTGCCAAAGAGCACTGTGATGTCTGCAGTCCTGGTGAGAGGTCTTCCTGCCATTTATCCTCTCCCACCAGGCTCTCTGTCTTGTGCCTCTTCTTCTTTATCCCCCGCCTCCACCTATGCATTCCCTCTTTCGTATATGTCCCCCTTTTCCGACTGTCCTTTGAGGAGCACACAATCTAATTGTACCACAGTCATAGACTAATGTCCTACCATATTATTATTGTGCATTTATATAGCACTGACATCTTCTGCAGCACTGTATAGAGTACAAGGTTTCATAACTGTTAGCTCCGTCCACATCCTGGCGACTCTTTTTCCCCCAAAATCTGAAAATTTGCAGTGACATGCTCGGCGTCCCAACATGTCAACCCTCCCATCAAAAAAAAATATTTTTTTTGTGGGGGGATGTCTGCAAATAATCAGCACTGGGTGTTAAATTCCCTAGGTATGCCACTGCTAAACCCTGCCACATTATCTAGCCTGGAGGGTGGCACAACTATTGCGGTCTGTAGTTCGGATGGATGGCTAGACAGGCAGGCAGATTGATATTCTTTGTTATTCAGACTAGTCGATACCATGGTCACAGCTTAGGTCAGACCAAGCCAGAGACTGGTGGATGATGGTAAGAGGCGTAAGTAACATTGGTGGCAATGGTGGTGCCAAAATTACCCACTAGCCGCATGCGCTTAAATTGTCTGTTTCTGGTGTATAAACCACTGCCTCATCTATTAAAAATCTATGTACATATATGGAAATAGACAATTTTGCCGCATGTTGCTAATTCCTTGATTTTATCTTCAATTGTTTATGTGTCCTGTACTTTTATTTCAGAGTGCAAAGAGACATCGAGCTGTTTGAATTTGGGTTTGTTGAGCTTGTCTCTAAAGAGGACCTGTCACCTATGTAATTTTATATTAGGGCTGTGGCAAGAAAGAATAGAGGTAAAATCACCTGAATGAAAAATAGATAAAAACAAATAAACTGTGCACAGCCTCCTCAATACAGATTCGGGAATACATACATTTGCCACCGGTAGTGCGATTTAGGAGTGAGGTCTTGGCGGTGAAAGGCTTACAGGAAACTGAAGTGACTCTGTAGTTAGACGCTGCCACATTGATTTCCTTCTAATCAATGCATATTGCCTGGCTGTCCTGCTGATCCTCTGACTCTAAAGGTGCATACACACATCAGACTATAGTCTTTGGAAAATGAAAGATCACAGACCAATCTTACCACCCTTCATGTAGTATGAGAGCCATACTCTACACAGTCTTTTCTATGGAGCTGAACTCCCCATAAGATAAAATCTTTGCAGGATGCTGCACACACAGATGCTGTACAGACACAAAAGATCAGTATCTGCAAAAGATCTGTTCCTGACAAAAATCCATTCCTGCAAATTGCAATGATAGTCTATGAGATCTGCAGATCATCATACACACATGATTTAACTAACATTCATCTGCAGATCAGATCCACCAGGATGGATTTTCAGATCTGCGGATGATTGCTTGATCTGCAGATGAATGTCAGTTAAATCATGTGTGTATGATGATCTGCAGATCTCATAGACTATCATTGCAATTTGCAGGAATGGATTTTTGGCAGGAACAGATCTTTTGCAGATACTGATCTTTTGTGTCTGTACAGCATTTGCGTGTGCAGCATCCTGCAAAGATTTTTTTCTGATGTGGAGGTCAGCTCCATAGAAAAGACTGTGTAGGTATGGCTCTCATACTACATGAAGGGTGGTAAGATTGGTCTGTGATCTTTCATTTTCCAAAGACTATAGTCTGATGTGTGTATGCACCCTAATACCATAGCCATAGAACCAGCAAATGCAGATCAGGTGTTGTGGCTGGAGTTTCTATGTGCTTGTTTCAGGCGTTTGATTCGGACTCTACTGATGCCAGGGATGGTACATGAGATGCAAGTAATTAATATAACTTCTATGCAAATTTATGCAGCTAGGAAATGGAAGATTCATCAATGCCACAATGGGCTCTATTCTCAAAGACTTCCCGCATGCGGTAAAGTGCATGCGGGAAGTTACTGACCAAAACACCGCCACAATGAAATTCTCAAAATGTTCCGCATGTTTTTTCCGCATGCGGAAAAAGTGTGGTAAAAGTGCGGGATTCATGCGGAAAAATTTCCGCAAAAGTCGGTATTTTCCGCAAAAAGAGATAAATTCTCAAAAGTGTTCAGGCGCATCATTTCGTCGTTAACCACCTTAGCGGTATGGACGAGCTCAGCTCGTCCATTACCGCCAGAGGGTGCCGCTCAGGCCCTGCGGGGCCGATTTTGATGAAATAAAAAGCAGCACACGCAGCCGGCACTTTGCCAGCCGCGTGTGCTGCCTGATCACCGCCGCTCTGCGGCGATCCGCCGCGAGTAGCGGCGAAAGAGGGTCCCCCCAGCCGCCCGAGCCCTGCGCAGCCGGAACAAATAGTTCTGGCCAGCGCTAAGGGCTGGATTGGAGGCGGCTGACGTCAGGACGTCGGCTGACGTCCATGACGTCACTCCGCTCGTCGCCATGGCGACGAGGAAAGCCAAACAAGGAAGCCTTCCTTGTTAGTTCTGCTTGCCGGAGGCGATCGGAAGAATCAATGAGTTCAAGCTGATACAAAGTTTATGTGAATTTCACGTCAGCTCCTGCAGCTTGGAGTTGGAATGGTAAGATGCAGTTAAGGCTCAGACACACTATAAGCGATTATTTTTAAAGCGCTTGCGATTGATTAACACTTTCTGAGCGCTTTAAAAAAATTTTTTTTTAATTAAAAAAAAACCCTCCCGCAGCCGCCCTGGCGATCTCAATAGAACGCCAGGGTGGTTAATTACCAATTTTTTATCACCTACAAGTAGTAGGTGATATATTCCGCATCCCATTGACTTTAATGAAGTCTGGAGGCTTAAGGGCTGTGCTTGCTGGACTTTAACTTTTTTTTTTAAACACTTTTTTTCATGCAACCTTTTTACCGCATGATTCCCGCATGAATAATGGCTGTTTCCGCATCTTTTTTCCCACATGCGGCAAAAATGCGGAAAATGTTAGAGAATGCTGAAAAAATGCGGAGTTTACCGCTGGCGGAAATATAGCGGTAAAATTTCGCGGAACAGTTTGGTCTTTGAGAATAGAGCCCATTGTCTGCATTTGATTCATCAATTCTCAAGCTGCTAAGGTTTGAATCAAATTAGTATAAAATTATGTGCATCTCATTGATCAGTCCAAAG
Source organism: Hyperolius riggenbachi (assembly GCF_040937935.1). Taxonomy (NCBI): domain Eukaryota; kingdom Metazoa; phylum Chordata; class Amphibia; order Anura; family Hyperoliidae; genus Hyperolius; species Hyperolius riggenbachi. Next base: position 238,174,990 of record NC_090655.1, read on the forward strand.
CCAAAAATATCAGCAGGACAGCCAGGCAATTGGCATAAATAAATACAGCAGCCTCCATACTGTATCTCTATCACTATGCTGTACAGTCACCACAGGTGGTATAATGAAGGTTGCAGTGTCACTACTCACCACAGAGGGCAGTCATCCGATAGAAAATGAAAGTCACAGACAGGAAGTCCCTGATGGAGTAGAGAGGAGACATTGCTTGACTGGCAGCTGAGGAGGTAATGAGAGATTATTTTATAACAGCAGGTCTGCGGCCATTGCAGAGCTCAGAGGGTGAATAGTGTTTCTGCTATATGCAGCCTCCAACAAACCAAGCTGCCTTTTGTGTGCAGCATCTGCAATCCAGACCCCTCTGAAGCCTCCTCTGAGTCCTGCATCCCCCATAAAGCCCTGTCTGTGTTCTGCATCCCCCATGAAGCCCCCTGTGTGTCCTGCATCCCCCATACTGCCCCCTCTGTGTGCTGCATCCCCCATGGAGCCCCCCTCTGTGTCCTGCATCCCCCATAAAGCCCTGTCTGTGTTCTGCATCCCCCAATGGAGCCCCCTCTGTGCCCTGCATCCCCATACGACCCTCTTTGTGTCTTGTATCCCCCATAAGGCCCCCTCTGTGCCCTGCATCCCCTATATGGCCCCCTCTGTGCCCTGCATCCCCTATATGGCCCCCTCTGTGCCCTGCATCCCCCATACGGCCCCCTCTGTGCCCTGCATCCCCCATACGGCCCCCTCTGTGCCCTGCATCTCCCATACGGCCCCCTCTGTGCCCTGCATCCCCTATATGGCCCCCTCTGTGCCCTGCATCCCCCATACGGCCCCCTCTGTGCCCTGCATCCCCCATACGGCCCCCTCTGTGCCCTGCATCCCCCATACGGCCCCCTCTGTGCCCTGCATCTCTCATACGGCCCCCTCTGTGCCCTGCATCTCCCATACGGCCCCCTCTGTGCCCGGCATCCCCCATACGGCCCCCTCTGTGCCCTGCATCCCCCATGAAGCCCCCTGTGTGTCCTGCATCCCCCATACTGCCCCCTCTGTGTGCTGCATCCCCCATGGAGCCCCCTCTGTGTCCTGCATCCCCCATAAAGCCCTGTCTGTGTTCTGCATCCCCCAATGGAGCCCCCTCTGTGCCCTGCATCCCCCATGAAGCCCCCTGTGTGTCCTGCATCCCCCATACTGCCCCCTCTGTGTGCTGCATCCCCCATGGAGCCCCCTCTGTGTCCTGCATCCCCCATAAAGCCCTGTCTGTGTTCTGCATCCCCCAATGGAGCCCCCTCTGTGCCCTGCATCCCCCATGAAGCCCCCTGTGTGTCCTGCATCCCCCATACTGCCCCCTCTGTGTGCTGCATCCCCCATGGAGCCCCCTCTGTGTCCTGCATCCCCCATAAAGCCCTGTCTGTGTTCTGCATCCCCCAATGGAGCCCCCTCTGTGCCCTGCATCCCCATACGACCCTCTTTGTGTCTTGTATCCCCCATAAGGCCCCCTCTGTGCCCTGCATCCCCTATATGGCCCCCTCTGTGCCCTGCATCCCCCATACGGCCCCCTCTGTGCCCTGCATCCCCCATACGGCCCCCTCTGTGCCCTGCATCCCCCATACGGCCCCCTCTGTGCCTTGCATCCCCCATACGGCCCCCTCTGTGCCCTGCATCTCCCATACGGCCCCCTCTGTGCCCTGCATCCCCCATACGGCCCCCTCTGTGCCCTGCATCCCCCATACGGCCCCCTCTGTGCCCTGCATCTCTCATACGGCCCCCTCTGTGCCCTGCATCCCCTATATGGCCCCCTCTGTGCCCTGCATCTCCCATACGGCCCCCTCTGTGCCCTGCATCCCCCATACGGCCCCCTCTGTGCCCTGCATCCCCCATACGGCCCCCTCTGTGCCCTGCATCTCTCATACGGCCCCCTCTGTGCCCTGCATCTCCCATACGGCCCCCTCTGTGCCCTGCATCTCCCATACGGCCCCCTCTGTGCCCTGCATCCCCCATACGGCCCCCTCTGTGCCCTGCATCCCCCATACGGCCCCCCCTGTGTACCCTGAATACACCATACGGCCCCCTCTGTGCCCTGCATCTCTCATACGGCCCCCTCTGTGCCCTGCATCTCTCATACGGCCCCCTCTGTGCCCTGCATCTCTCATACTGCCCCCTCTGTGCCCTGCATCTCTCATACGGCCCCCTCTGTGCCCTGCATCTCTCATACGGCCCCCTCTGTGCCCTGCATCTCACATACGGCCCCCTCTGTGCCCTGCATCCCCCATACGGCTCCCTCTGTGCCCTGCATCTCTCATACGGCCCCCTCTGTGCCCTGCATCCCCCATACGGCCCCCTCTGTGCCCTGAATCCCCCATACGGCCCCCTCTGTGCCCTGCATCTCTCATACGGCCCCCTCTGTGCCCTGCATCTCTCATACGGCCCCCTCTGTGCCCTGCATCTCTCATACTGCCCCCTCTGTGCCCTGCATCTCTCATACGGCCCCCTCTGTGCCCTGCATCTCTCATACGGCCCCCTCTGTGCCCTGCATCTCACATACGGCCCCCTCTGTGCCCTGCATCCCCCATACGGCTCCCTCTGTGCCCTGCATCTCTCATACGGCCCCCTCTGTGCCCTGCATCCCCCATACGGCCCCCTCTGTGCCCTGCATCCCCCATACGGCCCCCTCTGTGCCCTGCATCCCCCATACGGCCCCCTCTGTGCCCTGCATCCCCCATATGGCCCCCCCTGTGTACCCTAAATTCCCCATACGGCCCCCTCTGTGCCCTGCATCTCACATACGGCCCCCTCTGTGCCCTGCCTCTCCCATACGGCCCCCTCTGTGCCCTGCCTCTCCTATACGGCCCCTCTGTGCCCTGCATTCCCCATATATCCCCCTCTGTGTCCGGCATCCCCATATATATCCTGCATTCTCTGTTTTGCTCCCTCTGTGTCCTGCATCCCCCCTGTGCCCCCCCCCCCGTGTCCTGCATCCCCCCTGAAGCCCTATCTGTGTCCTGCCTCCTCTATATGGCCCACTCTGCATCCTAGAGCTAGATTCAGAGGTGACCGCACCCAGCAGCCTTGTCCGAGAACCATCTGTGTACAAGGCTTAAAGGATAGCCAAAGTGACATGAGACATGATGAGATAGACCTGTGTATGTACAGTGCCTAGCACACAAATAACTATGCTTTGTTCCTTTTTTTTCTTTCTCTGCCTGAAAGAGTTAAATATCAGGTATGTAAGTGACTGACTCAGTCCTGACTCAGAGAGGAAGTGACTACAGTGTGACCCTCACTGATAAGAATTTCCAACTATAAAATACTTTCCTAGCAGAAAATGTCTTCTGAGAGCAAGAAAGAGGTAAAAAGGGGAATTTCTTCTCAGTGAGGGTCACATTCTAGTCACTTCCTGTCTTAAATACCTGATATTTAACTCTTTCAGGTAGAGAAAGAAAAAAGGGAACGCACCATAGTTATTTGTGTGCTAGGCACTGTACATACACATGTCTATCTCATGTCACATGTCACTTCGGGTATCCTTGATTCAAGTGGTATATGGAGGCTGCCATGTTTATTTCCTTTCAAACAATACCAGTTGCCCATCAGCCCTGCTGATCTCTTTGGCATCAGTAGTGTCTGAATCACGCACCTGAAACAAGCATGCAGCTAATATTGTTAGATTTTTGTCAGAAACAACTGATCTGCATGCTTAGGGTCTATGGCTAAAAGTATTTGAGGCAGAGGATCAGCAGGATAGCCAGGCAATGTGCATTGCTTAAAATGAAACAAAGAGGTCAGCCCAAAGGCGGCTATCGACTTGGCGGCTGATCGATCACCTGATTCGATAACAATTACCGGATCCGATGAAAATTGGCGCAGCCAATTGCACACCCGATAGACGATGCAACCAATTTCGGGCCTGGCCTGTTGATCGGACATGCTGCAAGATGTTGGGCTGTAGCGGTCAATAAGGGGTGCGGTGGTGTCAGCGAGTAATATCGGGATGAACGACAAACCCGACGAAACCCCCCACGCTTTCCTCCCTAATCTCAAATGTGCCTGCCCAGTGCACTATACTTTACCTGTCCGTGTCCAACGCTGGCTCCAGCCTCCATCCATACACCCGCCCCACGTACACGTTACACGCGGCCACATTACAACCATGTGGGGCATGTGTATGAGGATGGAGCCAGCGGTGGACACGGACAGGTAAAGTATACTGCACCGGGGGGAGGGGCACATTTGAGATTAGGGGGACAGCGTCCGGCCAGCGAGGCGGCAGATGTGGTTTCACAAGGCCAATTCCTGATAAATTTCAGCATGAAATTGCTTGGGAATCAGCTTGCGGTGTATGGACAGCCAACAGATCTCTCTAATCAGATTCGATCAAAGAGAGATTTGTCTCTTGGTTCGAATCTGCCCCTCATCACTAGATGTATGACTACCTTAAGGGCCCATTTCCACTATCGCAAATTCGCATGCGTTTGCCGCATGCAAATTCGCATAACCAATACAAGCCAATACAAGTGAATGTTTCCACTTGTCAGGATTTCTGAGCGTTTTCGTCCGCATCAAAAATTCGCATGGCAGAGCCATCAGAATTCGCATACCGCAGACCGCTATGCGGGTGTATGCGAATTTTCATGCGAATTCGCAAGCAAATTCGCATGGAATAAATTGAAAAGCACACAGGCACTGCCATGGTTAAATTCGCATACAGCATCCGCATGCAAATTTTTCCCGCGGCGATTTGCACCGCACAAGTGGAAATGGGCCCTAAATATCCCTCTCACTTCAGGTTCCTTTAAATTGATGAGGTGCTAATGAGTTCAAGCTGATACAAAGTTTATGTGAATTTCACGTCAGCTCCTGCAGCTTGGAGTTGGAATGGTAAGATGCAGTTAAGGCTCAGACACACTATAAGCGATTATTTTTAAAGCGCTTGCGATTGATTAACACTTTCTGAGCGCTTTTAAAAAAATCGCACCCATTGACTTTCATTAAAAATCGCTGTAAAGATCATGTAGAAATCGCATTGATCGCGTACGTTTTGACGCGTACGCGATGGCAACGATTTTTGCAGTGATTTTAATGAAAGTGAATGGGAGTAATTTTTAAAAAGTGCTCAGAAAGCGCTAATCAATGGCAAGTTCTCAAAAAAATCGCTTATAGGCCTCGATTCATAAAAGTGCTGTCGGTAAGGTAAATTCGAGTGAGGAAACACCGCTGTCGGTATTTCAGCCTTCTGGGTGGTCATTCATAAAAATGTTTCTAGTTGTGACAGGCGTGTGGAGATATTCCGCTGTAGGCAGGCATTAGGCTGTCCTACGCATGCGGAAACAGGAGAAGCTGGCCGAGTCCCTCCGTGCGGTGTTCTCTCTGCAGCTGCTTGGGAGGTCTGTCCCATTCACTGCAATGTATTCCGCACGCTTCTCGCCACATCAGAGGTAGCAGTAATCCCCGTCTGCATACCGCTTCCTCTAATCTTTATGAATAGATATTTGTTACTTTTGTTAAGATAATCACCGCACAAGGCGGTAATTTATCACTCTGCTTGCGAATGTCGGCTTTTCATGCGGAAAAAGCCTTTATGAATACAGATTTTGCTATGTGGTCGGTAAAGTGAGCTGTTTTCAGCATTTCCGCATGCGGGAATGCTTTATGAATCAAGGCCTTAGTGTGTCTGAGCCCTTACTCTTGCTTTTGATTGATTCAGTTGCAAGCTGTGTGCATTTTTAGTGCTGTGACTTGTAGTACACACGCCCGCAGCCAAATTCTGAGACTTGAAGTTGAAAGGGTAATCTTACATGTACTGTAAGCCCTGAAACTGGTGATGGGGACGATGACAAACACCTGAGCCAATGACAATTGCGGACAATAAAGACAACTTTAGTTTGATCCACAATGACAAATTCGGCCCCAGAGAAGCAAAGTATAATAAGCAGCCCATATACATTCTGCTGAGTGTTCTGCGCAGGTAATACATCCTCATCTTGATATAGGCCAGGATCCTGCACTCTGGATAACTTTCAGCTTTTTGTCAACCTACAGACACTTCCTATGCAGGTCACATGACCACAGTGAGGATGGAGGACGACTGGAGTCATATGACTGAGAGGATATTAAACCTCACCCTGGAGATCATCTGCCTGCTGACTGGAGAGGTGAGGGGGGAAACTGGGTGTAACATGTAACATGATGTCACTCTTATTTCTATTAATTAAACCCATGCTTGACTGGAGAGGTTAGGAGGATTCTAGGTAACCTCATGACTGCACAGTTGTTCTTTCGATGCAGGTTTTTCCTCCAGTGAAGTCTGGGGATTGGATGACCATCTTGGTGCCTCCAAGACATTTATTGATTCCCAAGAGAAAAAATAAGCAGAAGATCCTAAAAGTCACAAGCAAGATCACAGAGCTTCTGGTGGGAGAGGTGAGCAGTGCTGGGAATTCTGGGATATTATCCAGTAACAGGAGGGAGTGTCTAGTGATCGGGGTGTGGCACTGAGCTGCTGGTGGGAGAGGTGAGCAGTGCTGGGAATTCTGGGATATTATCCAGTAACAGGAGGGGAGTGTCTGGTGGTTGGGGTGTGTCACTGAGCTGCTGGTGGGAGAGGTGAGCAGTGCTGGGAATTTTGAGATATTATCCAGTAACAGGAGGGGAGTGTCACTGAGCTTCTGGTGGGAGAGGTGAGCAGTGCTGGGAATTTTGAGATATTATCCAGTAACAGGAGGGGAGTGTCTGGTGGTTGGGGTGTGTCACTGACCTTCTGATGGGAGAGGTGAGCAGTGCTGGGAATTCTGGGATATTATCCAGTAACAGGAAGGGAGTGTCTGGTGGTCGGGTGTGTCACTGACTTGAATTGTATATAGACAGCGCTCCGCAGATACAGACAGCAGTTTCTCACTCCCTTAGGAGTTGCACTCACCCCGCCAATTCAAGTTAAAGAGGGACATACCAAGGTCCATGTAGAGCGCAGACGACAAAAAAAGACTGTGAACTGATATATATACAAATTTGTTTATGCTCCATACTGGAGGTTACCTGAACATTTATATACATTGGGGGTATATGCTGAAGGGACTGATTGTTGCATCATAGCGCTGATCTCTATAATTGTATAGGGTGTGTCACTGAGCTTCTGGTGGGAGAGGTGAGCAGCACTGGGAATTCTGGGATATTACTCAGTAACAGGAAGGGGAGTGTCTGCTGGTCGGGGTGTGTCACTGTGCTTCTGGTGGGAAAAGTGAGCAGCACTGGGAATTCTGGGATATTATCCAGTAACAGGAGGGGATTGTCTGGTGGGAATGGTGTGCCACTGAGCTGCTGGTAGGAGAGGTGAGTAGTGCTGGGAATTCTGGGATATTATCCAGCAACAGGAGGGGAGTGTCTGGTGGGAATGGTGTGCCACTGAGCTGCTGGTGGGAGAGGTGAGCAGTGCTGGGAATTCTGGGATATTATCCAGTTACAAGAGGGGAGTGTCTGGTGGTCAGGGTGTGTCACTGAGCTTCTGGTGGGAGAGGTGAGCAGTGCTGGGAATTCTGGGATATTATCCGGTAACAGGAGAGGAGTGTCTGGTGGTCGGGGCGTGTCACTGAGCTTCTGGTGGTGGAGGTTAGCAGTGCTGGGAATTCTGGGATATTATCCAATAACAGGAGGGGAGTGTCTGGTGGTCGGGGTGTGTGACTGAACTTCTGATGGGAGAGGTGAGCAGTGCTGGGAATTCTGGGATATTACCCAGTAACAGGAGGGGAGTGTCTTGTGGTGGGGGTGTGTCACTGAGCTGCTGGTGGGAGAGGTGAGCAGTGCTGGGAATTCTGGGATATTATCCAGTAACAGCAGGGGAGTGTCTGGTGGTCGGGGTGTGTCACTGAACTTCAGGTGGTGGAGGTAAGCAGTGCTGGGAATTCTGGGATATTATCCAGTCACAGGAGGGGAGTGTCTGGTGGTCGGGGTGTGTCCCTGAACTTCAGGTGGTGGAGGTAAGAAGTGCTGGGAATTCTGAGATAATATTTAGTAAGAGGAGGGGGAGTGTCTGGTGGTTGTGGTGTGTCACTGTCTGAGCTTCTGGTGGGAGAGGTGAACAGTGCTGGGAATTCTGGGATATTATCCAGTAACAGGAGGGGAGTGTCTGGTAGTGGGGGTGTGTCACTGTCTGAGCTTTTGGTGTAAGAAGTGAGCAGTGCTGGGAATTCTAGGATATTATCCAATAACAGGAGGGGAGTGTCTGGTGGTTGGCGTATGTCACTGAGCTTCTGGTGGTGGAGGTTAGCAGTGCTGGGAATTCTGGGATATTATCCAGTAACAGGAGGGGGGTGTCTGGTAGTCTAGATGTGTCACTGAGATGTTGATAGGAGAAGTGAGCAGTGCTGGGAATTCTGGGATATTATCGAGTATCAGGAGGGGAGTGTCTGGTGGTCGTGGTGTGTCACTGAGCTTCTGGTGGGAGATGTGAGCAGTGCTGGGAATTCTGGGATAGTATCCAGTAACAGGAGGGGAGTGTCTGGTGGTAGTCACTGAGCTTCTGGTGGGAGAGGTGAGCAGTGCTGTGAATTCTGGGATATTATCCAGTAGCAGGAGGGGAGTGTCTGGTGGTCGGGGTGTGTCACTGAGCTTCTGGTGGGAGAGGTGAGCAGTGCTGGGAATTCTGGGATATTATCCAGTAACAGGAGGGGAGTGTCTGGTGGTGGGGGTGTGTCACTGAGCTTCTGGTGGGAGAGGTGAGCAGTGCTGGGAATTATGGGATATTATCCAGTAACAGGAGGGGAGTATCTGGTGGTCGGTGTGTGTCACTGAGCTTCTGGTGGTGATGAGCAGTGCTGGGAATTCTGGGATATTATCCAGTAACAGAAGGTAGGTGTCTTCAGTTAAGATGTGATTTTTGCTGAGCTGGCAAATTTGTACTTATTTCACTACTTTACTACAAATTAACCCCTTCCCTGCATTGTGCCTCATTAACTAAATTCTGTGCATTGCAGGAGGAGCAGGAGCGTCTGGAAGTATGGAAGCATCAGGAGAACATTATGATAAGAGATCAGAAGACCTTTAAGGGAGAGAAGAAAGATGAAGATGGGGAAGATAAAACTGAGGAGGGGCAGGATTTAGAAGGACACAACAATATTTACAAGATCACCATGATGGGGAATCAGCTGCCGCTCACATCACTGGGTTAGTGGAGATTTTCATGTTTTGTAGAGGAGAGAGCAGTACGGAGGGTCCACCTAGATTAGGGGTATCATCTGTGAAACAGAGAGACAACGTATTCAGTCAGTGTGTGTTTCCTACAGATGGATCCAGTAACGGAATCCAACCAGAGAGAAGTACAGGTCCTCTTTATTCCCAGGATTGCCCACAGGAAGATGACACCATCCCCCACCATTATCAGGTAGGTGGCACTCAGGATTTGGACACAAAAGTGACTTCAAACATATCAAGATATTATTTTTATCTTTATTGTTTTGTGGGTTAAGGGTAAAGAAATAAGACTGATGAAGTTTGAGGAAGATCAGGCATATGAGAGGAGTGATGAGCAGTCTATGGTAATGAGGACAATTAAAGAGGAAGCGGAAGAAGATGATGAAGAAGATGATACATATGTGAGGGATGATGAGGAACCTGTGGAAGAGCATGACAGTATTTTGACCGGTAACGAGGATGGAAAACAAGAGGAATCTCATGTAGACCTCATCACAGGTAATTATTTAACATGTTTATATTTTTGTTCATAGTCTCCATCCGGGCTAAATCAAAATTTGTGGGTAGGAAAGTTATACTCCTTCCTAGTGATGGCCAGGGATATGCTAATCATACATTTTATGCTAGACTTGGCTTGAAGGTAAGCAAACCTGAAAGGATCAGTTGAGCTTCAAATGACAGGGTAGAATGAGATGGGATGGCACCAACAAATGAGGAGGAGATACAGTACACCATATGAAAGGTCCATCTCCATACCTCAGTATAACATCATAGTGCCAACACATGAGGAGGAGATGATGTACACCGTATGAAAGGCCCATCTCCATTCCTCAGTATAACATCATAGTGCCAACACATGAGGAGGAGATAATGTACACCGTATGAAAGGCCCATCTCCATTCCTCAGTATAACATCATAGTACCAACAAATGAGGAGGAGACACTGTATACCACATGAAAGGCCCATCTCCATTCCTCAGTATAACATCATAGTACCAACAAATGAGGAGGAGATACTGTACACCATATGAAAGGCCCATCTCCATTCCTCAGTATAACATCATAGTACCAACAAATGAGGAGGAGATACTGTACACCATATGAAAGGCCCATCTCCATTCCTCAGTATAACATCATAGTACCAACAAAATAGGAGGAGATACTGTACACCATATGAAAGGTCCATCCCCATTCCTCAGTATAACATCATAGCACCAACAAATGAGGAGAAGATACTGTACACTACATGAAAGGTCCATCTCCATACCTCAGTATAGCACCATAGCACCAACACATGAGGAAGAGATACTGTACACCATATGAAAGGCCCATCTCCATTCCTCAGTATAACATCATAGTACCAAGAAATGAGGAGGAGATACTGTACACCATATGAAAGGTCCATCTCCATTCCTCAGTATAACATCATAGCACTAACAAATGAGGAGAAGATGCTGTACACCATATGAAAGGCCCATCTCCATTCCATGACTTAGCAAAGCCAGTATTGTACGAATATCAATTGTGTCACAAATCTATGATAGAGCTCTGTAACACTCCTGGCTACTAGGCCAATATGCATGACTAAATTGCAGAACATGGCAGAACACACATGTAACCAACATATTTTCCCTCCAGCAGGGGGACATTATGCTGGGAACACCTCGGGGAGTCCTTTTATGTTGCAGGATGATGATGCTGCGGAACATAATGGTGTCACACAATATTCTGTCGGAGGCAACTACATTAGTGAAGACAACGTTCACAGAGATCACAGCACAGGAAGAGAAACAGCTCCCTCTAGTGGGGAGGAGTCTTATGAGAAATTACGAGCTGCCACCTTAGACAGCCATCTGCTGCGTCACAGAGCCGATACAGCAACAGATCCATCTGACCTGGAGGAATCTTCTTGGGATGCATCACATTGTGCCGCAGACGGTGAGAGATTTTCATGTCCGGAGTGCAGCAAATGTTGTAAATCTAAAGCTGGTCTTTACCTGCACCAGAAGACACACACACTCAAGCCACCTTTGGCATGTTCAGAGTGTGGGAAATCTTTTATCTGTAAGTCAAAGCTCCTTAGACACCAGAGAACTCACACTGGGGAAAAGCCCTTCTTGTGTTCCACGTGTAACAAATGTTTTTCCTACAAATATGATTTGAAAAGGCATCTGCAGCTCCATAGTAGCGAGAAGCCCTTTTCCTGTTCAGACTGTGGGAAATATTTTTTTCAGAAAGGAAGTCTTATTATCCATCAGAAAAGCCATACGGGAGACCATCCTTATTTTTGTTCAGAGTGTGGGAAAGGTTTCAGCCACAAAGGAAACTTCCTTGCGCACCAGAGAATTCACACCGGGGTGCGCCCATTTTCCTGTTCGGAATGTGGGAAAAGTTTTGGTCGTAAAGAAACCCTCCTTTCACATCAGAGATTTCACAGGGGTGAATATCCTTTTTCCTGTTTACAGTGTGGGAAGTGTTTCCGCTACAGCAGCCACCTTCTTGCCCACCGGAGAATTCACACAGGGGAATATCCCTTTTCCTGTTCAGAGTGTGGGAAACGGTTCAGATACAACAGCCACCTTCTCGTCCACCAGAGAATTCACACGGGGGAGTGTCCTTTTACCTGTTCAGACTGTGGGAAAACCTTTACGCAGAGAGGAAATCTAATTGCGCACCAGAAAAGTCACATGCAGTGATGCGGAGGAGAAACTGATGGAGGAATTTCTTGAGTGTGAATTGTTTCCTGGGTTGAACATTATCACAAGGTTGACTCTTTATTAAATGGTCAGTTTAGTGAAAAGCGTTATTTCAGTTATAAATGGTACTTGGTGGGTGGAGTCACCCCTTGGCTTCTTATATCCATTGGAGAGTCCAGACACACCTACTATATGTGTTACCACCCACCAGACTGGTGAGGTTCTCTTTGCTCTCTTCTCTTTCAAGCCCATCTTAGTGGGCAACTGTAGTGAGAAGGATATGGAGGCTGCCATATTTATTTATTCTTTTAAGCAATACCAGTTGCCTGGCTATCCTGCTGATTCCTTGCCTCTAATACTTTTAGCCATAGACCCTGAACTAGCATGCAGCAGATCAGGTGTTTCTGACATTGTCAGATCTGACTAGATTAGCTGCATGCTTGTTTCTGGTGTGATTCAAACACTACTGCAGCCAATAGATCAGCAGGACAGCCATTTAACTGGTATTGTTTAAAATAAAGAATATGGAATAAAATAAGGAAATAAATATGACCGCCTCCATATTCTTCTCACTTCAGTTGTCTTTTAAAGTTTCTCTCTACATCCCCAAGTGCATGACATATATTAAATTGTTTTGTATTGTGCAGTATATTGGACAGGCCGCACACAGCTGACATATGCTTCCCTGTTAGTTGATTAATTTATATTCGTTCATGACCAGTGTTTGTGGTGAATTAGGTTGATTGTTGATGGATGTTTTTTCATACAGAATTATTGTGTGTGTGTGTATGTATATATATATATATGTATGTCTATATTATATATACATATACAGAAGCTATTCAGGATACCCACTTTTGCTGTAATCATCCTGGTTTCAGCATCTAAAGCACTTCCTATAGCTATACATTTCCATATATTGGTATGTTGGTATGAAACCCCACCCCCAATTGATGTCACAGCCTAGGCTGTTTTGTCATGCAGGACTTTCCTCTCAGAGCATTCTGGGAGACCAGGAATCATTTGTACTGCTCCGTAACGTTCAGTAAACAAGCATTCTGCAGTGATGCACCTGACAGGACTAAAAATGTTGCTACATTTTCAGAAAGTAAATCCATTTGAGGTAAGATTTTACAATGGACAAACACTGACTAAACATTTTGTAAATGAAAGCAATCTAACTAATTACATTGTTTTCACTATAGTTCTCCTTTTAATAAAAATGTTTGATATTCTGAAACTCTTGTACTTGTGTTTTGTCACTTTTGGATGATGAACAAATTGTTGCCTGTTGGGTATGGGGAGGTCGGTGAGTGCAAAAAGGACAGGGGACCGGGGAATGGGAGATAAGTGTGTGGACAAGCAAAGTTGCTGATTGTTGGAAGGGGAGGGGTATGGACTGTATAACAGGTTAGAAGGCAAGTGTGTGTGTGTGTGTGGGGGGGGGGGGGGGGGGAGGATGGACAGTAAGAGAGTGCAGGATATGCGAGATACCCTTTTTTTCATCCTTCTATTTCTGTCTTATCTTTTCTTAACTCTGTGGAATACTGGTGTAAATAAATTCATTGCAGGAATTAAAGTTCACAGGGGAAATACTGACAACCTCAGATCTACGGCTGATACAACACTGATTGGCTGAAAGTGCGGAAGCCCACCGATGAGGATTAAAGAAGAAATTGCAAAAGTTGACTAGTTGCTATAACATTATGTATTCTAGTGAATCCTCTGCAAACAGATGGAGAAGAATTGGTCTGGGAGATCTCTGCAGAAAAGGTGACTGCAATAGTATATGTAAACATGCTATAAAAGAGTAGAGATGGTTTGCAATTATCTAGATGAACTATGTATCAAGTTGTCCCCACTTACCAGAGAAATGTCCCAATAATCCTCCACTCATGAGACGCTGTGTAAATTCAAATGACTTTAACTGCGGGCGGTCCTGTGAAGTAATAGTTGCAACTATGTGAATTAATATAGTAGTAGCCGTGAGTGAAATTTAGTGGTAAAGATACTTCACAGGTCCGCCCCCAAGTTAGTTACGTGCGTTGCTACGGAAGCAGCTCGCGTAACTAAAGGAAGGCACACTCCTTACATGGCAGCAAGCGCTGCTATGTAAGGAAGGCAAAGCATGCGCTCCTTCACATTAAGCTGTGCTGCTTTAGCAGCGCAGCTTGATGAATCCGGCCCATAGTAATTCAGCACACAAGAAAGACAAAACGTCTGTACCAAAGCTAGGCTGTTGTGAGCCGAGGTGGCCAGCTGGTAATGTAGCGTTGGTACACGTTCTTGATGAGGTCTTTTAATGCACATCTGACCTGAGGCAAAACTACCCAAGGTAAGCACAGAGGTATGTTCGTACTGGATCCACATACCTCTGTATGTTGTCCATTCCTCATTCCTTTAGGTTTCTGTAATCATTCCTTGAAAAATCTGACTTTTGGCTAAAGTCAAATTTTCAGACAGGAAAAGGCGGCGTAGCTGCGATGTTCCCTCCTATTACCCTCCCATTCCCTCCTCTTCCCCACTCCATTCACACCCCTTAAAGCATACCTGAACTGAAAGGGGTATGTATTTATTTGCTTTTAAACAATGCAGATGATCTGTTTTAAACAGCAGATGGCTGTCCTGCTGATCTTCTGCCTCTAATACAGGGATGTCCTTCGAAGGCCAAGGTCCTCACACATTTTTGACACAGCTCATATTAATTGATGGGTCTAAATCAGGAAAGGTGTGCTCCATCAGGTACAACACATTCCTCTCTTTCTCATTCCATCCTAAACACTTGCATGGATCTGGTCCTCCTGGCCTGGATTTCGACACCTGTGCTCTAATCATTTTCACCATAGACCTTGAACAAGCATGCAGATTAGAGTTTGACTGGATTCTGTTTGTTTTAGGTATGTGAACACCGCTGCAGCCTTGAGGGCCAGCACTTCCATTTAGTCAATGGGATCAATTGCCCCCCGGGCCCTAGAGTCTGTAGGGCACCCCAAGTGTCTCCCACTGCCCCTTTAAGAATATGTGCCTGGCTGTGGCGGCTGATGGCCAGGTTCTGTGGCTCATACATGTAACTGTTTGCAGTGCCGGTGCAAACGGTGGTGGTGGAGGCGGCAGGAGAAGGTAGGCGGTAGGTATGCATACATTACCTGATTCCACCGGCATCATGGTTCCCCTCCTGCTTGGTGCTGTGTCACAATACCGGCCTCAACGGCACTCTCCCAAATGTGACACTGGCATGTGACATCACGTCATTCATGCCTTCCAGGAGAAAGAGGCGCCCTGCTGTTGTCGGGGATCAGGTGGATGCTGTATTGGCTTTGGCTGGAGTGGATAGAAATGAATGACAGTCTGACTGGTGATTGCATATTTTGAGCGTGAGTAGGTCAGATGCTGCAGGTTGAGGGGGGGGGCGATCTGAAGGGTGGTTTGGCAGTATGGGGGCCCCGGCAGCAATCAGCATCTGAATTTGGGTAGGTAGGGGGCCCTATTAGATCTTTAACCGGCACTGGCAGCCATGAGATCACAACTGGTATTGTTTAAATGGAAATAAATATGGCAGCCTCCAAAGTTTTTTCGGTCCAGGTGTCCTTTAAGAGGAAGGAATCCTAACACAACAAGGAAAAAGAGACTCCCCTAAATTTTGAGTACCACAATACTTTATTCAATATGAGAGAATTGATAATCAAGGAGCCAAAAAAGTAAATGCAAAAATCTTTATTGGTGCCAACCACAAAAATTAAAAACCGTTAAAACCAGAACAGCCGTGCCTGGGTCATAGGCCCCACATATTATCAATAATCTGCCTGAGCTCTTGTTACGTAAATATATATAGGTATATGAGGTATGTGACCTCTCCCTCAAAAAGACTGTAGTAAAGGAGGTGCAATGTCTGGAGCATCTCCGAAATAACCAATTATAGAAAACAACACTGCACCCAGTCAGATTGAATCAAAGGTACACATACCAATACTAAATGAATAAAATTTACACATAACTCTCCATTACCAAAACCTGCAACACTAAAACAGGAAGTGCATAATCATTTACTGTGGGGGTGAAAAAAGAGGCGTAACAACACCACAAAACATTAACAAGTATAAATTGCAATCTAATTCATAAAGTAACCAGTAGGAAAGAAATTATGTATCCGGGCACCAGCCAGCAGTAATGCTTAGATCACACCTTTATTGCATCCACCTGGAATTCCAAACAACGATATGTACATATCGTTGTTTGGAATTCCAGGTGGATGCAATAAAGGTGTGATCTAAGCATTACTGCTGGCTGGTGCCCGGATACATAGTTTCTTTCCTACTGGTTATATTGTTGTCTTCTTGTCCGGAGGCACGGAGTGCCCACCTGCTACCCCCTGGATCTGCCTTTCTGTGCATCTAGTGCCAACCTATCGTTGTACTCTCTTGCCTTAGAACTAATTCATAAAGTGCAGAGTGCATACCAAGCACAATAGCTGAAATATAAATGAGTGAAGATATCACGAGGGGAGGAAGGAAGAATCGTGAGAGAAGATGGAGGCAGGATTGGAGAAGAAAGTAACAAGGCTCACCTAAATGCTCAGTAAAGAGACCCAGGGACGGCTGTGTCGGCGCTACCGGCGCAGTATGACTAGTTCCGCCAATGCTGCAAAGGGACGGAAGGAATGGGAGGGTGATAGGAGGGAACATCCCAGCAAGCCCGCTTCTTGCTTCTTCCTGTCTGAATATTTTACTTTAGCTGAAAGTCACATATTTTTCAAGCAGTTATTACAGGGATCAGGAGGAACAAGGAGAGGAATGGACAATGCACAGAGGTATGTGGATCCAGCATGAACATTCCTCTGTGGTTACCTCAGATAGCTTTGCCTTAGGTGAGGTATCCTTTAATGACCTTTAAAGTATACTTGAGGCAGGGAGACACAATAAAATTAGATACCCACCTCAGTGGAGGAAAGCCTGTGGATAATCCAGAGGTTCCCCGGATCATCCTGGTGCCCACAGTTCCTGAACATATTCCACAAGTGCTTGTTGAATATGTTCTTGTGACCACTCTCCCATCTGTGTACGAACGTGGCCACACTTTGCTTGTGTGCGTACCGTCTGCCCCTGAACAATAGTATGAAGTGGCTTCTTCAGGGTTGCAGAGAGGGTGTAGAGGTCAAAGTTTGCTGTAATTCTTATGGAAGCTTCCAAGCTTGCCATGAGGTAGGGGAGGCTCAGAGTGCGTCCGCCCTTGTCAGTGGAAGAAAAGGATTAGTGGGTGAGATTATTGGTAAGAGAAAGTCGTTTGCTGGCAGCAGGACTGATAGTGAAGTTGCCAGACCTGAAGCAAGGTATGTCAGTGGAAGTAACTGGAGGAGCAGAGAAGTAGCCGATGAATGGAGAGGCTGGCCAAGAGGATGTCAGCCAACTGCAGTCTGGAAGCCTAGTATGGCCACTTTTGAAAGACTGGTTCTCTCTTCTCTGAGGTGCTCCACGGATGCCCTCCTGGATCCACTTTAATTTGCATACAGGGCAAACAGGTCCATAGATGATGCCATCAACATCAGCCTGGCGTACATCATGGAACACCTCGACAGACCTAACACCTATACTAGGATCCTCTTCTTTGACTTCGGTTCCATCTTTAATACCGTTTGCTCGAACATCCTGCATGACAACTTAGCACAACTCAGTCTTGACCTCATTCTATGTGCATTTATCAATGACTTCCTCACCAACAGGACACATCTAGTCAAGCACAAACAATTCAGGGTGTGGCATGTGTCGTATTTGGTGAATAAAGTGGATTCTGATTTTGGCTTCCTTTAGGTTCTCTTGTAAACCCTTCTAGTTTGGTTTTACCATGAGTTAACTTTGGGTACTTTGTAACACCTCTATACATTTCCTCATAAATCTTACGATACCATCCCGCCCGGCACCTCCGCTTCTCCCAGGAGACCACTGTAACGATTGTGGAATTCTCTCCGTGATCAGCGCACAGGACGTGCGCCGACACTGCGGAAATCCTCCACAAGCGTATAATTTTAGGGAACCCAGCAAACGGTGGTGGTGGAGGCGGCAGGAGAAGGTAGGCGGTAGGTATGCATACATTACCTGATTCCACCGGCATCATGGTTCCCCTCCTGCTTGGTGCTGTGTCACAATACCGGCCTCAACGGCACTCTCCCAAATGTGACACTGGCATGTGACATCACGTCATTCATGCCTTCCAGGAGAAAGAGGCGCCCTGCTGTTGTCGGGGATCAGGTGGATGCTGTATTGGCTTTGGCTGGAGTGGATAGAAATGAATGACAGTCTGACTGGTGATTGCATATTTTGAGCGTGAGTAGGTCAGATGCTGCAGGTTGAGGGGGGGGGCGATCTGAAGGGTGGTTTGGCAGTATGGGGGCCCCGGCAGCAATCAGCATCTGAATTTGGGTAGGTAGGGGGCCCTATTAGATCTTTAACCGGCACTGGCAGCCATGAGATCACAACTGGTATTGTTTAAATGGAAATAAATATGGCAGCCTCCAAAGTTTTTTCGGTCCAGGTGTCCTTTAAGAGGAAGGAATCCTAACACAACAAGGAAAAAGAGACTCCCCTAAATTTTGAGTACCACAATACTTTATTCAATATGAGAGAATTGATAATCAAGGAGCCAAAAAAGTAAATGCAAAAATCTTTATTGGTGCCAACCACAAAAATTAAAAACCGTTAAAACCAGAACAGCCGTGCCTGGGTCATAGGCCCCACATATTATCAATAATCTGCCTGAGCTCTTGTTACGTAAATATATATAGGTATATGAGGTATGTGACCTCTCCCTCAAAAAGACTGTAGTAAAGGAGGTGCAATGTCTGGAGCATCTCCGAAATAACCAATTATAGAAAACAACACTGCACCCAGTCAGATTGAATCAAAGGTACACATACCAATACTAAATGAATAAAATTTACACATAACTCTCCATTACCAAAACCTGCAACACTAAAACAGGAAGTGCATAATCATTTACTGTGGGGGTGAAAAAAGAGGCGTAACAACACCACAAAACATTAACAAGTATAAATTGCAATCTAATTCATAAAGTAACCAGTAGGAAAGAAATTATGTATCCGGGCACCAGCCAGCAGTAATGCTTAGATCACACCTTTATTGCATCCACCTGGAATTCCAAACAACGATATGTACATATCGTTGTTTGGAATTCCAGGTGGATGCAATAAAGGTGTGATCTAAGCATTACTGCTGGCTGGTGCCCGGATACATAGTTTCTTTCCTACTGGTTATATTGTTGTCTTCTTGTCCGGAGGCACGGAGTGCCCACCTGCTACCCCCTGGATCTGCCTTTCTGTGCATCTAGTGCCAACTTATCGTTGTACTCTCTTGCCTTAGAACTAATTCATAAAGTGCAGAGTGCATACCAAGCACAATAGCTGAAATATAAATGAGTGAAGATATCACGAGGGGAGGAAGGAAGAATCGTGAGAGAAGATGGAGGCAGGATTGGAGAAGAAAGTAACAAGGCTCACCTAAATGCTCAGTAAAGAGACCCAGGGACGGCTGTGTCGGCGCTACCGGCGCAGTATGACTAGTTCCGCCAATGCTGCAAAGGGACGGAAGGAATGGGAGGGTGATAGGAGGGAACATCCCAGCAAGCCCGCTTCTTGCTTCTTCCTGTCTGAATATTTTACTTTAGCTGAAAGTCACATATTTTTCAAGCAGTTATTACAGGGATCAGGAGGAACAAGGAGAGGAATGGACAATGCACAGAGGTATGTGGATCCAGCATGAACATTCCTCTGTGGTTACCTCAGATAGCTTTGCCTTAGGTGAGGTATCCTTTAATGACCTTTAAAGTATACTTGAGGCAGGGAGACACAATAAAATTAGATACCCACCTCAGTGGAGGAAAGCCTGTGGATAATCCAGAGGTTCCCCGGATCATCCTGGTGCCCACAGTTCCTGAACATATTCCACAAGAGCTTGTTGAATATGTTCTTGTGACCACTCTCCCATCTGTGTACGAACGTGGCCACACTTTGCTTGTGTGCGTACCGTCTGCCCCTGAACAATAGTATGAAGTGGCTTCTTCAGGGTTGCAGAGAGGGTGTAGAGGTCAAAGTTTGCTGTAATTCTTACGGAAGCTTCCAAGCTTGCCATGAGGTAGGGGAGGCTCAGAGTGCGTCCGCCCTTGTCAGTGGAAGAAAAGGATTAGTGGGTGAGATTATTGGTAAGAGAAAGTCGTTTGCTGGCAGCAGGACTGATAGTGAAGTTGCCAGACCTGAAGCAAGGTATGTCAGTGGAAGTAACTGGAGGAGCAGAGAAGTAGCCGATGAATGGAGAGGCTGGCCAAGAGGATGTCAGCCAACTGCAGTCTGGAAGCCTAGTATGGCCACTTTTGAAAGACTGGTTCTCTCTTCTCTGAGGTGCTCCACGGATGCCCTCCTGGATCCACTTTAATTTGCATACAGGGCAAACAGGTCCATAGATGATGCCATCAACATCAGCCTGGCGTACATCATGGAACACCTCGACAGACCTAACACCTATACTAGGATCCTCTTCTTTGACTTCGGTTCCATCTTTAATACCGTTTGCTCGAACATCCTGCATGACAACTTAGCACAACTCAGTCTTGACCTCATTCTATGTGCATTTATCAATGACTTCCTCACCAACAGGACACATCTAGTCAAGCACAAACAATTCAGGGTGTGGCATGTGTCGTATTTGGTGAATAAAGTGGATTCTGATTTTGGCTTCCTTTAGGTTCTCTTGTAAACCCTTCTAGTTTGGTTTTACCATGAGTTAACTTTGGGTACTTTGTAACACCTCTATACATTTCCTCATAAATCTTACGATACCATCCCGCCCGGCACCTCCGCTTCTCCCAGGAGACCACTGTAACGATTGTGGAATTCTCTCCGTGATCAGCGCACAGGACGTGCGCCGACACTGCGGAAATCCTCCACAAGCGTATAATTTTAGGGAACCCAGCAAACGGTGGTGGTGGAGGTGGCAGGAGAAGGTAGGCGGTAGGTATGCATACATTACCTGATTCCACCGGCATCATGGTTCCCCTCCTGCTTGGTGCTGTGTCACAATACCGGCCTCAACGGCACTCTCCCAAATGTGACACTGGCATGTGACATCACGTCATTCATGCCTTCCAGGAGAAAGAGGCGCCCTGCTGTTGTCGGGGATCAGGTGGATGCTGTATTGGCTTTGGCTGGAGTGGATAGAAATGAATGACAGTCTGACTGGTGATTGCATATTTTGAGCGTGAGTAGGTCAGATGCTGCAGGTTGAGGGGGGGGGGGGGGCGATCTGAAGGGTGGTTTGGCAGTATGGGGGCCCCGGCAGCAATCAGCATCTGAATTTGGGTAGGTAGGGGGCCCTATTAGATCTTTAACCGGCACTGGCAGCCATGAGATCACAACTGGTATTGTTTAAATGGAAATAAATATGGCAGCCTCCAAAGTTTTTTCGGTCCAGGTGTCCTTTAAGAGGAAGGAATCCTAACACAACAAGGAAAAAGAGACTCCCCTAAATTTTGAGTACCACAATACTTTATTCAATATGAGAGAATTGATAATCAAGGAGCCAAAAAAGTAAATGCAAAAATCTTTATTGGTGCCAACCACAAAAATTAAAAACCGTTAAAACCAGAACAGCCGTGCCTGGGTCATAGGCCCCACATATTATCAATAATCTGCCTGAGCTCTTGTTACGTAAATATATATAGGTATATGAGGTATGTGACCTCTCCCTCAAAAAGACTGTAGTAAAGGAGGTGCAATGTCTGGAGCATCTCCGAAATAACCAATTATAGAAAACAACACTGCACCCAGTCAGATTGAATCAAAGGTACACATACCAATACTAAATGAATAAAATTTACACATAACTCTCCATTACCAAAACCTGCAACACTAAAACAGGAAGTGCATAATCATTTACTGTGGGGGTGAAAAAAGAGGCGTAACAACACCACAAAACATTAACAAGTATAAATTGCAATCTAATTCATAAAGTAACCAGTAGGAAAGAAATTATGTATCCGGGCACCAGCCAGCAGTAATGCTTAGATCACACCTTTATTGCATCCACCTGGAATTCCAAACAACGATATGTACATATCGTTGTTTGGAATTCCAGGTGGATGCAATAAAGGTGTGATCTAAGCATTACTGCTGGCTGGTGCCCGGATACATAGTTTCTTTCCTACTGGTTATATTGTTGTCTTCTTGTCCGGAGGCACGGAGTGCCCACCTGCTACCCCCTGGATCTGCCTTTCTGTGCATCTAGTGCCAACCTATCGTTGTACTCTCTTGCCTTAGAACTAATTCATAAAGTGCAGAGTGCATACCAAGCACAATAGCTGAAATATAAATGAGTGAAGATATCACGAGGGGAGGAAGGAAGAATCGTGAGAGAAGATGGAGGCAGGATTGGAGAAGAAAGTAACAAGGCTCACCTAAATGCTCAGTAAAGAGACCCAGGGACGGCTGTGTCGGCGCTACCGGCGCAGTATGACTAGTTCCGCCAATGCTGCAAAGGGACGGAAGGAATGGGAGGGTGATAGGAGGGAACATCCCAGCAAGCCCGCTTCTTGCTTCTTCCTGTCTGAATATTTTACTTTAGCTGAAAGTCACATATTGTTCAAGCAGTTATTACAGGGATCAGGAGGAACAAGGAGAGGAATGGACAATGCACAGAGGTATGTGGATCCAGCATGAACATTCCTCTGTGGTTACCTCAGATAGCTTTGCCTTAGGTGAGGTATCCTTTAATGACCTTTAAAGTATACTTGAGGCAGGGAGACACAATAAAATTAGATACCCACCTCAGTGGAGGAAAGCCTGTGGATAATCCAGAGGTTCCCCGGATCATCCTGGTGCCCACAGTTCCTGAACATATTCCACAAGAGCTTGTTGAATATGTTCTTGTGACCACTCTCCCATCTGTGTACGAACGTGGCCACACTTTGCTTGTGTGCGTACCGTCTGCCCCTGAACAATAGTATGAAGTGGCTTCTTCAGGGTTGCAGAGAGGGTGTAGAGGTCAAAGTTTGCTGTAATTCTTACGGAAGCTTCCAAGCTTGCCATGAGGTAGGGGAGGCTCAGAGTGCGTCCGCCCTTGTCAGTGGAAGAAAAGGATTAGTGGGTGAGATTATTGGTAAGAGAAAGTCGTTTGCTGGCAGCAGGACTGATAGTGAAGTTGCCAGACCTGAAGCAAGGTATGTCAGTGGAAGTAACTGGAGGAGCAGAGAAGTAGCCGATGAATGGAGAGGCTGGCCAAGAGGATGTCAGCCAACTGCAGTCTGGAAGCCTAGTATGGCCACTTTTGAAAGACTGGTTCTCTCTTCTCTGAGGTGCTCCACGGATGCCCTCCTGGATCCACTTTAATTTGCATACAGGGCAAACAGGTCCATAGATGATGCCATCAACATCAGCCTGGCGTACATCATGGAACACCTCGACAGACCTAACACCTATACTAGGATCCTCTTCTTTGACTTCGGTTCCATCTTTAATACCGTTTGCTCGAACATCCTGCATGACAACTTAGCACAACTCAGTCTTGACCTCATTCTATGTGCATTTATCAATGACTTCCTCACCAACAGGACACATCTAGTCAAGCACAAACAATTCAGGGTGTGGCATGTGTCGTATTTGGTGAATAAAGTGGATTCTGATTTTGGCTTCCTTTAGGTTCTCTTGTAAACCCTTCTAGTTTTATTTTACCATGAGTTAACTTTGGGTACTTTGTAACACCTCTATACATTTCCTCATAAATCTTACGATACCATCCCGCCCGGCACCTCCGCTTCTCCCAGGAGACCACTGTAACGATTGTGGAATTCTCTCCGTGATCAGCGCACAGGACGTGCGCCGACACTGCGGAAATCCTCCACAAGCGTATAATTTTAGGGAACCCAGCAAAAGGTGCAACGCACCTGTAGAGGGAAATTCCTGTCGGCAGATGGAGCTGTGGAGTGCAGAGGAACAGATCCTCTGCCCTGCCACAGACGCCAGACAGGAATTGTACAAAGGGAAGAAACGCAGGACAAGATAGCCCTGAAAGAGAGAGATCAAAGCGACAGAGGGTATGTGTGTCCACCAATCTAGTCGTCACCCTGCGACGATGAACACACAACCATGAAGATCAGGTGAGAAGGCAATCGCAAGAGATGGCGATTGCTAACAGCGACACAAGACCCGAATAAGCACAGATGAGGAATGTATGTATGTCCACCAATTTAGCCGCCAACCTGCGACGGTGGACACACAACAGAGGAAACCAAGTGAGAACGCAATTGCAAGAGAAGCGACTGCGAATGAGAACGAGCACAGAGACGGATTGTATGTGTGTGCACCAATCCAGTCGCCAACCCGCGACGGCACACACACAACAGCAGATACGAAGTAGGAACGCAATCGCGAGAGAGGCGATTGCCAGAGGTGACACAAGGCTAAAGCAAGACAGGACATGAGAGTAGCAAAGGCACAGCAAATCATACAATGAGAAGATAAGGAAAATAACAAACGCTAACTAAACGCGAACACCGCACTCATTCACAACAGCGAACGCGTTTACAGCGCGGTCTCCGCCTGTTAAGCACAACAGAGACAAGCACGCCTAACTAACCACCGACAGACAAACATGAAACAGAGGACGCAAGCGCTTGCTTAACGGTTACCTCACCGAGCCTCTAGCAAGCGTTCGTATCAGACAAGACAGATACACGAAAACAGGAATAAATGAGAAATACAATCCACTGCTCTTTCCGCCAGAGCTAGTGCGATCCAAGTAAGGCAACAGAGCTAGCAGGATCCACTGCTCTTTCCGCCAGAGCTAGTGTGATCCAGGTATAGCAAGAGAGCTTAGCAGGATCCACTGCTCTTTCCGCCAGAGTGAGTGTGATCCAAGTATAGAAACAGAGCAAGCTGGATCCACTGCTCTTCCGCCAGAGCAAGTGTGATCCAGGTATAGCAAGAGAGCTTAGCAGGATCCACTGCTCTTTCCGCCAGAGTGAGTGTGATCCAAGTATAGAAACAGAGCAAGCTGGATCCACTGCTCTTTCCGCCAGAGCAAGTGCAATCCAAGTACAGCAAGAGGGTAGTAGATCAGAAGGATCCACAGCCGCTACCGCTAGAGGCTAGTGCGATCCAAGCACGACAGACAGATGAACAGAAGGGCCTACCAGTAACAACCGCTGCTCTGGTTAGCACCCCACAGACAGACAGAACAGGCAATACAAATAATATAATCCTGACTGCTCAAGCAAGGATGCCTAGTACAGTCCCCAGAATTACTCTAAGCTAATCTTTAAACAATAAGCATGGCTGACACTCCAGGAGTGTTACACAGGACAAACCCTTATGACCAGCGAAGTACTGTGGAATCACATGGTATTTATAGAGCAAGCCTACAGAGGATGTGGCTAGGCAATTTGCATGACAACCGTATGCAAATTCCTCAGCAGCAGCAAGCTGCAAAACTGACAAAAGGTCTCTTTTCCAGAGCCCTGCAGAATGCAGACCTGAACAGTAGTCAAAAAGCTGCCTGCCTACGCAGGCAGCTGAGCGGATCATTACAACCACCTTGTCCTCTAGCTTGGTCACCTTCTCTCATTTGCACATCCAGGAGTTCTCACAAGCATTATCTCTCCTTTAGAATTATCTCCCACAGCCGGTCCATCATGCTCCGAGCCTGGAAACCTTCAATGTTCCCTCAGATACACGTTTTCAGATAAGCCTATAATTTTATAAAGTTAGCATTGGAGGCTCACTGCCTCATCCGCTAACCCTTATGTTTCCACCCCCACTACCCTCTAGATTGTAAGCTCGCAAGGGCAGGCACCTCCTCCTAGTGTTTTTTATACTGCTGTAGGTCATTGTATGAACATATACCAGTAATGGCAATGTCACTAACCACACATCAACTAAATATGTATTTGTACTTGTATTGCTGTATCTATACTCCTCAATATTTGTTTTGTACTATTTATAGCAAAATGGAAGATGTTGGAGCTAAATAAATAAAACATAATAATATAATAACCTCTACCTTGCAGTTACTGCCAAAGAGCCGTATCAGTCAATAGCTTGTGCTGATGAAGGCCAACATAGCCCAAAAGAGATGCCTGCAAGCTAAATTGGTATTTTTCTGTAAATGGACATCAAACAAATGACAGCGCTCATAGGCTGCAACTGAATTGTAGACTAACAGAGGCATGCAGAGCCCCACAGGGGCTAAATACATGCCTTGAATGCAAATCAGATGCAAATCATGTATTAGTCCTAATCTATAATTTGAATGCAAATTGATGCACATGGATGGAGCTAGCCATAAGTATACTTACATGAGCTTTGTACAGCAGGAGACATTGGCTGCACTTCCAAACAGAGGCTGCACCCGAATTGACTACCTGCAATAGATGTGCAGAGCTCCACAATTGTGGACTAAAATACACAACATGCATTCAAAACAGGTACAGCAAAGGAGGACGTTAGCTTCAGTATAAATAATATGTGCACAAATTATTCCCTACTAGACTTCCCCACGGCGGTGACAGGTCCTCTCGGGGAAGACCTACCGCTAGTCTAACGATAAAAACACGATTTTTTCCTAGTGCTGCTAGTCATTTTTCTGTAAATGAACATTATAGACCTGCTGGCTTTTCAGTGACATAAAGGAATGATTCATGTAGTCACTTACTGAATGGAAGTCATACCTTATGGGAGTACCTTCTTGTGTGAAGCAGAATATTTTCAAATTACTTTTTTTATGAAGTCAAAATTATAGTTTGCATAATCAGGGAATGTGGAATGAGGCAGTACATAAATGTAACCTGCAATTCTTCTCATCATCACAAGATGGCAGTCTGATATAAACCAGGCTGGAACGCACAGAGAGGAAGAGGCGGAGCCCAGAGAAAGGAAGTTTGGGGTTAGAGGCGAAGCTGGAGGAAGTAAAGAGTAGACATTGTTGGAACTGGCAGCAGAAAAGGTAATTAAATATTACTTTATATTCACAACAAGTAGCCCCCTCTGATTCCTATCCCCATCACAGAAACTGCTGTACACATATAGTATTATTATGTAATAATATGCCAGCAAAAAGCACTATCTGTAAAAAAAAAAAATATCTCATAGTGCTTTTTCAAAGGTCTGAAAACCACTGGATGCAACCCCTATATACACCTAAGTTATTCTGTTTAATTTCCCAACATTCTGCGATGGGAATATTTCATATTCAAAAATATTTAGTCATGGCCATGCCCCCTTCATGCCTCCATTTGGGCAAAACATGAAGAATATAAGTAAAAGGCAGGTTTCCCCACATCTATACATGCTAGCTGTGATCACCAACAGCTAGAAATGATATCAGATACACTACCCACCCACCTTCACCCGTGTGGTGGGTGGGTAGTGTAATGGTTAAGGGCTCTGCCTCTGACACAGGCGACCAGGGTTCAAATCTTGGCCCTGCCTGTTCAGTAAGCCAGCACCTATTTAGTAGGAGACCTTGGGCAAGACTCCCTAACACTGCTACTGCCTATAGAGTGTGCCCTAGTGGCTGCAGCTCTGGCGCTTTGAGTCCGCCAGGAGAAAAGCGCGATATAAATGTTCTGTGTTTGTTTGTCAAGAGAAAATGAAGTTAAAATAAAGTAATGAATAACATTGCTTATTTTATTTCAATATTCATTTATAAATTATCTAGTCAGTGTTTGCTCATTGTAAAACCTTTCCTCGCCCCGATTTACATTCTGAAATGTATCACATGTGGTGATATCTTAAGTTCTGCAAGGTGATCTGTGCGGAATGTTTGTTTACTGAAAACTCCTTTACCAAACACAAAAAATGAGGCTGTAATATTATAGCTGTAATAATCAATCTTTGACATTCTAATTGTGCCGCAAACGTAATATATCAAGATCCTAATACTGTCCAACGTTCTACAGCCCAGTTAATTCTCAGCTTATTATCCCTCTACAGTGAAAAACTTCCTTTATAGATCACATGACAACATTAGTGAAGATGGACGAGGACTGGGGTCACATGACTGAGAGGATATTAGACCTCACTCTGGAAATCATCTACCTGCTGACTGGAGAGGTGAGGAGGATTTGTTACATGGGTAAAACATAAACCTGTATGTAGAAGTGAGGTCAGGAGGATTGTGGGAGATGGTCATGACTCTGAACTTTAATAATAAAACATGCAGGGCATCTGAGGGGTGAAGAGGATTCTGAGAAATTAGGACATCACTCTGAACTTTAGTAATAAAATGCGCAGGGGATTGGTGGGGTGAAGAACATTCTGGGAGATTATGACATCATTCTGAACTCTAGTAATAAAATGCGCAGGGGATCGGTGGAGTGAGGGGAATTAGGGGATTGAACATGTTGATGGCTGGTTTCCATATGTGTTTCCACAGGAATATGAAGTAGTGATGAAGAAATCTGGGGACTTGATGTTAAATAGCCCTCTCTGTGGTCCAGCACATGCCACAAGGCCTCCAACTCGCCCTCTGATGCTCAAGAGAAGCAAGAAGGTTTTAGAAATCACTGACAAAATAATTGAGATTCTGGCTAGGGAGGTAAGTCTTGGTGGAAATTTGTAATCGGTCCAATAACAGCAAGAGATGTGTCTGGGTGGTGATGGTATCATTATGTGTGTCAGGTTCCTATAAGGTGTCAGGAGAACACTGTGGAGGATGGTGAGACTTTAGAAGAAGGACACAAGGACCTCTATCAGGATGTCATTGTGGAGAGCCGGCCACCGGGTAAGAGGAGACTTTGATTCCTTGTAAAGGAAAGAGAAGTATGAAAGGTGGTCTTAGATGACCCAATCATATGATTAAAGTGAACCTCCAGACTAAAAATTGACTCAGCAGCACTGGAAAGGCCTGGTGTTTCTTTAACTGTTTCACAGCATCAGAACTTTTTTTCTCTTATACAAGCCTCATTTTTAGCTGCACAGAAAAAAACTGCCCGGGCATTTTTCCCCTAATGCTGTGCAAAGCATGATGGGATTTCTGATGTTGTTTTTTTTACATTTTGAATTTGACATTTGAAGCCTAGCACGTGCAGCTGGGAGGGGTGATCAAGACACAGGACAGTTGGAACTGTGTCTCCTGCTCCCTGTCACCTCCTTTCAACCAAAAAGATGGCTGCCCCCATGACAAAGATGGCAGCCCCCATGAATCACAAACAATTGCCTGTTCTTTTAAAACGGGGTGGGTAAGAGATTATATTACCTATCTATTCTAATTAACATAACTAATGTAACTTAACCACCCTGGCGTTCTGATTAAATCGCCAGGGTGGCTGCGGGAGGGTTTTTTTTAAATAAAAAAAAAACTATTTCATGCAGCCAACTGAAAGTTGGCTGCATGAAAGCCCACTAGAGGGCGCTCCGGAGGCGATCTTCCGATCGCCTCCGGCGCCCAGAATAAACAAGGAAGGCCGCAATGAGCGGCCTTCCTTGTTTTGCTTATATCGTCGCCATAGCGACGAGCGGAGTGACGTCATCGACGTCAGCCGACGTCCTGACGTCAGCCGCCTCCGATCCAGCCCTTAGCGCTGGCCGGAACTTTTTGTTCCGGCTACGCTGGGCTCAGGCGGCTGGGGGGACCCTCTTTCGCCGCTGCTCGCGGCGGATCGCCGCAGAGCGGCGGCGATCAGGCAGCACACGCGGCTGGCAAAGTGCCGGCTGCGTGTGCTGCTTTTTATTTGATGTAAATCGGCCCAGCAGGGCCTGAGCGGCAGCCTCCGGCGGTGTTGGACGAGCTGAGCTCGTCCAGACCGCTCAGGTGGTTAATGACAGTATGTTTGTTTAGGCTGAAGTTCCCCTTTAAAGAGTACCTTCTGTAAAAAAGACAGAGCTCTGTCTTAATGATAATGGATGGGGAGGATGGTTTCAGGCTTAAATACTTACATTATCCCACGTCAAGGGGTCACAGGTCATGTTCTGCCTCCCTCCTCGGCAATGCAGTTGCCTTGGGCTGAGGTAACGCAGATGGGCTTGGCCAGGGGCTTAGTGGAAAATTTGAAAAATAATTATTGCCATGGCCACAATATTGAGAGAGAGGAGCAGTCAACTGATTGGAGGGATGATGTGGTTTCCCTCTACTCTGAAAGAAGCAATCGTCAGGCCACTACTCAAGAAACCATCCTTAGACCCAGATGCTCTAAACAGCTACAGACCTGTCTCAAACCTCCCCTTTCTGGGAAAAGTTATTGAAAAGGCTGTCTACCTCCAACTTGAAGCCAGGCTCTCCAGAAACAACATCCTTGACCCTCTTCAATCTGGCTTCAGGAAATATCATAGCTGTGAAACAGCCCTCACCCAGATTTGCAATGATCAGCTCATTGCAAGAGACAAGGGTCAATGTTCCATCCTGATTTTGCTCGACCTCTCAGCGGCTTTTGACACAGTCGATCATGAAATCTTGCTCAACAGGCTACAAGAGTACTGTGGCATAGATGGCATTGTTCTCCGTTGGTTCAACTCCTTCCTGGCTGGCAGAACACAAAGGGTAGCCTTAGGGCCCTTCCTCTCCAACCCTGTACCACTAAAATACGGTGTACCTCAGGGCGCAATATTATCCCCTTTACTGTTCACCATATACATGCTGCCACTTGGAGAAATCATACAAAAACATGGCCTGACATATCATTGCTATGCTGATGACACCCAGCTATATTTGTCATTCAAACCTGATGTCACAGACCCTACTCCACAAATAAACGCATGCTTAGCTGAGCTTCAGGAGTGGATGAATAATAATTGGCTAAAACTTAATGCTGACAAAACTGAGGCTCTTGTTATCGAGGGCCAGGGCTCAACAGCAAAGCAGCCCAAGTCTCAACCAACACCGCTAAGGATAGGGAGCTCAGACCTGAACAACTCAGACTGTGTGCGCAGCCTGGGAGTACTGATTGATGGGAAATTAAGCTTCAGGAATCAAATCTCAGCTGTTGTGAAACATTCCTTCTTTCACCTAAGGAATATTGCAAGGATTAAACACCTAATTCCTTCAGAGGATCTTCCAACCCTAGTTCATGCCTTCGTCACATCAAGGTTAGACTACTGCAACGTCCTCTACACAGGCCTGCATAAGAAAGACTTACTCCGCCTGCAATTAGTACAGAATGCCGCCGCAAGGCTGTTAACGAGCCAACCGCGCCATTGCCACATAACATCAACCCTGAGCTCACTCCACTGGCTACCGATAAAATGGAGAATTCTGTTTATGATTGGCTTACTGACATTCAAATCCTTGCACAATCTGGGCCCTGGATACCTGAAGGACTTGTTGCAACTACATCACACCCCCCACAATCTTAGATCAAAAAGACGTAACACCTTGGTCACCCCCAGAGTCCACCTCAAAACCTTTGGAGACAGAGCCTTTTGTCATGCTGCCCCTACACTTTGGAACTCCCTGCCACACCCAATCAGGACAGCTCCATCCCTGGAAGCATTTAAGTCTAAACTGAAAACCTACCTCTTCAGTCTGGCATTCATGAACATCTGACTATCTCCTCTGTAACACAACCCAGCCTGCAACCCTGTATTAATCTGAGACACAGCTATGCGCTTTGAGTCCTATGGGAGAAAAGCGCTTTACAAATGTTATTGTATTGTATTATTGTATTGTATTGTATGATGTAAGAACAAGTAAGTCTGTCTTTTTTACCTAAGGTCCTATTTAACACGTATACTGTGTTTCTCATAGATGGATTCAGTAACAAGAATCCACCAGAGAGGTGTGCAGGTGGTCTCTGCTCTCGGGTTTGCATGCAGGATGATCACATTGTACCCCACCATTATCAGGTAGGTGGAGCTGAGGGGCATTTACAGTTCACGAGTGTCTCCTGACTGTATTAGGTTATATTCTTCTCTGCTGGCTCAGTTTGTCATGTTTAATTCTGTGGATGGTCTATCTGTGGTTTTAGGTTGAAGAACAAATTGATGTGAAAGTTGAGGTTAAAGAAGAAGAGATGTCTACAGAGGAGGATGACTTGATGGGGACAATTAAAGAAGAGGGGGCTACTTTAGATATCAATACAGACAAGTAATAATCACAACAGGTTAAATAGTTCACCGTTTACTTACATAGCTGTTAAACTGTGCAGACTTACCAAGAGTGATGGATAAACAGAAGACCTTCACTCTTCTGGGTATTAGTTTGTTTTATAAATCTAATATCATATTACCGGCAAGTGATGTGAGAATAATGTACAACGCATAAAAGGCTTATCAGTATAACATCATATTACCAACAAATGAGGAGGAGATACTGTACTCCACATGAAAGGCCCATCTCCATTCCTCTGTATAACATCATAGTGCCAACAAATGAGGAGGAGATACTGTACACCATATGAAAGGCCCATCTCCATTCCTCTGTATAATATCATAGTACCAACAAATGAGGAGGAGATACTGTACACCATATGAAAGGCCCATCTCCATTCCTCAGTATAACATCATAGCACCAACAAATGAGGAGAAGACACTGTACACCATATGAAAGGCCCATATCCATTCCTAAGTGTAACATCATAGTACCAACAAATGAGGAGAAGACACTGTACACCATATGAAAGGTCCATCTCCATTCCTCAGTATAACATCATAGCACCAACAAATGAGGAGGGAATACTGTACACCATATGAAAGGCCCATCTCCACTCCTCAGTATAACATCATAGCACCAACAAATGAGGAGGAGATACTGTACACTATATGAAAGGTCCATCTCCATTCCTCAGCATAACATCATAGCACCAACAAATGAGGAAGAGATACTGTGTACAATATAACCGGTCCATCTCCATTCCTCAGTATAACATCATAGTACCAACAAATGAGGAGGGAATACTGTACACCATTTGAAAGGCCCATCTCCATTCCTTAGTATAACATCATAGTACCAACAAATGAGGAGATACTGTACACTATATGAAAGGTCCATCTCCATTCCTCAGCATAGCATCATAGCACCAACAAATGAGGAGGAGATACTGTGCACAATATAACCGGTCCATCTCCATTCCTCAGTATAACATAACAGCACCAACAAATGAGGAAGAGATACTGTAAGCCATATGAAAAGGTCCATCTCCATTCCTCAGCATAACATCACAGTACCAACACATGAGGAGGAGATACTGTACACCATATGAAAGGCCCATCTCCATTCCTCAGTATAACATCATAGTACCTACAAATGAAGAGGAGATACTGTACACCGTATGAAAGGCCCATCTCCATTCCTCAGTATAACATCATAGTACCTACAAATGAGGAGGAGATACTGTACACCGTATGAAAGGCCCATCTCCATTCCTCAGTATAACATCATAGTGCCAACAAATGAGGAGGAGATACTGTACACCATATGAAAGGCCCATCTCCATTCCTCAGTATAATATCATAGTACCAACAAATGAGGAGGAGATACTGTACACCATATGAAAGGCCCATTTCCATTCCTAAGTATAACATCATAGTACCAACACATGAGGAGGAGATACTGTACACCATATGAAAGGCCCATCTCCATTCCTCAGTATAACATCATAGTACCTACAAATGAGGAGGAGATACTGTACACCATGTATGAAAGTCCCATCTCCCCTCCTCACCACAGTAATGCCGTCATTTGTCTACTATGTAACCCTTTACCTTGGTTGTGTAGTTACTTTTCCCTTTAATGTTCATGGTGTGAAATGATAAAGTTTCCATGCAAGAGCTCTGTGAAATCATTGACTGCTAGACCAACTATGTCAACAACGTATTGTCAAAACAGGAAAAATAAATGTTTTTATAGGAATGTTCTTTTTTTCCCAGCAGATGGTTGCTATGTCCAGAATATAACGGGAGGACGTCTTGTCTCATCTCTAGATTATAGTTCAGAAGATAACAGCATCACACAATGTTCTCCAGGAAGAAATACTGTTACTGGAAACAAAGATCACATACATCACAGTGTGAATGGATCAAGGGGTCTCTCTGATCTTGGGAAATCTTTGGAACAGTCACATACTGCTACCCAAAATAGCCATCCAGGATTTTGTAATGTGTATACAACATCAGGTCATTCAGATTCAGAGGAATTTTCTTCTAGGAATGATAGACAAGGCATTGATGAGCTGTTTCCATGTCAAGCAGGTACTGTGTGTTTCAGAGAAGACCCATCTGTAGGTGTCCACTCTGAGCATTTCCCACTCCTATCTCCCGATAGTGGTAAAGATGGCAGTAACCTCATTCCACAGCAGCAGACCAGCACAGACGAGCAGCCATTTTCTGGTACGGAGTGTGGGAAATGCCTCAGTCAGCACTCCTCCCTTGCCCAGTACATGAAACTTCATGCAGCCGAGGATCTAATGTCATGTTTGGAGTGTGGGAAATCTTTTAAGGCAAAATCTGAACTTTATCTTCATCTGAAAGTCCACACCGGTGACAAGATCCATTCTTGTACAGAGTGTGTGAAGTCCTTCATGACAAAAGCTAAACGCATTCTCCGTCTGACATCGGATGCCGGCAACATCCCACTCTCCCGTCCTGACGGTGACTCCGGTCTTTTACATGAAGGAATGCGCAACACTCATCTGAAAGTCGAGAAACCCTTTTCCTGTCCAGCGTGTGAGAAATCTTTCGTGAAGAAAGAAGAACTTCTGAAACACCTGAGAAGTCACATTGTGGAGCGACCCTTCTCATGTTCAGAGTGTGGAAAATGTTTCATTCGGAAGGCAGACCTTCTTAAACATCAGAAAATCCACACAGGTGAGAGGCCTTTCTCTTGTACAGAATGTGGGAAATCGTTCATGCGTAAAGAGGACATCCTCATACACCAGAGGTGTCACACAGGTGAGCGTCCTTTCTCCTGCTCGCAGTGTGGGAAATGCTTCATTCAGAAAGGAGCCCTTCTGAGACACCAGAGGAGTCACACAGGCGAACGCCCCTTTTCTTGTTCAGAGTGTGGGAAATGTTTCATCCAAAAGGAAGACCTACTTAAGCACCTGAGAATCCATACAGGCGAGCGTCCTTTTTCTTGTTCTGAGTGTGGAAAATGCTTCATCCAGAAAGGGGACCTTCTTCGGCACCAGAGAAGTCACACTGGGGAGCGTCCTTTTTCTTGCTCAGAGTGTGGGAAATGTTTTACTCAGAAAGGACATGTAATTAAGCACCAGAAGACACACACTCGCTGAGGACTGTGACTTACGTATGACGAAGTTTCCTAGTTTAAATTATGCATTTAATAGAAAAAAATAAGGTAGGCATTGAGTGGACATGAACTCCAGAATTAAGGTTTGAAGATATCATTAGCAGGCGCAACATCATTTTCTTATTTTTTTATGGTAAGAAAAGCTGAAATTATGATTTCCTAATTGACAACCATAATAGAACCTTACATAAAAATGCATATTGTAAGTTTTCGGCTTTTAAAGGACACCTGATGTGAGAGGGATATGGAGGCTGACACGTTTATTTCCTTTTAAACAATGCCAATTGCCTGGCAGTCCTGATAATCCTCTGCCTCCAAAAGGTTTAGCCATAGACCCTGAACAAGCATGCACATCAGATGT
Organism: Hyperolius riggenbachi; assembly: GCF_040937935.1. Taxonomy (NCBI): domain Eukaryota; kingdom Metazoa; phylum Chordata; class Amphibia; order Anura; family Hyperoliidae; genus Hyperolius; species Hyperolius riggenbachi. The sequence goes on from NC_090655.1 coordinate 238,210,443, forward strand.
TTTACTTAGAGACTCTGTAACAAAATTTTCATCCTTATTTCTTCTATACTATATGTTCCTATACCTGTTCTAATGTGCTCTGTCTAACTGAAGCCTTTCCTATTTGCACAGTGGCTGTATTATCTCTGTTATATGATCTAATCTTCTCTCCTCTGTCGGGTCTGTTGGGCTGAGGTAGTCAAGATGAATTGTGCTGTGCTGCTTGTGATTGGATAGAAGCTATACACACCCTCTCCAGGCCACTCTGCACACTCTGTATGACTCATAAACTTGAACTCCTCTCAGCGTATCACTTGCTATGTCTTTTGTTTGTAAACACTGCACAAAAATGGCAATTACAAGCCAGGATTGCAGCAGGGAGTGGCAGAAACAGCACAGAGGGGACCAGGAGAACATAATGAATAGAATGGTATGCTTTTTATTGTAAGAATTTTAGAGTACAGATTCTCTTTCAGTTTGACTGTATTTGCCACATGCTTGTTTCAGGTGTGTGGTTCAGACAATACTGATGCATGACAAATCAGCAGGATGCCAGGCAACTGGTATTGCTTAAAAGGGATATAAATATAGCAGCCTCTGTGTCCTTCTCACTTCAGGTGTCCTTTAAGATTTTGTAAAAGATTATGCCTCCCAAAAGCTATAGGTGGAGTCTGTAGGGGAGTGTCAACTGCTCTTGGAGAGGGAGAGAGCAGATTACATGCTGGCAAAGAAGTGCAATTTGAGCTCACACGTTTTTGCTGGCTGTAAAGTGTAATGGAAAGATCATTATTTAATAACATTAAAGCAAATACCAACAAATAAGACATTACTTACATGTTGTTAATATATTTCCACTGCTATTTCTTACCCATAGCTGATCTCTGCTGCCTGCGCTGTTGCCTGAATGGGAGCTGGCCCTTTGCTGGTGATGTCAGCACTGTAGGAGGAAAAAGAAGAAATGTCTGTTCAAAACACGTAAACTTTATTAACATTCACAGAAAAAAGTTCCATGCTTTGAGGCAGAGATATATGCTGTATTGTTCCATAAGAGAGGGGATTCAAAAAGAAATTGGCCAAACAGGCAGCACCACTTATCAAGTTGAACAATCTTTTATCAAAGGGGAACCTAAAGCAAGGCTTCCATATGTATTTCCTTTTAAGCGATACCAGTTACCTGGCAGTCCTGCTGATCTCTTTGGCTGCAGTAGTGTCTAAGGGTTCTCATTAGCTGTAAGCCACAATCATCAAACTTATAACAAATAAAGGCTTTAAATATCTGGCTTTGCACGTAATGGGTCTAATTCATATATCAGTTTCACCTTTAAAGGTGAACTACTGAAATAGATGGACTTTTGCACGATATTCTGATTTGTCGAGTTTCACCTGTAGTTCACATAGGGACTCTGCTTGGGAAGAAACTGTGTTTTAGTACAAAACAAAAATGCATACAATGGTTTTGCATAATGAGCAAAGAATGAGCTACAGTATATGCAAAATCCATACAGTGATTGGACAAATTAAGCAAAGCGAGGTATAGAAGCAGGAGAATTTGCTATCTTGATAAACAATATTTGAAATATAATTAATCTGTAAATGGGCTATCCTGATTAGAAAGCAGATCACAGTGCTAAATCTGCAATCAAACTAGTGTGGTCAGGGCCAGCACAGGAAAATGTGAGAGTGCTTTATAACAAACTGAGAAGTGGAAAACTGGAGGGACAACAGAGATGATTCATCAAATCGCAGTAATACGGGCCTGCACAGACAGCCCACGGAAGTGTTATCCTTATTTCCGGCCCCAAGCCCAGCGAGTTATGCTAGTAGCGTGACCTGTGGTACTCTCGTCGTGCAACCATTGCTATGGCAACTCACATTACTAATGGTAATGAATAACCATAGCAACAGCCATGCTACGCGAGTACCTCAGGCCTCGCGCATAACTCGCGGTACTTGCGGACAGAAATAAGGGTGCACTGCCTTTGCACGGCAGTATTACCAGGATTTATTGAGTCAACCCCAACAAGTCCCAGGATGGAGCAGCATACCAGTGGAACTCACACAGAAAGTGCAGAAAAAGGCACTGACAACAACAGACATGTGAGATGCTCAGCCCAGGTGATGAATAGAGCAGTCTGTGCCAGGAAACATAGACATTCAAGGGTTCAAAGTCAGCAGGCGGACCAACATGCTTCACGGGTGCTGCTTCGCCTTCATACAGAGCCCAAGTGCTGGGGTGGAACGAACGCTCCAATCACATGGAACTGTTTGAGCTTATTGTTTATTCATTCTTTCAGCCGTTTTATGAGATGTATGAATTATTGCAAATGACAGGAGGTTCTATATTGATTCTCTTATGGTGTGTTTATTATGTTGTGTTTTAAGCCTATCAGGTTGCTGAATGAAAGATTGTTCAACTTGATAAGTGGTGCTCTTTTTTCTGTTGGGGCAGCTCTATTTCTCTTAACCACTTGAGGACTCAGCCTTTACCCCCCCTTAAGGACCAGCGCTGTTTTTTCCATTCAGACCACTGCAGCTTTAACGGTTTATTGCTCGGTCATACAACCTACCACCTAAATGAATTTTGGCTCCTTTTCTTCTCACTAATACAGCTTTCTTTTGATGCTATTTGATTGCTGCTGCGAGTTTTACTTTTTATTATATTCATCAAAAAAGACATGAATTTTGGCAAAAAAATGATTTTTTTAACTTTCTGTGCTGACATTTTTCAAATAAAGTAAAATTTCTGTATACATGCAGCGCGAAAAATGTGGACAAACATGTTTTTGATGAAAAAAAAACCATTCAGTGTATATTTATTGGTTTGGGTAAAAGTTATAGCGTTTACAAACTATGGTGCAAAAAGTGAATTTTCCCATTTTTAAGCATCTCTGACTTTCCTGACTACCTGTCATGTTTCATGAGGTGCTAAAATTCCAGGATAGTATAAATACCCCACAAATAACCCCATTTTGGAAAGAAGACATCCCAAAGTATTCACTGAGAGGCATAGTGAGTTCATAGAAGATTTTATTTTTTGTCACAAGTTAGCGGAAAATGACAGTTTGTCACAAAAAAAAAAAAAAAAAAAAGGTTTCCATTTCTGCTAACTTGTAACAAAAAAAAATGAAATCTGCCATGGACTCAACATGCCCCTCAATGAATACCTTGAAGTGTCTATTTTTCAAAATGGGGTCATTTATGGGGTGTTTACTGTCCTGGCATTTTGGGGGGTGCGGAATTGTAAGCACCCCTGTAAAGCCTAAAAGTAGTCATTGCACTGTGGGCCTCTTAGCGCAGTTTGGCTGCAAAAAAGTGTCACACATATGGTATCGCCATACTCGGGAGAAGTAGTACAATGTGTTTTGGGGTGTATTTTTACACATACCCATGCTGGGTGGGAGAAATATCTCTGCAAATGACAATTTTTTGATTTTTTTTACACACAATTGTCCATTTACAGAGTTATTTCTCCCACTCAGCATGGGTATGTATAAAAATACACCCCAAAACACATTGTACTACTTCTCCTGAGTACGGTGATACCACATGTGTGGCACTTTTTTGCACCCTAACTGCGCTAAGGGGCCCAAAGTCCAATGAGTACCTTTAGGATTTCACAGGTCATTTTGAGAAATTTGGTTTCAAGACTACTCCTCACGGTTTAGGGCCCCTAAAATGCCAGGGCAGTATAGGAACCCCACAAATGACCCCATTTTACAAAGAAGACACCCCAAGGTACTCAATTAGGAGTATGGTGAGTTCATAGAAGATTTTACTTTTTGTCACAAGTTAGCGGAAAATGATTGTTATTGGTTTTTTTTACCAAGTGTCATTTTCCGCTAACTTGTGACAAAAAATAAAATCTTCTATGAACTCACCATACTCCTAACGGAATACCTTGGGATGTCCTCTTTGTAAAATGGGGTCATTTGTGGGGTTCCTATACTGCTCTGGCATTTTAGGGGCCCTAAACCGTGAGGAGTAGTCTTGAAACCAAATGTTTCAAAATGACCTGTGAAATGCTAAAGGTACTCATTGGACTCTGGGCCCCTTAGCGCAGTTAGGGTGCAAAAAAGTGCCACACATGTGGCATCGCCGTACTCGGGAGAAGTAGTACAATGTGTTTTGGGGTGTATTTTTACACATACCCATATTGGGTGGGAGAAATATCTCTGTAAATGACAATTTTTTGATTTCTTTACACACAATTGTCAATTTACAGAGATATTTCTCCCACCCAATATGGGTATGTGTAAAAATACACCCCAAAACACATAATACTACTTCTCCTGAGTACGGCGGTACCACATGTGTGGCACATTTTTGCATCCTAACTGCGCTAAGGGGCCCAGAGTCCAATGAGTACCGTTAGCATTTCACAGGTCATTTTGAGAAATTTGGTTTCAAGACTACTCCTCACGGTTTAGGGCCCCTAAAATGCCAGGACAGTATAGGAACCCCACAAATGACCCCATTTTACAAAGAGGACATCCTAAGGTATTCCGTTAGGAGTATGGTGAGTTCATAGAAGATTTTTTTTTTGTCACAAGTTAGTGGAAAATGACACTTGGTAAAAAAAAAACAATAAAAATCATTTTCCGCTAACTTGTGACAAAAAGCTAAATCTTCTATGAACTCACCATACTCCTAATTGAGTACCTTGGGGTGTCTTCTTTCTAAAATGGGGTCATTTGTGGGGTTCCTATACTGCTCTGGCATTTTAGGGGCCCTAAAACGTGAGGAGTAGTCTTGAAACCAAATGTTTCAAAATGACCTGTGAAATGCTAAAGGTACTCATTGGACTCTAGGCCCCTTAGCGCAGTTAGGGTGCAAAAAAGGGCCACACATGTGGTATCGCCGTACTCGGGAGAAGTAGTACAATGTGTTTTGGGGTGTATTTTTACACATACCCATATTGGGTGGGAGAAATATCTCTGTAAATGACAATTTTTTGATTTCTTTACACACAATTGTCCATTTACAGAGATATTTCTCCCACCCAATATGGGTATGTGTAAAAATACACCCCAAAACACATTGTACTACTTCTCCCGAGTACAGCGATACCACATATGTGGCACTTTTTTGCACCCTAACTGCGCTAAGGGGCCCAGAGTCCAATGAGTACCGTTACCATTTCACAGGTCATTTTGAGAAATTTGGTTTCAAGACTACTCCTCACGGTTTAGGGCCCCTAAAATGCCAGAGCAGTATAGGAACCCCACAAATGACCCCATTTTACAAAGAGGACATCCCAAGGTATTCCGTTAGGAGTATGGTGAGTTCATAGAAGATTTTTTTTTTGTCACAAGTTAGCGGAAAATGACACTTGGTAAAAAAAACCCAATTAAAAATTATTTTCCGCTAACTTGTGACAAAAAGTAAAATCTTCTATGAACTCACCATACTCCTAATTGAGTACCTTGGGGTGTCTTCTTTCTAAAATGGGGTCATTTGTGGGGTTCCTATACTGCTCTGGCATTTTAGGGGCCCTAAACCGTGAGGAGTAGTCTTGAAACCAAATTTCTCAAAATGACCTGTGAAATGCTAACGGTACTCATTGGACTCTGGGCCCCATAGCGCAGTTAGGGTGCAAAAAAGTGCCACACATGTGGTATTGCCGTACTCGGGAGAAGTAGTACAATGTGTTTTGGGGTGTATTTTTACACATACCCATATTGGGTGGGAGAAATATCTCTGTAAATGGACAAATGTGTGTAAAAAAAAAATCAAAAAATTGTCATTTACAGAGTGATTTCTTCTACCCATCATGGGTATGTGTAAAAATACACCCTAAAACACATTGGTCTACTTCTCCCGGGTACGGCGATAGCACGTGTGGCACTTTTTTGCAGCCTAACTGCGCTAAGGGGCCCAACGTGCAATGACTACCTTTGGGCTTTACAGGGGTGCTCACAATTTAGCCCCCCCCCCCACATGACAGGACAGTTAACAAACCCCACAAATGACCCCATTTTAAAAATAAGACACCACAAAGTATTCCATGAGGGGCATGGTGAGTTTATAAAAAAAATTCTTTTTTGTCACAAGTTAGCAGAAAAGGATACTTTGTGAAAAAAAACAAAAAACAACAATTTATGCTAACTTGTGACAAAAAACAAAATCTTCTATGAACTCACCATGCACCTCACGGAATACTTTGGGGTGTCCTCTTTCCAAAATGGGGTCATTTGTGGGGTCTGTCCTGGCATTTTAGGGCCTCTGCAATCATTACATGTATGGCCAGTATTTCTGCTATACTCCTTATATTGTGGCAAATGAAGAGAAAGATCCGCACCACCTTCAGAAAAGCTGTCTGTTTTATTGGAAAAAAACATACAAATTTAAAAAGAACTTTAAGGCAGGACAGTCCACTGTTTCGGGCTCCTGCCTATCTTCATGCTGCCTAGTTCTGAAGTAACATACAAAAACACCAACATATATACAGAGAAACAACCAATCACTGAGTATATAATAATTAGAGGACCTGATGGGAAACAGCCTATTTACATATCTAGTCACACCTCCAACTCCCCCATTGGTGGATCTGAGCAAGATCCAAACATTCAAAAAATAACTGTCAATAATGGCTGAATAAAAAAATATCAAAATCAGGCATGCCTCTAAGATGTATTGGCAAGATATCAGCCAAAACGCCATGGTGGAATATGCTGAATAGCAGAAAAAGAAAAAAGAAAAGAAAAAAAAGAAAAAATCCAAAAAGTAACATTTTATTAAAGAAAACAAAACCTCAAAATCCGCATTGAAATGACACATAAACGCATCAATACGACGCAACGCCATACCCGCATACGCGTATAGATGACGCAACAATGCATATCCTCTATCTAGACTACTGACGATCAAAAATACGCATCTATGCCGGACGTATATACACATGAGACAAGTGCTCAAAAAAATGACGCATAAACGCATAAAAAATTACGCATCAATAAAACAATCGCCTAGAAAGTGCATGAACGCGTCCTAACTATACGCAATCTTTGCGACCAAAAACACGCGCAAAATCAACCAAACACCAAAAAATGCCGAAAAATGCCAAAAAAATGCCGAAAAAATGTCAAAAAAAGCCGAAAAAATGTCAAATAAATGCCAAAAAAATGCCAAGAAAATGCTGAAAAAATGCCAAAAAATGCCAAAAACATAAAAATGCCATATATGAAAAAATCATGCCATATATGAAAAAAAATCAATTCAGCACTTTCCACCAATGGTATATCAGATGATTGGTAGTATAATAAAAAATCCAATAAAAGAAAGCTAATAAGGCCTATAAATATCTATGAGTCTATCAGTATCACCAATCTAGTCTCAAATCATACTCTTTATTTAACCCACTATTCACAGTGTCAAGTTCTCTGATCCATTTAGATTCTAACTTCAACAATCTAGACAATCTATCACCCCCTTTATTATCCTGTTTAACCCCATCGATGACACAAACCCTAAGCTGACTAACATTGTGTCCAAAGGTAGTAAAATGCTCTGAAACGGCCTGATCCATATTCTTTTTGCGAATGGTAGATTTGTGCGAGGCCAAACGATCTTTCAATCTCTGTGTCGTTTGGCCAACATAGCACTTACCACATGGGCATTTAAGCATATAAACCACCCAACGAGAATCACAAGTGTACCTATCTCGTATGGCATATCGTTTACCACTCATAGGGTGAAAAAAGGTATCACCCTTAATGAGGCTATTACAAATATGACATTGTAAACAGGGAAAAATGCCACATTGCTTTGGTTGTTTATTAATACTGATATCAGAATGAACCAATTTACTCCTAAGGGAGGGTGCTCTTTTGTAACAGAACATAGGGGGGCGATTAAATTCCTTAATATAAGGTAATGAATCCCTAAGAATATTCCAATGTCGTTTAATACAACGTTCCACTTGACTACTAACTACACTATAAGTGGAAACAAATGCAACCCTATCATGTTTGTCTTGTCTACCAGAGCCTCTCCTTCTCCTACCCCCACCTGGTCTATTATCAAGTTGGTTAAGAAGTAATTTGGTAGGGTATCCCCTTTGCTTAAAGCGTACCACCATTTCGGACAACCTCAAGTCTTGTTTGCCCTCCTGGCTGACAATTCTGTCAACCCGTTGGAACTGTCCACCAGGGATATTATGGATCATGTGCTGCGGGTGAAAACTCCTGAAATGTAAAATAGCATTCCTGTCGGTCTCTTTACGAAAAAGATCGGTCACCAAGTGTCCATCTTCCTTGATAACCATGGTGTCTAAATAAGAAATCATCAACTGATGATAATTGATGGTCAATTTAATGAAGGGACACTTCAAATGCAGGGAACTGACAAAATCAACTAGGGCCGAGTGTGGCCCCGCCCACAGACAAAAAACATCGTCTATGTAACGAAGCCAACATCTGGCATATTTCTGAAAAAAAGAATTGGTATAGACAAAGGCTTCTTCATAAAGACCCATAAAAAGGTTAGCATAGACAGGGGCCACACTTGACCCCATCGCTGTTCCCCTGCATTGAAGATAAAAAGACCCATCAAAAAGAAAATAATTTTCTCTCAAAATAATATTCAAGAGCGCCAGCAGGAAAGCCCTTTGAGAGTCGTCAAAATCAGACGATGTGAACAAATAATGCTCGACAGCCTCCACACCCCCATCGTGTGGGATGGAGGTGTAGAGGCTCTCAACATCCAGGGTCACCAACAACCAATGATCTTCAACATCAGTGAACTTACCGATCTCTTCCAAAAAGGCCCCAGTGTCTTTAATAAATGATGGCAGGCTACAAACAAATGGTTGGAGAATTCGATCAAGAAAAGAGGCTAAGGGAGAAAAAACAGAATTAGTAGCAGCAACAATAGGTCGTCCTGGGGGAAAAAGAGTATTCTTATGTATTTTTGGTAAAGTGTATAGCAATGGAGTGGATGGGCCCATGGTGTCCGGGACTATTAGATCTGCACACCTGACCATCTGGAATTGATGGAAGCCAAGCAAGTGCGACTCCACACTCAAAAATACTCCTTATATTGGGCATACAGGTAGTGCATTCTGGGCTGAAAGGAAAAATGAACGGCAAACATCCCTTCATTCGCATCGATCAATGTGGATGAACAAATATCTGCCAAAAAATGTGAAACAAAAAGAAAAGAAAGAGGGACATAGGAGCTGCCACCCCAAAAATCCAAACCCACCAGCTCGTATGCCCAGGCAATCCTGATTTATTCATCCACATTAATCGATGTGAATGGAGAAATCATTGCTTGAGTTCTTTTTTTGATACAAAGTGCTTGCCAAAGCATATGAACCCCAACACCACACCTTGGCCCATATGCCTCGGCAAACGTATCTTTTTTACTGTGGAGGAGAAATCTCGTCCTACAGCGCTGCATGCACTGATTTTGTGTAACCTGACAGAAGCGCAATGCTTCTGTCAGGATGCACCATCAGTGCTGCAGCTGATTGGTCGGTCGGTCGGTCGGTCTGGATAGAAAAAAGAGAGAAGAAAAACGAAAAAAACAAAACAAAAAGGAGGGGAAGGCGTCCGCCTGGACATAGGAGCTGCCACCCCAAAAATCCAAACCCACCAGCTCGTATGCCCAGGCAATCCTGATTTATTCATCCACATTGATCGATGTGAATGGAGAAATCATTGCTTGAGTTCTTTTTTGATACAAAGTGCTTGCCAAAGCATATGAATCCCCAACACCACACCTTGGCCCATATGCCTCGGCAAACGTATCTTTTTTACTGTGGAGGAGAAATCTCGTCCTACAGCGCTGCATGCACTGATTTTGTGTAACCTGACAGAAGCGCAATGCTTCTGTCAGGATGCACCATCAGTGCTGCAGCTGATTGGTCGGTCAGTCGGTCGGTCGGTCTGGATAGAAAAAAGAGAGAAGAAAAACGAAAAAAACAAAACAAAAAGGAGGGGAAGGCGTCCGCCTGGACATAGGAGCTGCCACCCCAAAAATCCAAACCCACCAGCTCGTATGCCCAGGCAATCCTGATTTATTCATCCACATTGATCGATGTGAATGGAGAAATCATTGCTTGAGTTCTTTTTTGATACAAGGTGCTTGCCAAAGCATATGAATCCCCAACACCACACCTTGGCCCATATGCCTCGGCAAACGTATCTTTTTTACTGTGGAGGAGAAATCTCGTCCTACAGCGCTGCATGCACCGATTTTGTGTAACCTGACAGAAACGCAATGCTTCTGTCAGGATGCATCATCAGTGCTGCAGCTGATTGGTCGGTTTGAAAAAAAGAGAGAAGAAGAAGAAAAAAAAAAAAAAAAAAAAAAGCAAGCAAGCAGCAAAGCACTTCAATAACATTAACTAAACTTTATTAAATATGTTCAAACCAAACAATAACATTGGTAACCAAATATTAACTTTTTTGCTTACCTGTTTTTTTTTTTGTTTTTGTTTTTTTTACCTGCGAGCTGAGGATAAACTTCTCCTCCCCCATGGGTCAATGTGCAAAGTGCAAATCGCACAGATATGTGGCGAAGTACATTATGCATTCTGTCCCAAGTGAAAGGAGAGGTTTCTGGCAGGCCAGTGTATTTGGATCTCTCAAAACCTGATGTTTGGGTTCACACTGCATACTGGCCTATCCGGTCGGTCGAGCCCGCCGCACCGTCTCGCCCAAAATAGATCTTCAGGGAATACCACAAGAGTAGCATTCGGCCTAGTAATTAACTGCGTCGCCGTAGACTAACATGACTTCCGGGCCGACCCAAATTGCCGCAGAAGCCACGCAGTAACGTAGGCATGCACTAGCGTTAAGTCAAGCACTTCCGGCGTAGGGGGGGACCGCAAAGTGTGACTTTTGCTAGGCAATTTGCCCTAACGCATCGCGCCAGTGTGAAATAGCACTGAGAGACCCTTGTGTGCCTACTGCTGTGTCTGTAGTTCCCTAGGTTCTAAAAGTGTGCCTTCTCGTGGTACCTCTCATAACACTCCCCTAGGCATAGGCCAGGCTGGTCAGGACAGCGGGGACAGTAAACGGGGGTGTCACGCCTTATTCCAGCCTTGCTGCAGACACGACATCTTTTTCTGGGGTTGCGTTGAGTTGGGGTACTGGGAATCGGGTAGGCGTAATGCCTTCCATGCAGCCGGCTAGTTGCATTTGGGGGTTGGGCTCTGTCACCTTCTGGATAGAGGAGTGCCGAAACAATGTCTTCCTGGAATTGAAGGAAAGATCCAGTTCTCCCAGCCTTACTGTAGAGAACAAAGCTGTTGTACATCGCCAATTGAATTAAATACACAGACACTTTCTTATACCAGCGTCTGGTTTTCCGGGAAATTAAATAGGGCCCTAACATCTGGTCATTGAAGTCCACCCCTCCCATGTTGGCATTATAGCTGTGGACGGCGAGGGGCTTTTCAATGACCTCTGTTGCCCGTGTAATTTGTACTGTCGTGTCTGTGTGAATGGTAGACAGAAGGTAAACGTCCCTCTTGTCCTTCCATTTCACCGAGAGCAAGTCATCGGTACACAAGGCGGCCCTCTCCCCCCGTTGAAGTCTAGTGTTAACGAACTGTTGGGGGAAGCCCCGGCGACTAGGCCGCACGGTGCCACAGCATCGGATTCCTTCTAACTTTAAGTGCTGAAAGAGGGCCACACTTGTGTAAAAGTTGTCCACATAAAGATGGTACCCCTTCTGGAACAAGGGTGACACCAAGTCCCACACAATCTTTCCACTGCTCCCCAGGTAGTCAGGACATCCGACCGGCTCCAATTTTGAGTCTTTTCCCTCATAGACCCTAAAACGAGATGTATAGCCTGTGGCCCTATCACAGAGCTTATACAGTTTCACCCCATACCGGGCGCGCTTGCTTGGGATGTACTGTTTGATGCCAAGGCGCCCGGTAAAATGTACGAGGGACTCATCTACACAGATGTTCTGTTCAGGGGTATAAGCATCTGCAAATGTGGATGACAGGTGGTCTATGAGGGGCCGAATTTTGTGGAGCCGGTCATAAGCTGGGTGGTCTCTTTCATGACAGGTGTCGTTGTCATTGAAATGCAGGAAGCGCAGGATGATCTCAAATCGCGTCCTGGACATGGCAGCAGAGAACACGGGCATGTTATGTATTTGGCGTGTAGACCAATAAGAGCGCAATACATTTTTTTTAGTAATACCCATGTTGAGGAGAAGGCCCAAAAAAATTTTAAGTTCGGAAACTTGGAGTGGTTTCCACCGAAAAGGCTGGGCGTGGCAGCTTTTCGGATGGGCGGTTATAAATTGTGTGGCATATAGGTTGGTCTCAGCCACAATTAAGTCAAGGAGATCCTGGGTGAGGAACAGTTCAAAAAAGTCTAGGGCCGATCCTAGTTCAACTGTCTCCACCTGGACTCCAGACTGGGCGGTGAAAGGGGGCAGTATGGGTGCGGCGGGATCAGGGGAATGCCAATCAGGGTTTGCCAGCACCTCTGGAAAACCAATGGGAGTACGGGCCCGTCTACTTGGTGGCTGCGGATCGGATCTTAATTCACGTACCACCGAACCAGTTTCTACTTCCAGGATGGTGTCCGCCACTTCATCAGGGTCTTCTGCGGAAGTACTGGTGTTGATAGGTCCAGGAGATGCTGCGCTGCTGGTGCATGCCTCACCAAGAAAAATCAGATCAACGCCACTCTGCTGCCCTTGAGACTGATCTTCCGCCACCTGCAGTCCAGTGACATGGGGTGTGGTACGCCTGGCTCTAGCCGGGACCTCAACCTCGTCATCGGAACTATCGGTCAGAGAGCCACTGCTGTCTACAGGATCGTACTCTGAACCCGAAGATTCGTCGAATAAGTCGACCCAATCATCCTCATCCGACTGGTCCATGTACCTGTAGATGTCTTCATTGGAAAACCTCTTTTTTGCCATGGTGGCCTGCTAAATTTAGGAGGTATTCCTCTGAGACTACCCAGGAAAAGAGCACCTACCTAGCGAAAGGGAGTTCTTGAGAGGTAGAAAGCTGTGGTCACTGAGTTTAGATAAAAAAAATCAAAACTGATGTTTACAGTGCCACAGCTTGTGTACAGTGTTTTTTGCAGTGATCAGAAAAAAGAAATTTCTGTCACTGCGGTGGGGCGGGCTGAACGCAGTGCAGGCGAACGATCAGGTCTGATCGGGCAAACACTGCGTTTTTTTGTGGATCCTAGAGACCCTAATATAGATCTGACTGTGATCACTAATAATCACTTACAGATACTATATAGTACCAATGCTGATTAGCGACAGTGATGACGCTAATTAGTGACTGTGGTGCAGTGGGCTGAGCACTAACTGACACTAACAACCCTTTTGCTTAGCTAACTGGCCTAACTGTTTGTTACCACTAGTGATACTAAAAAAGTTTTTAGATCACTAGGATAGTGATAGTGATGGTGATGGTGAGGGGGGGGGATCAGAGAGCAATCACAAATAATCAAAAACAATCACGAGACAATTACAACACAATTACAGCAATCGGCGCAATCAAAGCCAATCACGGACCAATTGAATCCAATAACGTGACAATCAAAAACCAATTACGTGACAATTGAAGCCAATCACACGACAATCGATGCTAATCACAGGGCAAAACAGCCAATCAGTGGGCAATTGGCACAATCAAAACCAATTACGGGCAATTGAAGCCAATCACGCGACAATCGAAGCCCAATTACGTGACAATCGAAGCCAATCACACAACAATCGATGCCAATCACAGTGCAATTGAGACAATTGTAGCCAAACAAAGCACAATCAAGCCTTACAGACAGGAGATAAGATACACAATGGCAGGGGGGAGAATATACGCAATCAATGAACTAGGACGGTGTGGGGAGGATCGGAAGGGGTGGGGGGTGATCAGATACCCCTAAGGGGTAGTTGGGGGTCTAATCTGATGGATAGGAGTGACAGGTGGTGATAGATGGGTTATTGACGGGTGATAAGTGGGTGTTTACAGGGAAAAACAGATGTAAACAATGGACTGCTGATGTGATCAGGGGGGGTGTCTCGGAAGAATCTGAAAGGGTGGGTGGGTGATCAGAAGCCCCTAATGGGCAGTTGGGGGTCTGATCTGATGGGGGGCAGTGGCAGGTGGTGACAAGGGATGATTGACAGGTGACGGATAGGTGATTGACAGCTGATCAGCGGGCAATTACAGGGAAGATAGATGCAGTATACGGGGGGGGGGGGGGGGAGATCTGAAGGGGTGGGGGGTGATCAGATACCCCTAAGGGGCAGTTGGGGGTCTGATCTAATGGGGGGCAGTGACAGGTGGTGACAAGGGATGATTGACAGGTGACTGATAGGTGATTGGCAGCTGATCACTGGGGAGATAGACAGATGCAGGGGAGATAGATAGGTTCAGTATACAGGGGGGGGGGGGTCGGGGGGAGATCTGGAGGTGTGGGGGGTGATCAGATACCCCTAAGGGGTAGTTGGGGGTCTGCTCTGATGGATAGAAGTGACAGGTGGTGACAGGGATTTATTGATGGGTGATATGGGGGGTGGTTAGGTCTGATCTGCGGGCTGCAGGGGGGTACAGGGGGGTGTCTGATGGGTGCTGCGGGTGATCGGGGGGTCTGTGGGGCTCCTAAGATGTGTGTGTGTGGGTGTGTATACTGTGCCTGCTCTCCTCGCTGGTGGTCGATCGCTAAGTGTGACCACCAGCGGGAGGCAGGCAGTATAATACAGTTTGTTACGTAAACAAACTGTATTATACCTGTTCTATTGGCAGCTGCTGATTGGCCGGCGGGCTGAAGTCACATGGGGGCCGAAGAGTGTGATGTAGCGATCGCGCGGCTGTAGCCGCGCGATCGCTCGTTAATTAGGCTGCAGCCGGCGACGCAGTACTGCGTCGCTGGTCCTGCAGCTGCCACTTTGCCGACGCACGGTATAAGCGTGCGGTCGGCAAGTGGTTAAAGGACTCCTGAGGTGAAAAATAAAAGCAATCTTTATTTACATGGAGCTTCTTCCAGCCCCTAGTAGTCTTGTGGGTCACTCGCCACAGCTCGGGTGCTCCTCGCTGTCCTGCTGAATGTAAAGCCCACTTCTGCACATGCACGGGCGGCCGCCCATGCATTGAATGCTCCCACTTCATCAGGCATGTACTGTGCATACGCAGAAGCGCTGACAGGCCGGTGAGCTTTACAGGGAGCACCTGAGCTGCGGCGAAGGACCCAGAAGACATCTTTAATGTTGTATTGCTTCAGTATAGATAAAAATTGGTTTACAATGGCGACGACACTAGTCTGTGTGACGGGAGTGCGGAAGACGCCATGCCTGCAAAGGGGAGTGGTGTATACACTTTCCAATGTCTAAAAACTGGATAAAGGACCTGTACAGGCCCGAAATGCACTAGCATTGTCCCCATTGTACATCAATTTTTATTTATGTTGGAACAATACAGCACATTTGGCTGCCTTGAAAATGTGAGCTTAAAACCTCTTTTGGTATATGTTTATAAAGTTTACGAGTTTTGAATTGACCTTTCTTCTTTTTCCTTCTGTCTGATTATCTCCCTCAAATCCTTTCATAACAAGTGGGTGTAGTGATCAGCCTTTGGGATTTCCCTTCACAATCAAAGATTTCAGCTCTGTACACACAAAAGGGAGAATGAACACCAGTTTTAGTCTGCAGTGTACAGTCACCTCAGCCTATCATGAAAAAGTTAAATGTCACGTAAAAGTTAATTTTTTTTTCTAGATCACTTTATAATTTGAACAAAGGTTGCATTGGTCACTCCTGGATGAATTTGGAGGAAACAGAAAGTGGCTATAAATCCTTATCTGTTTTAACTTCTGCACAAGACATGTTAAATGTTAATATGGTCTTCTATGTATTCAGTCAGTTGTCTTGAAGACTTTTTGTACTTTGAATTAAGAAAAGATGTGTGCAGCACTGATATTTACTGTATTTATTCTCAAAAGTGGAATTCTATTTTAAGATTAATCAGGTTTTCTGTAATGATGATGAAATGAGGGTGAAAAATGTAAGTGTTCACCTACTTCTACTTTAAGGTAACCTGAAGTGTGATGGATATAGAGCCTGCCATATCTATTTCCTTTTAAACAATACCACTTGCCTGGCAGTCCTGCTGATCATTCCAGAATCAGGAGTGTCTGAATCACGCCTGAAACTAGCATGCAACTAATCTTGTCAGATTTTGGCAGAAACACCTGATCTGCTGCATGCGTGTTCAGGGTCTATAGGTAATAGTATTAGAGGCAGAGGATCAGTAGGCTAGCCAGGAATTTGCAATGCTTAAAAGGAAATAAACATGGCAACCTCCTTATCCCTCTCACTTCAGGTGTCCATTAAAGGGAGGAATACAGAGGCTGCATTCTTCATTGCCTTTTGTTTTCTTCACCGTTTAAAAAAAATAAAATAAAAAATGGACAGCATTGGGGTCCCCCTCCCATGCACTGTTATACAGGGCATAGCAGCACCGCTTGGACCACTGGTTTAGATGCCAGCAACAGGAGGTCTCCTTGCCCCACGAATACAACAAAAAGTCAGAAGGTGCTGGCACACTGCTCCTTTATTGAGCTCACTTTTTAAATGCAATACAGCAACAGTTTCGGGTGAACCTCACCCTTTCTCGAGGAAAAAAAAAAAAAAAAAAAAAAAAAAAATTTATATATATATATATATATATACATACATACACAAAACTGTACCAAGTTTGAGGCTTGTGCCATTAACATTGCAAGAATGGCAGCAATTAAATATTCCCCTTGAAAATCAATAGGTGAATTTGGATTGGCTTTTGTAGGCTCCACCCGCTTTCCTGAATAATAATCCCAGTCAGCCAGTGACCAACTGTGCAAAGTTTGAGAACCCTGCCAATAACTGTGAAAGAATGGCTGCAGTTTACATTTTCCCAGTGAAATTTGTATTTCTCTCTGCCTACTTTTGGGTTATGGGGATAAAAAGTATCCTATGTGTTATTTCAGGGAATGTACTATGTGTGTGCCCAATTTCATTCAGATCCATTCAGCCATGAGTGAGTAACAAACATCCAATCCAGTTTAAGCACTTGTGCCTCTGCTACAGTTTATGTCCAGCCTTTGTAGGGTGTACATGGATACTCGCCGCCATCTGTTTGGCGCAGGGTGAACTTAAAGCCACTTAAATTACGGGCGGCTTGAATTACTATTCCCCCTCCGAGTCATAGCAATTTGAAGGCAGAAGTAATATGGGGTCCATCGATTGCCGGGACCCGAATTACACTGCTGCGCAGACATAAACGTAATAACAATGTTTATGGAGGCGCCCTGGTCAGGCGCAGTGTGGGGAACAGCGCACGCCGAAATGACCTGCTTGATTAGTAGGCTCCAGAACATAGATATACTGTACATAGCCTTCATTAATGAGCATGGTGTGCTAGCCTACAGTATCCAGGGAGGCTATCCCTCGGGTCTGATCCCCATCCGTCACACCCTCCCTCCCCATTCAGAAGTCAGCAAACAGAAACATTCCTGGAAGAAGTATCTCTCCCCTCTCCTGGTTACAGCGATTGTGGCTCCCCTGTGTGCAGCACTGCAGCCAGCCTATTACTGATGAATAAATCCAAAAGAAAAAGCAGACCCCCTCAGGCAGCACCAAACTGACCAAATTAGTATAGAAGTACACAGATATAACTTTATTGAACAATGATTCCGCATAACATTAAAAACAATTAAAACACCAAAATTGGTGGCAGGCAGGCTGATTGAGAATCACAGTATGAATAAGTATACAATAAATAAATAATAACACCTAGGTCAAAAAATTGTCCCTCCAAAGGGCCTCCAAAATATTTCCTGCAAGACAATGAGAATTATATAAGACAATTAGTGACAAGAGAAAGCAGTAACCAGATACAAAATAAGTAACAAACAATAGTGAGCCCAGCTAGGCGGCAGCAAAAATAACAACACTGCATGTAAAGTAGAATGCAGTGAGTCAATTGCCTAAGGAGAAATGGTTTTGAAAATTATATATTATGTGTTCAAAAAAGATCTATTCAAATAAATATACCCTGCATGGGTAAAAAGTGCGTGATTGCCAGCAGCAAAGGAGAAATTCAAAGATCACAATGGCACAAGTAAATAGAAGAATAAGTAGTTTGCTTACAGATGAATGGATAGGAGGACACAAGGAGGACCCAGGGAAAAAGCTGCCCATTAGCCTTAGTGCACCATGCGGCCTCCAACCCGCTTCAGAGGAGGTGCCTCATTTCACATGGCCAAATTTCACCCCCCATATGTCACAGCCCAAGTCAGCGAGGACAGGCTTACAGCAAGGAACAGCTGCATGCTGGCAGGGAAGGAGTTAAGTATTATATGGTTGTACAGAGAGAGAAATGTCATATTTAACATCTAAGATTCCATTGCAGAATCACACAGAATCCACACGCTCCTCACCCCTCTGTGCCAAACAAATAAATGCTACAGAATGTGAATCCAGACATTTTACTGTTATTATTGGTTTATACGGCACCATTGTCTTCCACAGCGCTGTAAACTTGTGATTGGGAAGGTCGTGAAGGCTTGTAACAATAAAATGTTTAACTCAAACCAACTCTATTGTGATTTATTTACAAACTCAACACACCTAGACTCTCATTTGAAGACTAGCAAACCCCTCTCCTCCAGACAAAATAACAATGAAATGAAAATTAGATCAACCAGCTGTAACAATTGGTGTCAGCACACAGAGAGAATCTGATTATTGGTGATCTGCAGTATCACCAACAATACAGATATATACCCGATTATTGATGATCTGCAGAATCACCAATAATATAAGTATGACTGACCTCTGGACACCAGATAAAGTGTAAGTGTTTTGGTGCAACAGTAGGCTGTCTCCCGTGGGGCGGGAGACGCCGATAACAATGAGCATGGACCACCTGAGGAGCAGGTGACCCTTGGCTGTGTGTGAACTATCTCCTAGGAAAGGGGATAGAGATAACCTGCGAGCCAGTGATTCCCTGCAATACTGGGAATCAGACTATACTGCAGCCAAAGGACTCCTAAGGGATAGAGCCCCTGACTGGACTGCAGAGAGGCCTCTCTGAGGAACAGGAGGTCTCTGCAGCTACCTGACACTTGGCGGGGTAGTGTCACAGGTAGTACAGACAGACTGAACACACAGGTAGTACAGACAGGCTGAGTGACAGCCAGAAGGGTCGGCCAGGCCAGGTCGGCAACACACGAGCAGATAAGGTACAGAGACAGAAGGCTGATTCGATAACCAGGTACAGGCAGGGTTTGGCAACAGGTAGACAGATATACATAGGTACCGAATCAGAAAGCAGGAGAGAGGTCGAGAGAGCAATTGGTCATAACAGATAAAGCACAGGCCTAGTCTACAGTGTGAGGTCCGTGGTCTCAACACCCAGGAACTGGTCTAAAGTATATCACAGCAATGACACAGTATTCCTAAGCTTGGGTGTGAGGTCCTTGGTCACAACACCCTGGAACTGGTGTAAAGTATAACACAGCAATAACACAAACGTAATCTGGCTAAGTGTGAATTCCCAGGTCCACCTGGTTCTAACACACTGTGGGATCTGACTATGGTCTGAGTGCTCACACGTATGTATTCGCAACGGCAGACAACCTGAGACTGACCAGCGAGATCTATATATAGTGCAGTGCTCCTCAGTGCCACCCAGCGCTACTCAGCCAATGACAGTCTGCGCTGGGATCAGCTGACCAACCTGATCAGCTGATCCCTCTCCTCCTGGCATAAAGGTCCTGCCTCCCAGTACGCGCGCGCGTAGCTCTCCATCTGTGTGCACTAGAAGGCTCAGACAAATCAGACGCATGCTGCTGTGCGGAAACCGCCGGTCTGAACGCGGAGACAGCCGCCCCACCGCCAGACCGCGTGGCGGCATCTCCGCAATCCTTTACACCAGCATTATGTACATGGGCTTTCTTACTTGGTTATAAAATCAGCGTCTTTTGATGTCTAGCTTATACTACTAAAGTCATACTGAGGACAGTCAGATCATCCCAATAAATGTGGTTAAACCCCATAAGAAAAAGTGCCCTCACCCCCAAACACACCAAAAAAGAGATTTGCTTTCATGTTCAAGTGAAATTGTATTGAATTTTTAAATAATTAATCTCCCTAAGTTTTTCACATTTATTGTGTCTGCAGAGACAGCTGCACACTTCCCACAGGACTGTCGGCAGCACAGTGCCTACTGGCTGCGTGAGTTTGCTGATTACTGCAGGTAATTACTCCTGGGCTGCAATGCTTCCTGTTTTGTGCAGCTGACCAAACATGCAGTAATGGGGGATTATTGGAGTTTCACAGCAAAAGGAAAGAGGCACACTAGAGGCTCAATCCTGTATTTGTGTTCATTGCATGACAGCACATTACAAATGTATGGCTTATAGACCCTTCATCAGGGGTGTACTTCTACCAAACACCACCAACCATTTATTTATAGTAACCTCTGAAACTAGAAGGTACTCTGCCCTATGTCACATTAACACTGCAGTGTCCGTTGCTTACCCACCTTCTTCATAGCTCCACTCCTCTCCCTTGGACTTATTCTCCTGCCCCCTAATGTGTTCCTCTCCCCCACCCCTTAGATTGTAAGCCTATTTGGCACTTCCCCATATGCTTCTCTCCACCACCATATTAGTATTTATTATTATTAATTGTATTTATAAAGTGCCAACATATTACACAGCGCTGGACAATAATTATGGACTCAGTGAAAAGTATTCTATATTTATCTCCACCCTGCGAACCATTGTTTATTGTTGTGTAATCATTTTGTGTAGCATTGTCTAACGCGGCAATGTCTTTTTTTATCTATTGTACAAAAGCTGCTTAATATGTTATCACTTAATAAATAACATTTAACCATAATAATAATAATAATAGCTTAAAGGCCCACATTTAATTGAGGTGATTACTGAAGGAATGCATTAGCACGTAGCCAGTTAAATCCCCAATTTATCGCCATTAGGAGACCGGAAATCTGCACACCAGTAATTTAAAAGGAGGGGGGTTCGTATAACCCATTCTGAATCGGTCCCAATCATTAGTATCCCAACTGATGGGACTATTATATAAATTGTGAGCAGTAATTATTGGAGGTGCTCAAGCCCACCCTAATTTTTATTTTTAAAGAGGGGTGGCATCTGTACAGACACGCAATAATGGCATATCGATTACCGGAGACACTGCAAGAAGAGATTGATTCGGTATTCTCTGGCCCTGGGACTGTGGTTGATAGAGAAAAAGGCCAAAATAAAGAACCACTCTGGCAGCTTTTCAAAGGGCATCGCCATCTAGTTGAAAAACTGCTTAAAAGAAGGTGGAATGTCTCCTTTTTGCAATCCTACCATAAAGCCAAGGTCATTCCTCACGGAATACGTGAGCGAATAGCACCAGCAGAAAACTTACTAACTGAAAGATTTAAGTTAATCTGGAGTGAGGATTGCTTGCGGAGAGGTCTACACATACTTGAACTATTTATAGAGGAGGAAAAGATGCAGTTGGACGAGCTGTCAGATCTGGTTGAAACAAGTGGTGCCCAACTTGACAAACATAAAGATGACCCAGGGTTTGAGAAACTGAATAGCAACCTAAAAACTTATATAGAAAAAACACAATTTTCAATAAAGAAGTTGAAACAATCTAAATTTCAGAAGGATGTTGCAGAATGGGATTTGAAAACAGCATTTGATCCCTCCCTTAGACCTAAACGGGGCCGATCCAAATCGAGAAGGAGAGGAAGTGGTAGCCGACCGAGACGCCCAACCCCAAATCCTAAAAACAATACACATCAGGAAATAGAGAGTGAGGATGTAGAGGAGGAAAATGCAGATAGACAGGTGGCTTTTTTAGATCAGGAGGGGGAGGAAGAAGAGGAGGAAGACGAAAGCGACGACCAGGACAAAGACAGAGGATCAGGAAAAGAGACAAAAGAGAGGAGTCAAAAGGGAAGGGGAGGAAAGGTAAAACTGACAGGACAGAGGGAGGAACTAAGGAGGGGGAGGAGTCAAAACAAAAACAAATAAAAAGCGGAACTCTGGGGGTAGATGTGGTTAATCTCTCTGACTTCCCCTTAGAACCCCACCATGTCTCCCTGCTGTCAAAGGGACTTACCTTTGCCCCGGTACAAAAGGGTGATGAATTCACTATCTATAAGGACGTTCTCCTCTTTTTGAGGCGTGTTCTTTTAAAATTAATGTTTAAAGATCGTAATAGCCAAAAGCCTGCAACAGATGGAGAAGAAGCCCAATATGAATGCTTGGATCTGGGGGAAAGGGAGGCCCTTAGGGCATTGGAAAGTTTATGGGATGAGGGGCATGTAGAAATAGACCAAAACGACATGAGCATGACAGAGACTATAGATGAAGTGACACTCCATACTAAACTTCGTAAAAAATCCAGATTTATGCCCTCCCTTGGCTCTAACAAATATTTGTCTGTCTTCCTGGAGACCTTTAGTAGAGACTTGGAGACCCTGAACTTGGACCCAAAGATCAAACAAAACCTAACCAGAGAGGAAAAAGTGGCACTACAGCAATTGAAAGACGCAAAAGGGTTTGTTATAAAACCGAGTGACAAGGGGGGGAATGTGGTGTTGTGGCGTGAAGAGGACTATCTATTAGAGATGTATCGACACTTAAATGATGAAAGGACATACAAAATCATGCCGCATGACCCATTCCCCCCCTTGATTGACAAAATCAATGCCAAACTACAGGGAGCCTATGGGGAAGGTCTTCTATCTAAGGCAGAATTTGAATTTTTAAGAGTTGACGAATACATTAGACCCACACTCTACCTGACCCCAAAATTACACAAAAATAAAGAACACCCCCCTGGTCGTCCAATCCTGTCAGGGATTGGAGGCCCAACCGAACGAATAGGACAATATGTGGACCAAAAATTGAAGAAATTGGTCCAGAGTCTTCCCTCCTACGTTCGGGACACTCGGGATGTCCTGAAGGTTATCTCTGGTGTGCAGATCCCGGAGGGGGCCCTCCTGGTGGGGATCGATGTGGAGTCTCTCTACACGTCAATTCCCCACCAGGTGGGCATTGAAGCTGCAGCTTTCTACCTCGAAGAGACCCACCCGACTATGATAGACCATAACTACTTTGTACTAGATATGCTGCGATTGGTATTGACTGAAAACTACTTTCTGTTTGGGGGAAGGTTTTATCATCAGGTGGCTGGAACATCGATGGGAGCGGCGTGTGCGCCGGCGTACGCATGCCTTCATCTAGGACTGTGGGAGAGGCAAGACGTGTATGTACTTGATACGTTCCGGCGACACGTCGCTCTATGGATTAGATTTATAGACGATGTGCTGGTGGTGTGGAGAGGTAAAAAAGACGAGTTGGATGCATTTGTTGAAATGCTTAATAACAATGATAGAAATATCAAGTTGACCTATGTGTGCGAGGAGCATGAGATCCCCTTTCTGGACCTGAAAATTGCGGTCAGAGATGGGGCCCTCACTAGCTCGACATACAGAAAGCCAACTGCAGGTAACACGATCCTCCACGCCACCAGCCACCATCCCAGCCACCTGGTGAGAAACATTCCATATGGACAGTTCCTCCGTTTAAGGAGGAACTGCTCCAGTGAGGAGGAATTTAATAAAGAATCCCGTGAACTATATATGCGTCTAAGAGATCGGGGATACCCCCATAGGGTGCTTAGAAGAAGTCTGAGGAAAGCTAGAAATAGAGATCGGGAAACCCTTCTGGTGTCGGGTAAAAGAGAGGGATCAGATATCCCAAGCAGGGAAAGGATCATTACACAATACGGATCACACTGGGAAACCGTGCGTGAATCCCTGTCAAAAGCTTGGCCTATCCTCTTGGCATCGCCTGACATTGCAGAAATCGTAGGCCCCTCCCCCACTCTGACAGCAAGGAGAGCAAGGAATCTAAGAGACCAACTTGTTACCTCTGAATTTAAAAACACTAAGCAGAGTGAAGAAAGGAAAACATGGCTAGCAGCTACACCACCACCAAAGGGCATGCACAGATGCGGGAGATGTAAGGTCTGCCCCTATGTCCACAAAACAAAAACATTCTGGGATTCAAAACGCAGGAGACAGTTTAACATTAGAACTTTTATGAACTGCGAGACCACAGGGGTGGTATACATGGTGACCTGCCCCTGTGACCTGCACTATGTCGGCATGACAACCAGGTCATTTAAAACTAGAATCCTTGAACATATATCAAATGTAGGTAATAAAAATGATGAATGTAAGGGCCCCCTCAGGGACCACTATCAACAATGTCATGGAGGAAAGTTCAAAGGAAGCCTGGTTAAAATTGTAGCCTCAGTAACAAAGGGTATAGGAAAAAAGGTCCTGGAACACAACAGGTATTGAAGTAATGAAAACCACAAAGTGGGAGCATGGGGCTGAGAGGATTAGGAACTAGAAAAATGTATTGAGTCAGGCCCTGCTTCAATTTCAATAAACAACTTTATTCAAAAAGGTGAACAACACTGTATTGACACCAAGTGCCTCTTTAAAACCATAAAACCACTCACTGCAGATGTTAAACACGCAGCCGGCTGGGCTCACACGTACAGCAAACTTAACACACCAATCAACCTGGGATCCCATCACACTCCTGTTAGACTATAGATACTGACTGTAAAACGAAGCAAAATGAACGCAAGCATAGTCCCAAAGCTAGGTCTCCGCAGAGACACAAGGATGGAAGGAGGGCAAAAAGATACTGTACAGATCCACAGCTCTAAATGCATATGCACATGCAGTTATAGTAATCCAGCTGCCTCACTGAGGCTCTCACCACTCAGCCGACCAGTTCATAGTCGTTGCTATTCCAATTGCTGTGGGATCAGTATCTTTTTGCCCTCCTTCCATCCTTGTGTCTCTGCGGAGACCTAGCTTTGGGACTATGCTTGCGTTCATTTTGCTTCGTTTTACAGTCAGTATCTATAGTCTAACAGGAGTGTGATGGGATCCCAGGTTGATTGGTGTGTTAAGTTTGCTGTACGTGTGAGCCCAGCCGGCTGCGTGTTTAACATCTGCAGTGAGTGGTTTTATGGTTTTAAAGAGGCACTTGGTGTCAATACAGTGTTGTTCACCTTTTTGAATAAAGTTGTTTATTGAAATTGAAGCAGGGCCTGACTCAATACATTTTTCAGTAACAAAGGGAACGAGAAAAGTCAACATAGAGAGGGAACTCCTGCGCTTGGAAACTATGTGGATCTATAGATTGGGGACCCTATCGCCACATGGTCTCAACTCTGAAATTGATTTCTCTGTATACTTAGAACCGTACGGGTAGTGTGGGCTGTGCCACAGCTGGTACCGCTGGACTATTTGAAGTTACACTAAAAGTGTGCTCGCATTGAACTTGAATTGCAATTTTGAAGTAATCTCTTAATTTAAACCTTTATCAAAGCTAACATTGATTATAGGTCATAATTGAGCCTCTTAGCGCCATCTGGTGCATAGGAGGCGACGGCTCCACCTCTGGCCGGTTCACACTATCTGTTTATCTGGTCACCGGCTGTGGTGTGCCTACTATGACTACCTGCCTGCGAGAATTGCATGTGAACTTTATCTGTGAGAGCTGTAAGTCTATAGGCAGCCTTATATAGAAGAGCTGCTGCATATGGGTAGAATGCCTGCTCGCTTGCATGTGAAGGTATAAATGTTGATAAAGACCCCCTAATGGCTGTAAAAGATTTTCTAAACTGTCATGTTGAAATGATATGAGAAT
Organism: Hyperolius riggenbachi; assembly: GCF_040937935.1. NCBI lineage: Eukaryota > Metazoa > Chordata > Amphibia > Anura > Hyperoliidae > Hyperolius > Hyperolius riggenbachi. The sequence goes on from NC_090655.1 coordinate 238,236,167, forward strand.
GTACAAGCTATAGGGAGTTGTAATAACTGAAAACAAACTATAATGTCGTCTGAGGTTTGGGGCAAGGCTTCCAGTGAGCAAGATGGCGCTTGCAGGTCTGTCAGGTGATCACAATTAGAAAATATAAAAGTAGATGCCACCCTCTCCTACCTTAAGCCACACCCTGAGGAAGCCCATTGGGCGAAACATGTCGGTGGGAGGAGCTACATGAGGCCGGCCTCGCTCACCGCTCTAACTCACGCTGCTTCTGAAACTGATCCCCGCAGGAACACCGCTAGCCAGGCACACGCGGGTAGATCATCCACGCCAACTGCCGCTGACAGGATTGGGCAAGTCGAGCCACCCGAGCTCTGAAGGTACCGCACACACCCCCAGGGGAAACTTGTAAACAGGGTTATGGCAACCCCCTGAGTGAGGCTGTATACTCCTGCGGACTATACCTAGGCTATATAGCTGCTGCAAGTTACTGCTACGCTTAACTACTAACTGCTGTTTGCATAGAGCTTAACAACCAAGCATGTCTTGAAATGACCTAAACTGGACTGCCTAACAAACGCGCAACTAACGCTGCTCTAATGAGTAGGACTGCCAATGCAAATATTTTGAAGGCTGGAACTGTGGTTTCTTTTCGTGTAGGCAAACAAGCTTGGTGATGTTCTATAACCCATAACCAGCGCTAATTAGTACCTGCAAGCAAAATTTGAGCTCTGATGGCCATCATGAGTGCACCAACCTGTTTGGCAAGAGAATAAGTGGCATGTATGTATGTACATATGAAGTGGATGTGAATGCGGGGGCATGGTATGTCAGCCTTAAAGCTTTTACTGTGTTTTTAATGGTTTTAGTACTGTGGATTTGTTGCACACTCTTTTGATTTGCTCACAATAAAGATGAATTTTGATATTGGCAAGTGAGGCCTAGTCTAGCTTTTTGTGAAGTAGTGGTTTAGTAATTCACCAATAATATAAGTATGACTGACCTCTGGACACCAGATAAAGTGTAAGTGTTTTGGTGCAACAGTAGGCTGTCTCCCGTGGGGCGGGAGACGCCGATAACAATGAGCATGGACCACCTGAGGAGCAGGTGACCCTTGGCTGTGTGTGAACTATCTCCTAGGAAAGGGGATAGAGATAACCTGCGAGCCAGTGATTCCCTGCAATACTGGGAATCAGACTATACTGCAGCCAAAGGACTCCTAAGGGATAGAGCCCCTGACTGGACTGCAGAGAGGCCTCTCTGAGGAACAGGAGGTCTCTGCAGCTACCTGACACTTGGCGGGGTAGTGTCACAGGTAGTACAGACAGACTGAACACACAGGTAGTACAGACAGGCTGAGTGACAGCCAGAAGGGTCGGCCAGGCCAGGTCGGCAACACACGAGCAGATAAGGTACAGAGACAGAAGGCTGATTCGATAACCAGGTACAGGCAGGGTTTGGCAACAGGTAGACAGATATACATAGGTACCGAATCAGAAAGCAGGAGAGAGGTCGAGAGAGCAATTGGTCATAACAGATAAAGCACAGGCCTAGTCTACAGTGTGAGGTCCGTGGTCTCAACACCCAGGAACTGGTCTAAAGTATATCACAGCAATGACACAGTATTCCTAAGCTTGGGTGTGAGGTCCTTGGTCACAACACCCTGGAACTGGTCTAAAGTATAACACAGCAATAACACAAACGTAATCTGGCTAAGTGTGAATTCCCAGGTCCACCTGGTTCTAACACACTGTGGGATCTGACTATGGTCTGAGTGCTCACACGTATGTATTCGCAACGGCAGACAACCTGAGACTGACCAGCGAGATCTATATATAGTGCAGTGCTCCTCAGTGCCACCCAGCGCTACTCAGCCAATGACAGTCTGCGCTGGGATCAGCTGACCAACCTGATCAGCTGATCCCTCTCCTCCTGGCATAAAGGTCCTGCCTCCCAGTACGCGCGCGCGTAGCTCTCCATCTGTGTGCACTAGAAGGCTCAGACAAATCAGACGCATGCTGCTGTGCGGAAACCGCCGGTCTGAACGCGGAGACAGCCGCCCCACCGCCAGACCGCGTGGCGGCATCTCCGCAATCCTTTACACCAGCATTATGTACATGGGCTTTCTTACTTGGTTATAAAATCAGCGTCTTTTGATGTCTAGCTTATACTACTAAAGTCATACTGAGGACAGTCAGATCATCCCAATAAATGTGGTTAAACCCCATAAGAAAAAGTGCCCTCACCCCCAAACACACCAAAAAAGAGATTTGCTTTCATGTTCAAGTGAAATTGTATTGAATTTTTAAATAATTAATCTCCCTAAGTTTTTCACATTTATTGTGTCTGCAGAGACAGCTGCACACTTCCCACAGGACTGTCGGCAGCACAGTGCCTACTGGCTGCGTGAGTTTGCTGATTACTGCAGGTAATTACTCCTGGGCTGCAATGCTTCCTGTTTTGTGCAGCTGACCAAACATGCAGTAATGGGGGATTATTGGAGTTTCACAGCAAAAGGAAAGAGGCACACTAGAGGCTCAATCCTGTATTTGTGTTCATTGCATGACAGCACATTACAAATGTATGGCTTATAGACCCTTCATCAGGGGTGTACTTCTACCAAACACCACCAACCATTTATTTATAGTAACCTCTGAAACTAGAAGGTACTCTGCCCTATGTCACATTAACACTGCAGTGTCCGTTGCTTACCCACCTTCTTCATAGCTCCACTCCTCTCCCTTGGACTTATTCTCCTGCCCCCTAATGTGTTCCTCTCCCCCACCCCTTAGATTGTAAGCCTATTTGGCACTTCCCCATATGCTTCTCTCCACCACCATATTAGTATTTATTATTATTAATTGTATTTATAAAGTGCCAACATATTACACAGCGCTGGACAATAATTATGGACTCAGTGAAAAGTATTCTATATTTATCTCCACCCTGCGAACCATTGTTTATTGTTGTGTAATCATTTTGTGTAGCATTGTCTAACGCGGCAATGTCTTTTTTTATCTATTGTACAAAAGCTGCTTAATATGTTATCACTTAATAAATAACATTTAACCATAATAATAAATGCTTATTCCTAGGAATCATCAGTAACTAAACTAGTCAGCCTTGCAAAAATTACATCCGAGGGGTGTCCAATCAAAACTGATCCCAGAAAGCTTTATGATTTGATACAGAGGACTATCCCTGCACTCACACAAGAATGGAAGTGCTATACATTTAGGCATCTGTCTATAGGGGGCATCTTCCTGTGGAGTAATGAATGTGTAGTTCAAGTGGACCTGAACTCTTGCACAGGACTGAAGAAATATATAGAGAAATATATAGAGAAATGCACCTTGTATGTATTTAGAGAGTTTAGCCTGTTTAATTCCCCCTCATTAGTGTCTAATCACAAGTTGTAATTTAGTACTCCCCTGTGTCACATGACTGCCTATGGCAGATAAGCAGATATGGCCATTTGAAAGCACAGGCTGTAAACAATATGTCCGCTTCCATGAATCCGGAAGTAGAAACAGTGCAGATGTATTTTAGGATTTGTATCAGCTGTAACAAACAAATTATTTTTGTTTATAGGCTATTATGCTGTTGTGTATATTTTAGAGCAGAGAGGATGGTCTGAGTTCAGGTCCACTTAGTATGAGGTCCCAGACCACAGTGCTGTACTTTGAAACCTGCATTTCTCTTATTGAACACTAGATGGCGATGTTACTTTCTCAACGTGGAACGCACACAAGGGAAGTGATGAAACGCACAAAAAAGGAAGTGTTGTATCCCAAAATTAAGAAGATGGAGTGGGAGGAGTTATAACGGAGACGTGGTTGGAACTGGTAGCAGAAGAGGTAATAGTTTATTTTATATATAAATACCAGCATACCTGTGAATATTGGGTGCCACAGACGTGGAATGATGGGAGTGGGTAGGACAGGTAAGCAGGATAAGGGCACCAGTGTGGGGTGGGGCACATAGTAGGATGGAGGAAGTTTCAAAGCAAATCAGCACTATTTTTATAAAATATATAATGAGCTAGTATGGTTGAGGTGAGCCAGCATGAAAGTCCATAGAGAACAGTTCTCCAATCACAGCAAGGTCTACAACCAAAAGCATAGTAATTGGCCAAATAGTGTGGGCGCAGTTTACTACAACCTATTTGGCGCTGTCCACCCAATCACATTACTGGAACTTCTCTATGGACTTTCACTCTGGCTCACCTCAACCATACTAGCTCCATATATAAAACAAAGAAAGGTTCATTAGACCGGTTGGATGCTTTTTGTACCAACTCCACAGCCCTGGTAAGTATTGGACAAAGGAGTCGGACTCGGAGTCGAGAAGTCAGAGCAATTTTGGGTACCTGGAGTCAGTGGTTTCATAAACTGAGGAGTCGGATGATTTTTGTACCACAGCCCTGGTATATATAAGTTATTTATGATGACTATTATCTGAGAAATAGAACATTTTATTTTATTTTCTCTTTTAATTACAGTTTAAATTTATTACGAATTGGCACGTTTTTTTCCCGACTGACTCCAGGTACCCAAAAATCGAACACGATAAATTCAGCGCAGGAGATTTCGGCGCAGCCGGCGCCACCATAGGCCGTAATATGAACTACGGCTATAGCTGCGCACAGTGAGTAACTTCGGCGCCATCAGAAGACGGAGCTGAAGTTGCTTTTAAAACTATAATTCGGTTTCCAGCAATTGCTGGAAGCCGAATTATTTCATTCCCCACCATCCATGGCGGCCTGGAGTGGGGAATAGTAATTAACACGGACCGGACTTGTGCGGCAGCAGAATCAGCCATATACTGGCTGTGTCTTGCGCCCAAGTCTCCGACGCCGTTTTCTCTCGTATGCCCCAAAAATTGCTCTGACGCCACAGCCCTGGTGATATCAGTGACAGTCTACCTCTTCTATAGACAAAATCACCAATATCAAAGAACGGCAGTCTCATGTCGATGGGTGCTGAACCATCTGTTCCTGGTATTTTGACATCAGTGCAAACAGTTCTTCTTCTATCATGCTTAGGAATTAATTAATACACTGTATTACTGCCCATTAGAGATGTGGCAGACTGCTCACAAGCGAACAGTCCCTGGGGAATGACCTCGGGTCATTTCAGTGTTGTGACGCTTCTCTATTACTACACAGCCGTACACAGATGCTTCCCCGGAGTCCTTGAGCATGCGCCCGCAGCTGGGAGTGATCTGCGCATGCACATGACATCACGCAGAGCGTTCCTGGCTGCGGGTCCGTGCTCAAGGACATACGGCCTCTGGGAAAGCATCTGCGGGCGGCTGTGCAGTAATACAGAAGTATCACAACACGGAAATGACCCCAAGGCCATTCCCCAGGGACTGTTCACTTGCAAGCAGCTTGCTACATCTCTACTGCCCATCAGTTCCGGAAAACAGTGCGGAACATGTCATTTTCCTCCTTAAATATAGTCCTCTATCTGTATATTATCTGTCTATAGGAAGCACCACGTCATCCAGGATGGACAAGAACCAAAGTCATGTGACTGAGAGGATATTAGACCTCACCATAGAGATCATCTACCTGCTGACCGGAGAGGTGAGGAGGATCCTGGGAGGGACACATGACATCACTTTCTTCTCTCAAAGGACATCTGAACCAAGGGGGATATGGTGACTGCCATATTTATGTACTTTAAACAATACCAGTTGCCTGGCTGTCCTGCTGACCCTCTTGCTCTAATACTTTTAGGCATGGACCCTGAACCAGCATGCAGATCAGGTGCTCTGACTCAAGTATGAATGGATTAGCCACATTCTTGTTTCAGGTGTGCAATTCAGACTCTACTGCAGCTAAAGAGATCAGAAGGACTGCCAGGCAACTAGTATTGTTTAAAAGGAAATGTGTATGGCAGCCTCCATATCCCTCTCTTTTCAGGTGTCTTTTAATGAAACACAGACCTGACTGGACAAGAAAAAAAGGATTCTGGGAATGCTTATTATGATGTATTGTTGCTGTATGTTATCACACAGGAATATCAAGTGGTAAAGAAGACATCTAGAGAGCTGCTGACACCCAGCAGCCATCACCATGGACCAACCCCCACCACAAAATCTCCATGTCACTCGTTGACACCAGAGAGTATCAATGAGAAGAAGATTCTAGAGATCATCAACAAGATGATTGAGCTGCTGACGAGTGAGGTGAGTGGTGTTTGGAATTATGGGACATTGTCCAGTAACAGCGAGGGGTGTGTCTGGATGGTGACTGAATCATTGCGTGTGTCAGTTTCCTATAGGGTGTCAGGATGTCTCTGTTTACTTCTCCATGCAGGACATAGAGTCCCTAGGATACAAGGACACCATGATGGAGAATCAGCCGCCCCTCACTTCACCGGGTAAGAGGAGACTTTCATTACTTGTAGAGGAGAGAGCAGTAAGGGCCCTTTTCCACTAGCAGTCGCTAGCGTTCGCGCTGAACGCTAGCGATTGCTGAATCGCAATTCCGCCATTTTCCCGACGTTTGCGGCCGCGATTTTGCTATGCTATGCATTGCATAGCAAAATCGCGGCAAAAGTCGCTCCGCGGCGCGATCGCGATCAAGTAAAAAACGAATCGCGGTAGTGGAAATGACCTACCGCGATTCCTATGTTAAAAAGCAAACCGTAGCGATTGTAAAATCGCTAGCGGTTTGCGGTTTTGCGATTCAGCTAGCGCAAACGCGCTAGTGGAAAAGGGCCCTAAGGAGGGTCCACCTAATTCCACCTTCATCTGATAAGCATATAGATTATTTTCTTTTCCAACAGCAAATAATTGACAGCGCTCCTAGGCTGCAAATGAAATGAAACCAACAGCAGTGTGCAGACCCACCCAGGGCCTAAAATACACATCTTAAATACAAATCATATGCAAAGTATACACTAATCCCTAATCTAAGAATTGGAATGCAGCCAGCCATAGGTATACTTACGTTTGTTTTTGTACAGTAGGAGACATTGGAAGCGCTTCCAGAGGCTGCACCCGCATTAACTACCAAATAAGTTGTCAGGATCCGCACCGTCTATGCGACCCGGCACACTGATTTTTCATGCCTTTTTTACTGAGCTATACATAAAAAGAAGATTTTTTTAGACGGTGCGGATCCTGACAGCTTATTTGGACTTGATTCCCTGTGCACTCCAGGGGAGATCGCAGCACGTCATTATCCACTAGTGCTATCACACTCGTGATTCATATACTCGAATTAAAGAGAATCTGTATTGTTAAAATCGCAAAAAAGTAAACATACCAGTGTGTTAGGGGACATCTCCTGTTACCCTCTGTCACAATTTCGCCACTCCCCGCCGCATTAAAAGTAGTCAAAAACAGTTTTAAAAAGTTTGTTTATAAACAAACAAAATGGCCACCAAAACAGGAAGTAGGTTGATGTACAGTATGTCCACACATAGAAAATACATCCATACACAAGCAGGCTGTATACAGCCTTACTTCTGAATCTCAAGAGATCACTTGTGTGTGTTTACCTTCTGACCCCTTCAGCTCTCATGCACTGAACATTACAGGCTTCCTGCAGACAGCTCTGCCTATGTCGTTAATTCCTCAGTATGTGACAGTCCAGCTCCTTTCACAGCCTAACAGAGGAGGATTTTTATCCAGCTCTCTTCTATCACTGATAAGATAGCAGAGAAGCTGCAGGCTTATGTAAATAACACACACACTGGAGTGTGCATAGAGGAACAGACCAGCACGGAAGAGTTGGCAGCCTTCCAGACACAGGCCGACAAGTCTGACAAGGGAAAGATACATTGATTTATTACAGAGACTGCGATAGTACAAAGTGCTGCAGTAAGCCACAACACATTAGAATAGGTTTAGGAACTTGTAGGATGGTAGAAAAAACGTTGTAATTTTTGTTACAGAGTCACTTTAACTACCTGCATAGATAGAGACAATGTATTCAGTCAGGGATTGTTCACATCTAGGGCGTTTTGGGCCTTTTTTCAAGCACATACGATTTTCAAAATTTCCCACAAAACGCTGGTGCATTGAATCTCTATGAGAAAATGCATATCAGTGCGTTTCTTTCGCTTTGTGGTCCGCAAAACTTTGCGCTTTGCAAAGCGGTGCGTGTACCGTTTTTGGGGCGATTTTGCTCTAATGGAAGGTATAGGAAGAGCGCTAAATGCTTACAAAATAGCTTTATGCAGCATTTGTGAACAGAGCCTCATTGTGTGTTTCCTACAGATGGATCCAGTAACAGAAACCCACCAGAGAGATGTACAGGTCCTCTTTCTTCCCAGGATTTTCCACAGGAAGATCACAACATCTCTCACCATTTACAAGTAGGTGGAACTGAGGGTGTAAAATTTAAATAAAAAAGCCTAATAATTTAATTATTTTCCATAATTTATTTTTATTATCGCTTGTGCTAGAAAGCTATTATTTCCTATCCTTCTGTGAATTTAGGGGGAGGAAATGGATGGTGTGAAAGCTGAGGTTAAGGAGGAAGAGGAGGAGTCATATATGATGGGTGACCAACAGGAGGAGGAGAAGGGTGAAGCGATGGTGAAAATTAAACAGGAAGAGGAGGAGCCTTGTGTGACGGGAGATAAGCAATCTATGGAGGAGGATGTACTGATGGTGACAATTAAAGAGGAGGAATGTCCTCTCGATATCAGAACAGGTAAGTGTAATGATCCGCTCAGCTGTTTGACCATTCCTTATGTCTGAGAGATGCAGGTCTCTGGAGAAGAGACCTGGCTTCATATTGCAACCTGCAGAGTTGCTTTGCTGAGGGATTTGCATACATGCAAATTGCCCAGCTGTCTCCTTTTGTGGGCTGGCACTATATAAGGTTCCTGCTGACCAGAAGGCTTTACTGGTCATAACGGTTAGTTAACTCACTCCTGAGTGTCAGCCTTCTCTGTTGGATTGTGTATCTGTTGCCTTGTTCTGTCTGGGAGTGTAGGCCAGAGCAGCGGTGTTCCTGGGAACTCCTCTGTCTAGCGATTGTCCTGTCGCGAGTGGCGGTCGGCAGGAAATCGTTCTGTCTGTTGTGTGCTTGGATCACACTGCTCTGACGGAAGAGCAGTGGATCTTTCTCGTACTTGGTTCGCACTGGCTCTGACAGTAAGAGCAGTGGTTCCTGTGTGACTCATTCCTGTGGTTCGTTTGTAACTAAAACGCTGCATCCCCGCGGCTGAACACTAAGTAAATTGCCCCAAACTTTCCCTCGCAAAATCCACGACTTTCTTGGTCGTGGATTTTGCTGCTGGAGGAGGCAGAGCTTTCAGCTGCAGCTCTGCCTCCATGTGCGTCAATCCGCTCCTCCCCCGCCCCTCTAAATGAAAGAAGACTGAGAAGGGCGGGTGGAGGCGGCGATCTGCGCTGATAGATGCGTGTAGAGGCAAAGCTACAGCCAAAAGCTCTGCTTCTAACGGAAGAGCTCCCCGCAATGTGCTCCGGGGAGTTAGGGGGGATTTAGTTAGTGTTCAGCCGCGGGGATGCTGCGTTTTAGTTAGGGCAATGATGTAAAAGATTTTTAAAATAAAAAGGTGAATTTTATGAGACTTCAGAGTCTCTTTAAGGAAATAATCTTAGCAAGATAGCAGACACATTTCTAATGTTTAGTGGTACTGAATATTCTTCGAAAACAATCCTTTTCCCCAGTTTCATTCAGTGCTGATCCTCTGGCAGCATTGGACTGAACCATCTAAAATCTCCCCCCACCACTCCTACCCCCAGGTCTTTTTTTAACTCTGCTCACAAATGCGCCTCTTTGCTGGCCAGTCACACTTATTTCCTTAGATGCCCAGTACCATCTGTTTCCCTGTTCTGCTTTTTTGTATTACTGCACTTACTCTCCATTCCCTATTTGCTTTTGCACACTATAAAACAACTGAAAAAAAAAAACCCTCATGTATTCATTGATGAAATTTTGACACTTTTGCTGAAAATATCCCTACCTGCTTCTCATATAACCAGATATCGCATACCTAGAGGCAGTGTGTTTTTAGGTTATATTTAGTAAGGAGTACAACTTAGCCGGAGGTTGAAGGGGAATGGCCTAACCTAGAGCGGATACTGGTCTGAAAAGGTTAGGTTTGAGAGAGAGCACTAAATGATTTCAAAGGTTGGAGAGTGGCAGTTGTGTTTTGGAAGGGGATTCCAGAGGAGGGATGAGGCTCATAAGAAATCTTGTATACATGAATGCAAGAAGGTGATTCTAGGGGAGGACAAGAAGGTCATGTGCAGAGTGGAGATTGCAGTTGGTTGGTATCTGGAAACTAGTGAGGAGATTTACGGGAGAGAGAGATACTGTGGAGAGCTTTGTAGGTTAAAGTTAAGAGTTTTTTTTCCACTCCCCCAGTCCCACCCACCCCCCCCCCCCCGTGGTCTGCCGGGTCCTTCGTTGTCCTCTCCATTGTGTCGCTGCCCCCTCCCAAAGATTACTTTCTGCTATTACTATCTGCTATTACAGATCTAGTCGCAGCCACTGTGTATGCGGGTCCCATCTATGTGCCTTTTCGATCTCTCTCCTATTGCCGGGAGTATTTTGCACTTTTGGAGTTCAATTATTTTTGAGTACTGCCCAAGCGCAGAATGCTCCAGGCCAGGCAACAGGAGTGCAATGAAGGAGGTGTGTGGATGGGACCTTGCATGCACAGCTGGGACTAGAGCTCTAGTTGCAGATGTTTCAGACAGGGCTGTGGAGCCGGTACATAAATCTTCCAACTCCGACTCCTCAGTTTATGAAACCACGACTCCAACTCCGACTCCAGGTACCCAAAATGCCTCTGACTCCTTAGTCGAATACTTAACAGGGCTGTGGATTTTGTACAAAAATCATCCGACTCTCGACTCCTCAGTTTATGAAACCACGACTCCAACTCCGACTCCAGGTGCCCAAAATTACTCAGACTCCTCGACTCCAACTCCGACTCCACAGCCCTGGTTTCAGAGTGGGCAGCAGCACTCCTTACCATGTTGGGTTAGTGCTATATTTGTTTCCATTTGTGCTGTGAATTGAAGAGAATGACATTCATTTTTTTTTTATCCAGACCACGTCACCCAGCCCCCCTGCAACAATGCACAGATATTAAACTATGAGGCATGGATCCCACTACAAAACGCTATCGCTAATCGCAAGCGTTTTGTATGAGCAGTTTGTAAGCGATTTCATCAGCGTTTTAGCGAGCGATTTTAGAAAGTGTAAACAATTTGCCAGCGGTTGTGTAGCGATTAGCGTTTTAAAGTCTGATTGGTCCTTTCATTTATTTTTAATTTTGTTACAGTGTACATTAACTTTAAAACGCTAGCAAAATCGTTCCGTGCAAGTTTTGATGAGCGATTACGCCAGTGATTATATACTTTACATTGAAGCACTAACGCTAACAAAATGCTGCATGTCCTGTGCTTGCGATTTTGGGAATTGCAAACGCTCCAGTGATAGGTAGCACGTTAACATTAGCTGAGCGTTTTTGGAAATCGCTAGCGCTTTCAAGCGCTCCCTAAATGCTCTGAAAAGCGCTCTTGTGGGTTCCAGCCCTCACGTTTGGGTAGTGCCGCATTTGTCCCCATTTAGGTCGCAAAAATCATTGTTCTACCTCTTATAGTTTTTGACATATTAAAGTTTTTATACAGCGAAGTCCCCGTTAGCCGGAACTCAGGCAACTGGAGGTCTCAACCACCCAGCATGCCTGAGGAGATAACGGGGACAGAGCTTTGGGGGGGGGGGGGGGGGGGGTTGCAGGGTAGAAAATACTTACCAAGCCTCCAGGCACAATCTTCTACCCTTCCTGCAGCTCCCTTTAGCTTTCTGGTGTCCATGCACAGCTCCCAGCATGTCACGTGACCCGACGCGAGTCAGGTGACATGACAGGAACTGTACACAGAGGCCACCAGAAGGCCGCTAAGTGCTACAGGAAGTGTACAAGATGGCACCTGAAAGCATGGTAAATATTCTCTGCTGCGGGGGTGGGGGGTTGTACTGTTTTTCCTCGTTTCCTCAAGCAACTGGCAAGCACACATATTCATATCAGGCAATCCCTGCCTGTGCCGGATACAGGGAACTTTTCTGTATAGTAAAGTTTTTTTTATAAAGGTCAAATGTTCACTCTGCTCCCCTACAGGCTGGGTGAACTTTTACAGCCCTTTCACACTGGGTATTTTTACCGTGCCCCCACCGGCAGGCAATGAAAGTCTATAGAGACTTGCATACGTCCGTGGTACAGTGCGACGCAAGTGACGTTTTCAAAACATCCCCGATGCAGGTCCAAAACTACGTCACCGCGCAGCTTCTGCGTCAGCTTGCAGTGTCTGCGTTGGCCCGGAAGTCATGTTAGTCTATGGCAACACCGTATTTTAAAACAATTACCGTATTTTTACAATACGCATCTGTGCTCTTCCGAATACCCCAAAGCAGGAAGTCACCGCAAGCGCACGTTACTTCCTGCTTGGCTGGTGGCTGAACAGGGTGTTCCCTGAAGGCCTGTTTCTGGCGGAGGGATGCCGTGCGACAGAAGCAACGCACCGCATCGCTAATGCTGGTTTACAGTGTGAAACCAGCCCTAAACTTTACAAAAATTTAACATCTCAAATGTTATAAAAGAAATAGAACGATTATTATTATTATTATTTTTTTTTGCAGTACAAAAGGGCACAAATACAGCACTACCCAACCATACCAGTTTCCTGTCCGTGCATTGTTTTAGGGGGACTGGGTGATGTTACAGTCTGAAGAAGAAATAATTGCTATTATCTTCAAAATGAAAGTAGCACAAATCTTAATTTTTGCAGCACAAATGGGCACAAACGCAGAATTTGTAAACAAAATGAAATTTTTATTTGTGCTGCTTATAGGGGGACAACTTCATGGAGATCTGCCAGTTACAGTATGTGAGATATGGTCACGCTTTTGATATGAATGTTCTCTTCTACAGATGGACAGTACATTAGGGACACGTCAGAGAGACATCTGAGGTCAGGAAGAATGGATCCCTCTAATCCTTCTGAACGATCGCATTCCACAAGAGATTCATCTGGCTCAGAGAACTCTTCCAGTCACAGAACTTCCGATGCATTAGAAGCCGATAAGAGATTTTCTTGCTCTGAATGTGATAAATGTTTTAGGGATGAGTCACTTTTTATTTTACACCAGAAAGTGCATAAAGGGGAGCGCCCTTTTTCATGTTCAGAGTGTGGGAAAGGTTTCATTTTCAAGTCCCACCTCCTTAGACACGAGAAGAGTCACACAGGCGAACGTCTGTTTTCGTGTTCGGACTGCGGGAAAGGTTTCATACACAAGGAACATCTCTACAGACACCAGAGGCATCATGAAAGTGACCGCCCTTTTTCCTGTTCAGAGTGTGGGAAAGGTTTCCTTGATAAAACAGAGCTCGTTGCACACCAGAGATCTCACACAGGCGAGCGTCCCTTTTCATGCTTAACATGCGGAAAAGATTACATCCGTAAGGCACATCTTCGTAAGCACCAAAGAAGCCACAGTGCCGAGCACCGCTTCTCATGTTCAGAGTGTGGGAAATCCTTCATGCATCAACGGGACCTTCTTAGTCACCACAGAAGTCACACAGGCGAGTGTCCTTTTGTCTGTACAGAATGTGGAAAAGGTTTCAGGGAAAAGGGGACCCTTCTTAGGCACCAAAGAAGTCACACTGGCGAGAGGCGGTTTTCCTGTTTGGAGTGTGGGAAAAGCTTCATTCAGAAAGGACACCTTCTTACACACCAGAGACGTCACACAGGTGACAGTCCCTTTACCTGTGCAGAGTGTGGGAAAGGTTTCTTCCAGAAACAATACCTCCTTAAGCATCAGCGTACCCACACAGACAAATCTACAACAGTCACTCTGTAGGATGCCAGCAGGTGCTCTTGTTTTCTGGAACATGTCAGTGATCACTGCTTCTCCAATATCATTAATCAGTATACAATATGTAGTCAGTGGTAACTGTGTGTCTTATAAAATGCCAGTGGTCAATTTTATGTAGCATATGATTAGTCATTTCATGGAAGATACACAGTCACTTTGTATCCTGTATCATGGCAGTGGTCACTCAGTCTGCTGTAAATCATTATCTACTGTAGAATTTCAACATCCACTCTATATATCTTGTAATGTGGCAGTGATACAGTCTACTGTACAATATCAATATTCACTATGGCAGCGGCTACTCAGTCTGCTGTACAATATCAGTAGTCACCATGGCAGCAGTTACTCAGTCTGCTGTAAAATATTATTGCTTACTCTGTGGACTATCTCTGTGCCACTCTGTAGAATATCTGCAGTCAGTTTGTATCCTACAGCATGTAAATGGTCACTCCAAGTCTATCAGGATAACAGTTGCCACCTGTCCCATGATAAATATCACTGCTTATTCGTAACATTGCTTAATTGCTAGTTCCAGTGTCATACTCCCCACCCCGATGTATGTCCCGTGCTGAACCCTGATCCAGAGGTCTCACAACGTTGCCATCCATGGACCTCCTCGCTTCTTTAGGAAGGCACAGGCACCATGTTTACGCTTGTCTCAAAGTCTGTTATCCGGTTTGTGTGAGGCTAGCTACAGACTTTTGATTCAGGTAGCGTTTTTTTTTTCAGTTTGTCACCTACAGCTGGGTTATTTAAAGACTGCTCAGACAGCACTAAGGCCCCATTCACACTTGAGCGTTTTGCCAGTGATTTCGGGAAAACCGCTGAAGCACTAGCACTTTTTAAAGCGCTAGTGCAATAATACCCTATGGGCCCATTGCTTTAATCGACAGCGATTAACGCAAATCGCCAAACGCAAACTTGTAGCCTGCACCATTTTCAGGCGATTTTCCGGCGATCGAGTTTAGTGCTATAGAAGCACTAATCGCGATCACGAAAAAAATCGCCAAGTGTGAATGGGGATTTTTTTTCGCGTTAAACGCCAAAAAGCGCCTGAGCAAATCGCTAGCATTTTGCATTTTCCATGTGTGAATGGGCCCTTAGACCAGTGATCTGCAAACTTGGCTCTCAAGTCACAACCCATCACAACCTTGTGGGACGCTCTGGTGACTACTTAGATTTCACTCTCTGGGGGACCCTACACACAGTAGTCCTTTTGTGCCAGGATCAACAGAACCCTGACGTTTGTCCCATCCAGATCTGACCGGAGGGGATATATTACTATAGAGAGAACTCTTAAAATGTTCCCATAAGAACACATGATTTCTGGTTATGCTTCCTTTTACAGTTTGGCGCTCCTTCCCTGCATCTTTCCACATATCCTGAAGCATTTCCGACTATGTTCTGTTCTTTAGCTTTCTCCACCAATCGCCTGGCGTTCCTGTGTACCTTCTGGATATCCCGCCCACCTCCCAGCATTCCGTCCACATTCTCATTATTTTCTCCATAATGAGAAGTGAACAGGGGTACTCAACAATATTCTAATAATTCTAGCTTGTATGGAAATGTAATGCAGTTTTTATGCAATTTAGAATTAGGCCAAATCTGCAAGGAGTTCATTTAAATGTCCTAATTCCAAGCGGCATACAATTTGCATGAAATTTGCATACAAGCTGAGATTATTAGCACCTCATTGACCATTTCTGCTAATTGTGTGTCAGCTAATGAAACGTGGCGTTTAAGAGCTTGGTACACACCTTTAATTTTAATTGGCCATTTTTACCACCTCGATGTACTTTAAGAGTCAACAGATTTTGAATACTATGAGCAGATTGTGTTGGTAAAGTCTCATACTACATGGAAGTGGCGAAATTGGTCAGTGATTGGCTAATCAAAATGAAAGGTGTGTACCAGGCTTAAAAAGCCACAAGAAGTTATTCCAGGGTCATACTAATAGTAGAAACCATGGGAGACCAATTTATAAGAAAGTGAATTTTCAATAAAATTACTTTGTGGCACATACCAAAAGAAAGAGTCTCTTATTTCTAAAAATTAGTCTCAAAGTCTCTGTGTCGCAATGTAAGGATGGAGCGGAGTGTAAGCTTGGTAGCCGCTGAGATAAGATAGCGGGGGTAAAGCTGACATTCGTTGTGGGAGTTGTATACCTTTACAGTACTGCATCCCTGTTGCTGTACCGGGATTCTCAATATCGGGGGTTGGTGAAGGTGGCCAACTGTTCTTCTACCAAGTGAAGCCAACACATAGAAGCCCCGACCACACTGTAGAAATGCTATGTTTTAGTCTAAGCCTTCGTCTAAACTATATATATATATATATATATATATATATATATATATATATATATATATATATATATATATATATATATATACACACACACACATACTGTATATAAACCGTGTTTCCCCAAAAATAAGACCGTGTCTTATAGTAATTTTTGCACCAAAACTTGTTAGGGCTTATTTTCAGGGGATGTCTTATATATCTATGAACACACAAGTTCCTTTGCTGTGTGTCCTGCCTTCCCCACCTCTTGTGTGCCTGTGCCTCCCTTTTACCTTTAGTGTCCTCCTGGTATCCCCCTCTATCCCGTCTTCCTGTGTCCCCCTATGTCATTCCGGTATCCACCATGTCCTCCTGGTGCTCCTGTGTCTTCCAAAGTCCCCTTGCATTCTCCTCTTACCCCCAAGATCCATGCAGTGATGTCCCATGGCCTCTGATGTCCCCCTGCATCCTTTTCCCCCAGCTCCATGCCGCTGTGTCCCAGAGGTTCAACCTATGGGGGCTAATCACTGAAGCATGCTTGAAATTCCTGCTAGGCCTTACTTTCGGGAGAGGTCTTAATTTCAGGGAAACGGTAATATTATATATATATATATATATATATATATATATATATATATATATATATATATATATATATATATATATATATATATATATATATATATATATAATTTTTTTTACAAAATCGAATAATCTTCGAGGCGCCTCTTACATCCCAGTGTAAACATGGATCCTGATTGTCACTGGATATCACACTGTGAAAGGGACAAAACTACTTCCTCACCCAGATGAGTCAAGATGGATAGAGCTAAAGACCACTCCTATGGCAAAGATAAAAGGGGCTAGTTTCAATCCCAACTGAACTTAAAATCAGAATTCATATGTCTCCAGCCTCTTCACATTTTTCTCCTAGGAGATCGTTTTTACATTCTCATTTAAATTAACTTTTCAGCACTTTACAATTGAAAAAGTACCTAAAAGTAGATGAAAAGGTACTATCAGAATTATTCTGAGTATTTTGTTGCCTGCTGGTGGTTTAAAAGGCATTTTATGACGAGGTGTGAAAGTATCAACTTGGAGAAAAAGTGAATTGTATATGAGCCAGGGGCCCCACATGCAATTTACTTTTTCTCCTAGGAGATCATTTTCATCTTCTCTTTAAATAATTTCCATAGTACTTTTTCAGCAACTTTTTGTTACTTTTTCAGTTGAGAAGAGCTGGAAAGGTATTTTAGAGTATTTTCTTGCTTGCTGGTGGTTTAAAATACATTTTATTGACAAGTTTAAAAAAGTCACCTAGGAGAAAACTTATTCAGTTGACTTTTTTTCTCTAAGTTTTTCTCCTAGATGATATTTTCACACCTTATCAATAAAATGCATTTTAAGCCACCAGCAAGCAAGAAAATATTCAGAATAATGTTGTCAGTACTTTTTCAATTGCTGACAAGTTATTAAACAGAATATAAAAAGATATAATTGAATAAGGAACATGGTACTTATTCAATAAACTTTTCCCTTAAGTTTTCTCTCAGCAGAAAAATAACTGGGAGGGAGAAGGCACCCCCAAAAATAGGTGATAGTGGATGAACGGTATATCTATATTATGTGGCTAAAAATAACAAAAAAAATATGAATAATAAAAATGGCTGCCTTACCTCAAAGGAAAGGACAAAGCCAATTTCAAACAAAAGATTTATTATTCATCAGACGCTATAAACGATAACGCGTTTCGCGGACCACAGCCCGCTTCCTCAGATCAAATACAAAGCAGTGTCTTTATACTGTAGACCGTAAGTTCAGAGCGCATAAACGTGTTATCGTTTATAATGTCTGATAAATAATAAATCTTTTGTTTGAAATTGGCTTTGTCCCTTCCTTTGAGGTAAGCCATTTTTAGTATTTGTTTTTTTTTTTTGCAATTTTTAGTTACATAATATAGATATACCGTTCATCCATCACCACCTATTTTTGGGGTGCCCTCTCCCTCCCAGTTGTTATGTCACGGCCCACCAACAGCTTTTGAAGGTGAGTCTAGTGCTCAATTTCTGAACTATTGCTTTTTTCTGGAGTGCAACCTACATATCTGATGACTAAAGAACCCGAGTGAGGATGGGATTTCTTCACCTGCCTTCACACTGTGGTTGCTGGTCGTGCAACCCACACTTGTGAGTATTCTTTTGCTCTTTAAGACTACATGATCAGCACTTGACATACTACACCATAAGGGGCTCCTGGGCCTCGATTCATAAAGCATTACCGCATGCGGTGATGCTGAAAACAGCAGACTTTCCTGCCCACTTACCGACCAGGGAGATAAATGACCGACTTGGCTGAAGTTACCTCCAACATGTCAGTAAATTGTCAGCAATAGAGATGTAGTGAACGGTTCGCTGGTGAACGGTTCCAGGCGAACATTGGGGGTTTGCGTTCGCCTGCGCCAGGTGAACCTTTGCGGAAGTTCGATTCGCCCCATAATGCACTATGAGGGTCAACTTTGACCCTCTGCATCACAGTCAGCCGGCACATTGTAGCCATTCAGGCTACAGTAAGCCCTGGAGCCCCACCCCCCCCTTATATAAGGCAGGGTCCGGCGGCCATTACACTCACTCGTGTGCCTGCTATTAGACAGACTAGGGCGAGCTGCTGCAGACTTGTTCTTCTAGGGACAGATTAGTTAGGTTCTTGGCTGCTTAGTTTGCTCCTGGCTGATTGTTATTGCTTTTATAGCACCCTAGCTCTTTTCAGAGCTCATCCTGTACTTTATTTTTTTTACTGTGTGTCAAACTGACAATTTTGTTGCATGCACAGCCTTGCTAATTGATAGTGTGTGTGTGTGCCACTGCCAGCAGCCCAGCACATTCAGTGACTTACTACCTGTGTGTGTGACAGGGAGCTGCACATTGTACTACCCAGTACTGCATATACCCCAGTACCTGTTGTGTTTACTTAACCCACCTCATCACTGCACATAACTACCTGTTGTGTTGAGTGAACCCAGCTCACTGCATATACCTACTACCTGTTGTGTTGAGTGAACCCAGCTCACTGCATATACCTACTACCTGTTGTGTTTACTTAACCCACCTTATCACTGCACATAATTACCTGTTGTGTTGAGTGAACCCAGCTCACTGCATATACCTACTACCTTTTGTGTTGAGTGAACCCACCTCATCACTGCACATAACTACCTGTTGTGTTGAGTGAACCCAGCTCACTGCATATACCTACTACCTGTTGTGTTGAGTGAACCCAGCTCACTGCATATACCTACTACCTGTTGTGTTGAGTGAACCCAGCTCACTGCATATACCTACTACCTGTTGTGTTGAGTGAACCCAGCTCACTGCATATACCTACTACCTGTTGTGTTTACTTAACCCACCTTATCACTGCACATAATTACCTGTTGTGTTGAGTGAACCCAGCTCACTGCATATACCTACTACCTGTTGTGTTGAGTGAACCCACCTCATCACTGCACATAACTACCTGTTGTGTTGAGTGAACCCAGCTCACTGCATATACCTACTACCTGTTGTGTTGAGTGAACCCAGCTCACTGCATATACCTACTACCTGTTGTGTTGACTTAACCCACCTCGTCATCACTGCATATACCTAGCTTTGTGTTGAGTGAACCCAGCTCACTGCATCCTACTACCTGTTGTGTTGAGTGAACCCACCTCACTGCATCCTAGTACCTTTACTGTTCAGTGAACCCAGCTCACTGCATCCTACTACCTGTTGTGTTGAGTGAACCCAGCTCACTGCATCATACTACCTGTTGTGTTGAGTGAACCCACCTCACTGCATCCAAGTACCTTTACTGTTCAGTGAACCCAGCTCACTGCATATACCTAGCATCCCCCCGAGATGGACAAAATGGACAAACCAGGAAGAGGTAGAGGCAGACCCAGAGGAATGCCACCAGCCACCGGCAGGTCTGTGCGAGGTGGTGTTGCTGTGATTTCGTGCGGACCTGGCCCAAAATACAGTGCTCAGAAGAAGGCATGTGCCATCACTTCCCAAAATCGTGAGGAGGTGATTGAGTATTTAACACAGAACACCTCATCTCCCGCAGCCACCAGCGCTACAACAAGCACCACATCCGCTGCATTTGACACTTCGCAGGAGTTATTTGGTGGTGGTGAAATCACCGATTCACAGCCACTACTGCAACAACAAGAAGAAGGCGCAGGTACACCACCTCCTACGTCTGAGTTAGGTGGCGATAGTATGGACGTAACGTGTGAGGAGGGGGCTGATGAAACACCTGAAGTTGGTGCAGTTGAGGAGGTGTCTGAGGAAAGTGCAGCTGGCCAGGAGGATTATGATGACGATTATACGGATACCACATATGTTCCTGGTAGAGGAGATGACCAGGGGGGCAGTTCAGAGTAGGAGTCAGAGAGGACTAGGAGGAGACGACTCCATGATAGAAGCAGAGGGAGCTCGTCCTCAGAAACAGCTGGGGGCAGTGTCCGGCGCCATGTATCGCCAGCTATGGCCAGACAGCCAACATGCCCTTCATCGTCAGCTGCTGCTGCCACCGTAGCACCATCAGCCCAGGGGGGCTCAGCGGTTTGGAAATTTTTTCACGTGTGTGTCTCAGATCGGAGCAAAGCCATCTGTTGTCTCTGCCAGCAAAAATTGAGCCGTGGAAAGGCCAACTCTCACGTAGGGACAAGTGCCTTACGAAGGCACCTGGAGAGAAGGCACAAACAGCTATGGCAAGAACACCTGAGGAAAAGCAGCACCCCTCAAAAGACAAGCCGTGGAGAACAACCGCGGCAGCCGTCACAGGGGGCTTCTGCTGCTCCACGTTCCCGTGGTATTGTTCGTGGCTGGGGGGAGGAAGAATGGATACACTTTCAAACAATTTAAAAATACAACCATCTAAAGTTTCAAACAATTTAAAAATACAACCATCTAAAGTTTCAAACAATTTAAAAATACAACCATCTACATTTTCAAACAATTTCAAAAAAGGGCAAAAAAACTTGCCCTTCGTCAAACATTCTTGGCAAATGCTTTTGACTTGGTTTGTCTTCCGCTGGGTCAAGGGTCCATCTGACCACAGATGCCTGGTCTGCAAAGCACGGTCAGGGCAGCTACAGCATGGGTCTCAGCAGGCTCCCACTTCGGGCCGGAATCCAACCTTCATTCCCCGCGGTAACAATGGCAGACTTGCCCTCCATAACGGATTCCCGTTAAAAGGATTTAAAGTTGATTCATTACAATTAGGGCCTCAAAGTCCTGTATTGCATGCCTGCCTGCTGCCCTCCTTGGATGTGCAGTGGTAGCCGTTGCTCAGGCTCCACACCGGATTCCATCCCTCATTCCCCGGCCATTACCCGTGGTCACTCACAAATGGCAGACTTGCCCGCCTCCATATGATTCTCGTGAAAGGAATGTGGTGTCATCTTTGCCCGCCATAACGGATTCCCGTTAAAGGATTTAAAGTTGATTCATGACAATTAGGGCCGCAAAAGGTCCTCCTGAGTCCTGTATTGTTATTTTTGGTCACTACCTCAGGGCGGGCGTGCATGCCTGCCTGCCGCCCTCCTTGCCTGGATGTGCAGTGGTAGCCGTTGTTCAGGCTCCATACCGGATTCAAACCCCTCATTCCCCGGCCATTACCCGGGGTCACTCACAAATGGCAGACTTGCCCGCCTCCATATGATTCTCGTGAAAGGAATGTCATCTTTGCCCGCCATAACTGGTTCTCGTTAAAGGATTTAAAGTACATTCATTTCAAATACACAGCAGGGCCTCGAAAGTCCTCCTCCTGTATTGTTATTTTTGGTCACTACCTCGGGGCGGGTGGGCGTGCATGCCTGCCTGCTGCCCTCCTTGGATGTGTAGTGGTAGCCGTTGCTCAGGCTCCACACCGGATTCAAACCCCTCATTCCCCGGCCATTACCCGGGGTCACAATGGCAGACTTGCCCGCCTCCACAGGATTCTCATTGTAGCGGTACTGAACAAGTACACAGCAAGTAGAAAATGTAATTTAAAAACAAAAAACGTAAGCTTTTTAACAATGCCATGGAAAGTTGAGAAGGAAGTCACACATTACCTGACATCACTGAGTGAGGAAGAGTAATCTCGCCATGTTGCGCAGTAGTCCAGCATGGCCGTCACTACACAAACAGCTGTTTGCGGTGCGTTACACAGTGAGTTTGGTGTGTCAGTGTGAAGCAGTACTCTAATTACACTCCCTGATTGATGTATACCCATGCAAGATGTTTGAAAGCACGTTAGGCCTGCAATTTAGCATTCAATGTGATTTCTGCCCTTAAAACGCTGCTTTGCGTCACATCCAGATTTTTCCCCGGGACTTTTGGCATGTATCCCACTCCACCATGCCCCCCTCCAGGTGTTAGACCCCTTGAAACATCTTTTCCATCACTTTTGTGGCCAGCATAATTTTTTCTATTTTTCAAAGTTCGCCTCCCCATTGAAGTCTATTGCGGTTCGCTAACTTTTCCACGAACCGAACCTTCCGCGGAAGTTCGCGAACCCGGTTCGCGAACCGAAAATCGGCGGTTCGCGACATCTCTAGTCAGCAAATGTCAATTCATAAAGCATTCAACAAGCGGTAAGCCTGACGATAGTTACCGACACCTCTGGTGAGGCGTTAACAATGCAAAGTGCAGGGAGCTGAAGTCTGTGCGAGTCATCTGTGCAGGCAGGGAAAGTCTGTGTGAGTCGTCTGTGCGAGTCATCTGTGCAGGCAGGGAAAGTCTGTGTGAGTCGTCTGTGCAGGGCAAAAGAGCAATATCGCCACACTGCTCTACTCTACCGCTCAATGGGCTGCGGTAATTTACCGACCTTCAACTGCAGCTGGGGAAATCTTTATGAATTAGCACACAGACCGGGAAAATACCGAGTGCTGTATTTTTCCGACAAGGTTTTTTTTATCGCACTGTTTTTTATGAATCAAGGCCCTGGTGTCTTTGTGTTTTTTCCTGTTTCCCTAGGAAGTCTGTTGAATCACACACTCTCCTCTCAGCAGAAACTTTCTCATCTTTTGTAGAACATAAATGAAGATGTAATACAAAATAGGTAAGAAAAGTAATTTCAAACCTAAAAGATTTGTGACATCTTATTTCAAATAACCTTTTGTTTGCTGAGGAATGAAATGTATGTTATTGATAAATCTCAGGAGAAAGGTTCATTGAATTGGGGCCATGATTTCTGCTGTGAAGCAGGGAATCTGGGAAATGTACCCTGGGATCCATTATTCTTCCTGCTTGGGGTATCATATTGTCACTTCCAGGGGTGGATGAGCCACAAGGTAACTGTCTCAGGCATTGAGGGAAAGTCCGGCAATAGGGAGTTTTCAAAGAAGTGCCTCACCTAGCCAGCGATGCATTACATCTTCCTCACCTCAGCCACTTAGCATCCTATCTCCAGCAGTTTCTCTTGTCATGTGACCCACTGACACGCATAGGCAGGTTTCATGTTGAGGAAAATGAAAGATGCCCCGCTGAAGTCTGGAGAGGTGAGGAACTTCTCCAGACATTCTCCTTCACTTGCAGCTCTGCATGGAAAGTGGGGGGCTACCTCTGGCTACTTAATTATGGAGCCCCTCTAGCTACCAAATACTGGGGGGCAACTCTGGATACCCATACTAGGGGGACACGTCTTGCTCCCTATACTGGGGTACACCTCTGGCAATCTGTACTGAGGGGGCGCCTCTGCTTATACTGGTGCAAAAATTCTGGCTGCATATTCTGGGGGTACACTTTTGACTGTACTGTAAATCTATCTACTACTGGGGGCAACCTAGTACTTTCTGGGGAAGCACTTCTGGCTACCTAATACTGGAGGGTAGCACTGGTTACATAGTACATGCGGAACATCTCTGGCTACATATACTGGGGGGCACCTCTGGCTATGTGGAGTTGGGTTAGACCTCTGGCTTTCTATTGGAAATCTACCACCTCAGCCTGTCGGCCCCCCAGGTCATGTGTACCCCCCCCCCCCCGTACAAGCTGTGGGGTCATGTGATACAGGTACCCAGCAGCAATGAAGAGAAGACACAGGACGAGGCACGCAAGTGACCAGGTCAGCCTGCAACACACTACACTCTGGGAGGGGTGCACATTACATGGGGGGGGGGGAGGGATCGGCCGGGGGTCCATTGTTCATCAGGAAAAATTACCAAAGGTTACAGTCAGAGGAATTAATTGTAATGCCGGTGTTTCCTTTAGGGGTCCACAATCACGATATAGATTTTACTATACACGGTCCTTAAATCACACTTGAACTGAGGGATATGGAGGCTGCCATATTTATTTCCTTTTAAACAATGCACATTACCTCTGCCTCTAAAACTTGTATCCATAGACCCTGAACAAGCATGCAGGTCAAGATTAGCTGTATGCTTGTTTCAGGTGAGTGATTCAGACACTACTACTGCAGCCAGAGATCAGCAGGACTGCCAGGAAACTGGTATTGTTTAAAAAGAAATTATTTTTGGCTGTATCCATATATCTCCCCCTTTGGGTGTCCTAAAAGAGGTCAAAGACATTGATTTATATTAGCAAAAATCTCTGGACGTCCTTTTGATGTCTAAATGTGCAAAACTGTGTAGGATATAAAAGTCTGAAGAAGTATTTATTAATATAATGAAATCTATTTGTATGTTCTAAAGTCAGTGAATAAAATGTGTCATCCTAATTGAAAACTCCCTCATGATATTTAGAGACAGACAGAGAGGAGACTAGGAAGCTTCCACTGTAGTAATAAACACTGTAACCCCCATTATCACAGATCCTCCTGTGACTGAAAGAAAAGGAAGTTGTGTTGTACAGACAGGAAAAGGTGTGGCTTGAAGACAGGAAGTTATAGGAGAGGAAGAAGAGAACATTGTAGAAACTGGCAACAGAAGAGGTAATACAATAACACATTTATATTTATACCTATTTGTTATTATATCTGCTAGCAAGCATCTGCCTGATGTGGCACAGTAGCTGTTTGAGAAAACATGCTTAGCTGAGGGGAGGAAATGTGTGAGATACAGATAAAGCTGAATAGTGACGTATAATAAATTATGACCATACTCAGGACATTGTCAGCATTTAGCCTAGCAGTTCCCCTTTTCAGATCCTTGGTACCCCTCTTCCCAGTTGGCTACCCCACTTAACTCTCTGTTTTCTGTCTGCTCCCTTCTTCATCCCCAGACACCCCACTGCCCTCTTGGTCCCTGCCCTCTAGTGATGGGTCGTTCGCGAACGAGGCGGCTCTTTGCTGTGAACGACAAGAGCCGGCTCTCAGTTTTAAAAGAACCGATGCCTCAGTCGCCCCACACAGCTCTGCTTTGCTCTGTAATAAAGGGCGCTGGGGCATGCTGGGAGATGTAGTCCTGCTCTTGCAGCTTGTAGGAGTGTATGGGGCGGAGCAGAGCAGTAGCAGGAGGGCTTGCCCCAGTCAGAGAAGCAGTCTGGAATTGTCATGGAGATGGGGGCGGGGCTTTTACTCCGATCCTGAGTGGTGTCCAGTGATATTTAATGAAGAGCCAATTCAGAGCCGGCTCTTTAATGGGAGCCGATTCAGAAGAGCCGACTCTCTGAGAAGAGCCGGAATTCCCATCACTACTGCCCTCTGTTCCCCTTTTCCTGGGCACACTACTCTTATAGCGTCTTTGCACCACAGGAGCTTACACTACTTTGTTCACCAAAGTCACACACTATTATTATAATTCATCTATATAGCTCTGACATATTCCACAGTGCTGTACACAGTTCACCGATCCCTTCATATCAGTCTCTGCACCACAGGAGCTTACACTCTAAAGTTCCTTGCCACAGTAACTCACTATTATTATTACTACACATTTATATAGCTCTTACATATTCCACAGCGAAGTATACATTTAAAAAAGTCGCAAGTTAATTTAGGCGCAACATTAAATAACAATATGAATAACAATACTGGTAAATAACAATTTAGGCACATTGTTAAATAACAATAACACCAATTTATTGCGGTAATACATTATCTGTAAATTTACAGATAGTCTACATAACCTGCCTATAACCTAACCTCTCCCTACTCTCACACAGAACCCTCCTCTGGTGGTGCCTAACCTTAAAGGACTACTGTAGGGGGAAAAAAGACTTGAACTTACCCGGGGCTTCTAATGGTCCCCCACAGATGTCACGCGCCCACGCAGCCAGTCATCGATGTTCTGGTCACCGCCTCCGGTTTACTTTTGGAATTTCCGACTTAGTGACATGTGACATGATGAGATAGACATGTGTATGTACAGTAATACAGTAAATAACTATGCTGTGTTCCTTTTTTCCTTTCTCTGTCTGAAAGAGTTAAATATCGGGTATGGTAGGACTCAGTCCTGTCTCAGACAGGAAGTGAATACAGCGTGACTCTCACTGATAAGAAATTCCAACTATAAAACACTTTCCTAGCAGAAAATGGCTTTTGAGAGCAAGAAAGAGGTAAAAAGGGGAATATCTTATCAGTGAGGGTCACACTGTAGTCACTTCCTGTCTGAGTCAGGACTGAGTCAGCCACTTACATACCATTAGAAGCCCCGGGTAAGTTCTACTCTTTTCCCCCCTACACCCTACAGTAGTCCTTTAAGACCCCCCAATCCCCGCTAACAAGAATATGATAAATAACAATTTAATCGCAGCTGCCCGCTAAATAGCATAACGGCTAACAATAATACAATAAATCAGGGCTGTGGAGTGGGTACAAAAATCCACCGACTCCGACTCCTCAGTTTAGGATTCCACCGACTCCTCTAATTTGCATATTACAATCTTGCTGATTGAAAGTATGTAACATGAAATTCGTCTCTTAACCTCCTGAGCGGTCTGGACGAGCTCAGCTCGTCCATCACCGCCGGAGGCTGCTGCTCAGGCCCTGCTGGGCCGATTTTGATCAAATAAAAAGCAGCACACGCAGCCGGCACTTTGCCAGCCGCGTGTGCTGCCTGATCGCCGCCGCTCTGCAGCGATCCGCCGCGAGGAGCGGCGAAAGAGGGTCCCCCCCAGCCGCCCGAGCCCTGCGCAGCCGGAACAAATAGTTCCGGCCAGCGCTAAGGGCTGGATCGGAGGCGGCTGACGTCCATGACGTCACTCCGCTCGTCGCCATGGCGACGAGGTAAGCGAAACACAGAAGGCCGCTCATTGCGGCCTTCCGTGTTACTTCTGGCCGCCGGAGGCGATCAGAAGAACGCATCCGGAGCGCCCTCTAGTGGGCTTTCATGCAGCCAACTTTCAGTTGGCTGCATGAAATAGGTTTTTTTTTATTAAAAAAAAACCCTCCCGCAGCCGCCCTGGCGATCTTAATAGAACGCCAGGGAGGTTAACTGCCAACGCTTAGGAATTTTAAAAGACAACTGAAGTGAGAAGGATATGTAGACTGCAATATGTATTCCCTTTAGTCATAGACTAACTAGTCCTTGGTAAGAGTACTTGTAAAAGGTACAGACTGGAACAAAGAACATCTATCAAGCCCTAGGAAATGTAACTGTGGGTACATGTAAGAGTGATGTGCAGGTACTCTGCAGGAGAATGAGTAGATTCTTTCTCTATCACACATTCTTCATGCACAATCTGAACCAGGTTTATGGGTGATAGACAACACCTCTGTGTTCAATGTGCACAACATTCTCAGTGGATTCCCTGCAGCTCTGTGGGGAGTGCATATGTACAGTATAGTACTACTGTGTAACAAAGTAAACCTGAGACAGATGAAATAAAGTTTTATACATACCTGGGGCTTCCTCCACTGATTGGCCTGAAGGGGGCTGGAGGAAGCCCCAGGTATGTATAAAACTTTTCTTTTCATCCGTCTCAGGTACCCTTTAATTTTTTTAGTCACCAAACCAAATTTTAACAACTTATCAAATTATTTGATTTCATGAGCAAAGAGTCAATACAATTTAATGAGCAAATACATTTGCATAAATCAGCATCAACACAGAATTATTTCCATCTCATTCACCATCTCTATTAGTGACACGGCTACACATCAGGCTTTATTCTTACAGCATAGATGTTATTTAGTATATATAAGACATTCCTGTGTACACATCATATATACTATACAGTCACAATCAGATATGTATATCTGACTTTTAAAATACGTATTTTTGTGGACTAAGCACAGCTATTACTGTGTATATAAATTATTTATGATGACTATTATCTGAGAAATAGAACATTTTATCACATTTTCTATTTTAATTACAGTTTAAATTCATTAGGAGTTGGAGTCGGTGCATTTTTTCCCAACTCCAGGCACCCAAAATTGCTCCGACTCCACGACTCCGACTCCACAGCCCTGCAATAAATAATTTAATTGCAGCAGCCCGCTAAATACCATAACGGCTATAAATATTACGATAAATAACAATTGTTCCCATTTTTGGTTGCGACTCTATTAACTGCTCCTCTGTACAGAGATCATTGATCCCCTCCCATCGCTCTCTTCACCACAAGAGCTTGACCTCTAATGTCTCCCATTGCTAGTGCTGTGTAGCCAGTGTTCATTTCCTCCATGCTTCAGCCAAAATCCTAGAACCCAGATCATTTTTATGTTTATTACACCTCTACAGAAGGAAGTTCCTATAAAGATCACACAACCAAATAACATCACTCAGTATGGATGAGGACTGGAGTAACATGAATGAGAGGATATTGGACCTCACCCTGGAGATCATATGTCTGCTGACTGGAGAGGTGAGAATTCTGGGAGGTCACATGACATCACTTATCTCCATTAGTAAAACACACACCTCACCAAAGAGATGAGTAAGATTCCGGTCATGTATAAAGTGATTGTTACTGTGTATGTTTCTGCACAGAATTATAAAATAGTGAAGAAGAAATCTGGTGAAATATTGACACCCATTAGCCATCTCCATGACCGATTTCCCATCAGAGAGGCTCAATCTCACTACTTGATCCCAGAAAGAAACAATTATAAGATCTTGGACATCATACAGAAGATGATGGAGCTGCTGGCAAGAGAGGTGAGCAGTGCTGGGAATTATGGGACATTATCCAATAACAGTAAGGGGCGTGTCTGGATGGTGATATATCATTGTGATTGTCAGGTTCCTATAAGGTGTCAGGATGTCGCTGTCTATTTCTCCATTGAGGAGTGGCAGTATATAGAAGGACACAAGGACCTCTACAAGAACATCATAATGGAGAATCAGCAGCCCCTCACATCACCGGGTAAGAGGAGACTTTCAGTACGAAATGAAGAAGGTAATTTTGTTGCAGCGCCTGGTAATTTGGGTGCTGCCATAGACCACAATGTTAATTGCAGCTATAGCAGTGCCCGGTGTATAATTTGGGCACAGGACTTATAGCCAGTAGGGAATTGGGGGCAGGAAGGGTCCAGTACTGCTAGACATAGGGTAGCAGATTATTTATTTTATTTTTTCAAAGCGCCAACACTGGACATTGTTAAGGTTACAGACAATATTTAGGGGTGACATACAGCAATAAGACAATACAGGTGAACATGCAAACCAGATCACGCAGCACAGTATGAGTACAAGGTAATGCTTAGTCACTGGATGGGAGTTTGGAAATTAGGCAAGTCGAGTTTATTCAAGAGTTGACTCAGATCTATAGGATGGGTGTACGGTAATGGAGGTGCGAACAGATGGGAGACACAGGGAGCAGGACCCTGTCGAAGGCTTACAGTCTAGAGGGTGAGGTAGGGACACAAAAGGTAGGGTACCAGAGTTCAGCCTTGGGTTTAGAGCAGTGTTCCCCAACCCAGTCCTCAGGGCCCACCAATAGTGCATGTTTTGCAGGAAGCCACACACAATCACAGGTGGGGTAATTAGTGTCTCAGCAGAGCTGATTATCCACCCCTGTGAATTTCCACAAAACATGCACTGTTGGTGGGCCTTCAGGACAGGGTTGGGGAACACTGGTTTAGAGCACTTGCGAGGGGGATAGGCCAGAGTGAAAAGGTGCATTTTGAGGGCCTTCATGAAGATGTTGAACGAGGGGGAAACCCTAATAGGGAGGAGGTAGGGAGTTCCATAGTGTTGGAGCAGCTCTTGAGAAGTCCTGGAGGCGTGCATGGGATTGGGTAATGCAGGGGGCAGTCAGGCGAAGTTCATTGGTGGCGGGGAGTGGACGACTAGGTGTGTGCCTCTGAATAAAATTGGAAATGTAGATTGGGAAGGTTTTGTGTACAGATTTGTAGGCCAGACACAGTATCTTAAATCTGATTCTGGACTGGATAGGAAGCCAGTGGAGGGATTAACAGAGGGGAGCCGCCGTGGTGGAGCAACGGGAGGAGTAGATAATTCTGGCTGCTGCATTTATGGTGGACTGCAGTGGGGCAATTAGGGTCTTAGGGAGACCAGACAGAAGGGCATTGCAGTAGTTACGGTAGGAAATTATGAGGGCATGGATGAGAAGTTTGGTAGACAGAGGTCAGGAAAGGGCAGATCTTGCAGATGTTACAGAGGTGGAAGTTGCAGGACTTTGTGAGGTTTTGGATTTGGGGGGTGAAGGAGAGTGCGGAGTCCATGGTGACTCCCAGACAGTGGGCTTGAGAGGTAGGGCGAATGGTAGTGTGGTTAACAGTGACATTCACATCTGGGAGGGTCAGAGATGGCCGGGTTGGGAAAATCATAAATTCCCTTTTGTCCAGGTTTAGTTTCAGGAACCTAGCGACATCCAGCAGGAGATGGCTGATAGGCAGCAGGAGACCTTGTCCATGGTAGTGGTGTATAGGGTGTGGAGGTAGATCTGGGTGTCATCTGCATACAAATGATAGTTGAAACCCATGGAGGAAATAACCTTGCCAATGGAGGATGTGTATAGGGAGAACAGTAGGGGGCCAAGGACAGAGCCTTGGGGGACTCCCACCAAGAGGTGGTTGGGAGTGGATGAGGACTCATTGAAGGAGGTTGTAATGGAGTGGTTGGAAAGGTGGGAAGAGAGCCAGGCCAGGGCGAGGTCATGAATGCCCATGGACTGGAGGAGTAGGGGATGGTCCATCAAAAACTGCTGAAAGGTCAAGGAGGAGGAGAATGGAGTATTTGCCTTCAGCTTTAGCCAAGGTCATTGACTACTTTGGTGAGAGCTGTTTCAGTTGAGCGGGCAGGCCAAAATCCAGATTGCTGTGGGATTGCAGTGGGTCTAGCAGGGAGTTGGTATTGAGGTACTGGGTCAGGCATTTAGGTACCAAACACTCAAGGAGTTTTAAGGCAAAGGGGAGTAGGGAGATAGGGCGTTAGTTGGAGGGTAGTGAGGGGTCGAGATAGGTCAGTGTTAGGAGTAGGTAGGAGGGATAGTGTGAGAAGTATGAAAATAAAGTCAGATTGCCCATAGGAAAAATATATATGAAAGATTGTTCAACATCACAAATATAAAAAAAACCCACAATAAAAACAAGTTGTCCCCAGAAAAGTGCTCTTCTCTATACTATGGCCAGGTTAGCCACAGCCACAATCATCCACACACTCCGTGCAACTGCAGGATCTATTCTCTCTCAATGGAAATCTTGGAATTGTCGGTGAATGAACAGCAAATCATTGCCAATTGACTGAGATCAGTTTAGTTCAGAACCTGTTTTGCCACAATAGGGTTATTCCTGGGCATAGTGTCCTTATCCCACAAGGCAAGAAGCGGCAGCAGAAGCAATAGTCAAGCCATGCATGAAGCATGAAGCTTGCAGGAAAGCATGTAAGTTATACAGCCAGTACTACAAACTGTCGTCCCAAGTAATACGCAGAAAAGTATTAACATGCAATGGAGCCCTAGGCAACAAAGCAGTTTGTGCCCAGTGCTGATGATCACCTGGCTTTAAAAAAAAAAATGATTTGGTTGGGGCTAGCATTCGCCAGGCCCCTAGACTCTCTCCAGGCCCTAGGCAACTGCCTAGATTTACCTTATGGATGATCCGGCTCTGGGTATAGGTGAAAACAATCACTGGGAACCCAGGCTTACCACTTCTTACCCCCACTTATGGAGTTCTTTAGGTCCACCATCAGGCAAGATCAGGCCGTGGTTTACAGAAACGCTATGTCCTGGCGCCGCTTCCACACATGCACAGACAGGCTTATCCCAGGAGGACACATCTCCCCATGCGTCACCTTGCTTACGTGTTGCGTTTGAGAAGTAGGTTATGTAAAGTCGTAGTAGACTATCGGCAATACTGCCAATATTCAATTAGCGTCTTCACCAAGTGCCAAATGGTCCCATTTATGTGTAGAGAGGATCTACCTGGATCCCAGTTATTTTATAGATGAATAAATAGAAACAATGTATTCAATCGGTGTGTGTTTCCTACAGATGGATCCAGTAACAGAAACCCACCAGAGAGATGTACAGGTCCTCATTATTCCCAGGATCGTCCACAGGAAGATCCCACCATCCCCCACCATTATCAGGTAGAAGAATGTACACCAAGCACTGATGGTTAAATTAGTTTCTTAAATCATTAATAATATTTTTGTTATAAATTCAGAATGGAAGTCTGTGCACTTTTAACGTGGTTATTAAGGAAGAGGTGGAAGAGGAGGAGGGAGCAGGCAGTGTGATGGAGGAGGCGGAACTTTCAGGAGGACACAAAAATCTCTATAGTGACTTTAAGATTGAATCATCCATCCACACAAACCCACCAGAGAAAAGCACAGGTCCGTTTTATTACCAGGATTATCTAGAAGTTCACAATCGTGCACAACAATATCAGGTAGCTGGAACTATAACTCCAACAGTGATTGCAAACTTTATGCTTCTTCTATATTCTTCTACAGAGTCTTGGTTCTTTAATTTTGATGTGTGAAATGTATTTTCTTCTATGATTTTGTGGATTTAGGCTGAAGAACTGTCTGATATGAAACATGAGGTTAAAGAAGAAGAAGAAGAGGAGACAGAAGTGACGGGTGGCCGGCAGTGTATGGAGGAGGGGGACATGATGGTGACCAGTGAATTAGGAATGCCAGTTGCAGGTGAAAAAATAACCTTACCTGACCTACTTTATGCTGACAATTATATCCTCCCTGTGTTTTCATTAGATTTAAGTAGATTTGTCTAATCATACAGTTATTTAGCTTGAAATTTGTTCCTTGTAATTATAAAATGTAGGTCTCTAGATTTAAATTGTATACCGTATTCCGCGCTGTATAAGATGCTCCAGAATATAAGACGCACCCAGGTTTAGAGGACAAAAACCAGGGAAAAATATATATACTTAACCTGGTGCGTCCATATTCCAGGGGCGCCTTATACATGTTATCCCCCAAATGGTGTCTGCCCATGTGTCCTGTGTGACCCTTCTCCTCCATGTGTCCTGTCTCCTCATGTGTCCTGACTGCCCCTTCTCCTCATATGTCCTTCTGTGTCCTGTCTCCCTAGTATCCATCTCCTTATGTGGCCTGTCTCCCTAGTGTCCTGTCTCCTTATGTGTCCTGTCTCCTTATGTGTCATTATGTGTCCCCCACCCCACCCCCCTCGTGCCACAGCTTTCCCCATCTAATCACTTCCTGCCCCCCACCATGCTTGCGTCTCCCCGGGTCCCCCCCTCGCATGTCTCGCTATCCCCATTGTTTACATTCCCCCAGTGTCAGCAGCGGCAGCTTACTAGATCCATGCCGCTGCAAGGACTGCAGACACGCAGCTTCTCCATCTGTTTCCTCTACTAAGCGGCTACTGATGACGCAATCAGTACAAGCCGCAAAGTAGAGGAAACAGATGGAGAAGCCGGGTGTCTGCAGTCCTCGCGGCGGCATGGATCTGGTAAGCCGCCGCTGCTGACACTGGGGGAAATGTATACAATGGGGATAGCGAGACATGTGGTGGGGGGGACCGGTGGAGACGCGCGCATGGCGGGGGGCAAGAAGTGATTAGATGGGGACAGCAGTGGCATGCGAGGGGAGGCCAGGCACAGCTGGGACACAGACAGGGAATCCGCAATGGCGGTGTGTCAGCGGTTAATATCGGCGGGCGTTCACAAGTTGGGGATTCTCTGCCTTTGCCATATAAGGAGAAAAAGTGCGTCTTATACGGCGGAAAATACGGTAATTCCACACAGTGTTCTGTCTGCTGTGTCCAACAGACATACCTCTTATTATTATAGACCGTGCAGTTTCAAGGATAAAAAGAGATACTGTACACCATATGAAAGGCCCATCTCCATTCCTCAGTATAACATCATAGTACCACCAAATGAGGAGGGGATACTGTACACCATATGAAAGGCCCATCTCCATTCCTCAGTATAACATCATAGTAGCAACAAATGAGGAGGAGATACTGTACAGCATATGAAAGGTCCATCCCCATTCCTTAGTATAACATCATAGTACCAACAAATGGGGAGGAGATACTGTACACCATATGAAAGGCCCATCTCCATTCCTCAGTATAACATCATAGTACCACCAAATGAGGAGGGGATACTGTACACCATATGAAAGGCCCATCTCCATTCCTCAGTATAACATCATAGTAGCAACAAATGAGGAGGAGATACTGTACAGCATATGAAAGGTCCATCCCCATTCCTTAGTATAACATCATAGTACCAACAAATGAGGAGGAGATACTGTGCACCATATGAAAGGCCCATCTCCATTCCTCAGTATAACATCATGGTACCAACAAATGAGGAGGATATACTGTACACCATATGAAAGGTCCATCCCCATTCCTTAGTATAACATCATAGTACCAACAAATGGGGAGGAGATACTGTACACCATATGAAAGGCCCATCTCCATTCCTCAGTATA
The DNA here is from genome assembly GCF_040937935.1 of Hyperolius riggenbachi. NCBI lineage: Eukaryota > Metazoa > Chordata > Amphibia > Anura > Hyperoliidae > Hyperolius > Hyperolius riggenbachi. Next base: position 238,271,077 of record NC_090655.1, read on the forward strand.
ACATCATAGTACCAACAAATGAGGAGGAGATACTGTACACCACATGAAAGGTCCATCTCCATTCCTCAGTATAACATCATAGCACCAACAAATGAGGAGGAGATACTGTACACCATATGAAAGGCCCATCTCCATCCCTCAGTATATCATAGTACCAACAAATGTGGAGGAGATACTGTACACCATATAAGAGGCCCATCTCCATTCCTCAGTATAACATCATAGCACCAACAAATGAGGAGGAGATACTGTACACCATATGAAAGGTCCATCTCTATTCCTCAGTATAACATCATAGTACCAACAAATGAGGAGGAGATACTGTACACCATATGAAAGGCCCATCTCCATTCCTCAGTATAACATCATAGTACCAACAAATGAGGAGGAGATACTGTACACCATATGAAAGGCCCATCTCCATTCCTCAGTTAAACATGCAGGAGGTGGGCCTGGCAGTGACAGCTGAAACATGTTGGAGGTGTGACTATAGTTTCTACTCTGCACCTGTTGTTATTGATGTAGATAAATTAATCTGTTCATTGCACAGAGCATAATAAAGTTTTTGTTTCCCCAGCAGATGAAAATGATATTGGGAACCCCGCGGAGGTCCATCCTATTCTAACTCCAGATGGCGCTACAGAAGATGATGGCGTCACACAATGTTATCCAATCACCGGGAATACACATCATAGAGATCACAGTGCAGATGGATCACCCTCTGATCCTGAGGAATCTTCTGACCAATCACATTCTGTAAACGTTCCATCTAATTCAAAAGACTGTGCCAGTGAAATAAGTGCTCTTAGAAATGAAGATAATGTGAGATTCTCATGTTCCAAATGTGATAAATGTTTTAGGAGTAAATTGGATCTTGTGTCACATCAGAGGAGCCACACCGGGCAGATCCCTTTTCCATGTTCTGAGTGTGGGAAATGCTTCACCCAGAAGAAGCGCCTTCTTATACACCAGAAAATTCACACAGGAGAGCAGCCCTTTTCATGTTCTGAGTGTGGGAAAAGATTCCTGGAGAAAGGAAGTCTTGTTCAACACCAGAAGATTCATACAGGTGAGCGGCCTTTCTCTTGTTCAGAGTGTGGGAACGGTTTTATTAAGAAGTCTCACCTGCTTACACACCAGAGAAGTCACACAGGCGAGCGTCCTTATGTATGTTCAGAGTGTGGGAAAGGCTTTTTTGCTAAAGGAAACCTTGTTCAACACCAGAGAATCCACACAGGTGAACGGCCTTTTTCTTGTTCGGTGTGTGGGAAATGTTTCATTAAGAAGTATCACCTTCTCACACACCAGAGAAGTCACACGGGTGAGCGTCCTTTTTCATGTTCACAGTGCGGAAAAGGATTCTTTAGGAAGTGTGACCTTTTTAGACACGAGAATATTCACACAGGGGAGCATCCTTTTTTCTGCGCAGAGTGTGGGAAAGGATTTACGAAGATGACTGACCTTCGTGTACACCAGAGAATTCACACCGGTGAGCGTCCTTTTTCATGTCCTGAGTGTGGGAAAAGATTCCTTGAGAAAGGAAATCTCGTTAAACACCAGAAAGTTCACACAGGCGAGCGTCCCTTTTCCTGTTTGGATTGCGGTAAACGTTTCACTAAGAAGTCTCACCTCCTTGTGCATCAGAGAATTCACACAGGCGAGCGGCCTTTTTTATGTTCTGAATGTGGGAAATGCTTCCTTACGAAAACAAACCTCCTTCACCACCAGAAAATTCACTCGGGGGAGCAGTCTTTTTCATGTTCAGAGTGTGGGAAAAGCTTCATCAACAAGTGGGACCTTCTTACACACCAGAGGAGATGTCACACGGGCAAACTTTCTATGTCATATTTGTGAATGCCAATAAAGAAGTTGTCTGATCTGACACTCATTACTCATGATGGTTTGTATGCAGTGATAACAGAAACATAGATGTGGTGGTAATTATACCTAAATGGTGACCACGGTTTCCCATGACGAAGTACATTAAGCTAGCATGCTAGTGGTGACTCACTAGTTAGCTTGCACTGCAGACTACTAGAGACATCCCCTGCCTCATTGCACACCAGCACAGATCAAGAGAAAAAGAAAGCACTTTGGGGTGCATGCAATAAACTGCACGTTATCGCATGATGAGTACAGCAATGTATTCTATGTAATGTATTGCAATCTCTTCTATTTATCGTGCCGTATCCCCTGCTTGACGCAGCTTATTGCATACACCCCCAGGTCAGCTGTCACACTTTCTGGGCGATAATGAAAAAAATAGGACACCAATTACAGTGCTACCGGCTGGGCCAGCCTCTTCCTCCTCTGAACGGGCATTCACCAATGGACACACCTCCAGCTTCTGATTCGATGGCTATGGAAGGGAGTGTACAACTATAAGGGCCTGTTTCCACTACACGCAGATTGGATGCAGAATGGATGCAAAAAAACTGACTCCAATGAATGCCTATGGGCCTGTTTCCACCACACGTGATTTTTCTGATGCAGATTTTCCCATAGGCATTCATTAGAGTCCGTTTTCCTGCATCCAATCTGCATCCAATCTACGTGTAGTGGAAACAGGCCCTAAGACATGAAGCAGGCAGATGCTCGGGTTCTCCACAGAGGGCACGCCCCCCCTTTCACAGCCATCCAGTCAGAAGCTGGAGGCGTGTCTGTTTGTAAATGTAATGGAGTGGAAGGTGATGGCACTAATTTAGTGATAGTACCAGGGCTGTGGAGTCGGAGTCGTGGAGTCGGGCAATTTTGGGTGCCTGGAGTCGGAGTCGGGAAAAAATGCACCGACTCCGACTCCTAATAAATTTGTAACTGTAATTAAAATAGAAAATATGATAAAATGTTCTATTTCTCAGATAATAGTCATTAAAAATAATGTATATATACAGTAATAGCTGTGCTTAGTCCACAAAAATGAAATAAACCAATCAAAATTAGTTACTTGTGCTGCTTCAATAAAGCAGTCCCCGTATTTTTAAGGTCAGATATACATATCTGATTGGGACTGTATATATGATGTGTACACAGGAATCTCTTATATATACTAAATAACATCTCTGCTGTAAGTATAAAGCCTGATGTGTAGCCATGTCACTAATAGAGATGGTCAATGAGATGGAAATAATTCTGCATTGATGCTGATTTATGTAAATGTATGCACTCCCTTTGCTGATGAAATCAAATAATTTGATATGTTGTTAAAATTTGGTTTGGTGACTACAAATTAAAGGGTACCTGAGACGGATGAAAAGTAAAGTTTTATACATACCTGGGGCTTCCTCCAGCCCCCTTCAGGCTAATCAGTCCCTCGCTGTCCTCAACCACCCGGATCTTCTGCTATGAGTCCTGGTAATTCAGCCAGTCAGCGCTGTCCGGCCGCATGCCGCTCCCACAGCCAGGAACATTCTGCACCTGCGCAATAGTGCTGCACAGGTGTAGTATGCTCCTGGCGGCGGAGTGTGTGCATACGCACTATGCCAGACTGGCTCAAGTACCTGGACTCATAGCAGAAGATCCGGGTGGCAGAGGAGGACAACAAGGGACTGATTATCCTGAAGGCGGCTGGAGGAAGCCCTAGGTATGTATACAACTTTAATTTCATCTGTCTCAGGTTTACTATGTTACACAGTAGTACTATACTCTACATATGCGCTCTCCACAGAGCTGCAGGGAATCCACTGAGAATGTTGTGCACATTGAACACAGAGGTGTTGTCTATCACCCATAAACCTGGTTCAGATTGTGCATGAAGAATGTGTAATAGAGGAAGAAGTACCCACAGTACCCACAGTCACATTGCCTAGGGCCTGATCCATGTTCAGATGTGTAATAGAGGAAGAATCTCCTCATTCCCCTACAGAGTACCTGCACATCACTCTTACATGTACCAACAGTCACATTGCCTAGGGCCTGATCCATGTTCAGATGTGTAATAGAGGAAGAATCTCCTCATTCCCCTACAGAGTACCTGCACATCACTCTTACATGTACCAACAGTCACATTGCCTAGGGCCTGATCCATGTTCAGATGTGTAATAGAGGAAGAATCTCCTTATTCCCCTGCAGAGTACCTGCACATCATTCTTACATGTACCCACAGCTACATTGCCTAGGGCCTGATAGATGTTCTTTGTTCCGGTTTGTACCTTTTTACAAGTACTCTTACCAAGGACTAGTTTTAGTCTAAAGGGAATAAATATAGTAGTCTACATATCCTTCTCACTTAAGTTGTCTTGTAAAATTCCTAAGCGTTGGCAGTTAAGAGACGAATTTCATGTTACATACTTTTAATCAACAAAATTGTAATATGCAAATTAGAGGAGTCGAAGTCGAGGAGTCGGAGTCTGTGAAATCCTAAACTGAGGAGTCGGAGTCGGTGGATTTTTGGACCGACTCCACAGCCCTGGATAGTACGGCACTCATGGGGGGGACATCCTGCTTTTGGATGCATGTGACGTGTGCCCTATCTGTTGCAGAAGTAGTAATCCAGCCTACGGCCCTTATTCAATTCGCTATTTCTCCTACATTTCTCCTAGGTGATATTTTCACTCATTATCAATAAAATGATAAGCAAGCAAGAAAAATACTAAAGTTATTTTTAACAGAAGATGAAAAATCATCTCCTAGGAGAAAACTTAGGAGAAAAAGTGAATTGGATAAGAGCTTTATTCACTGATTTTATCACGCTGCCACATGTAGTGTGTAATACTTAGTGACAGCCATTGCTAGTTAATGGCACACACTAGTGACATAGCGTGACTGCGATACTTCACACTAGTGAATTACCACTGTGGCACTACGTCACTAGTGTGCGGCATTAACTAGCAATGGCCGTTACTAAGGAGAGCACACTACGTTGCTGCTACTAAGGAGAGCACACTACGTTGCTGTTACTAAGTTGCTAGCAATGTGCGTAACGTGCGCCCAATACATTTATCTTGAGCTGAAGTATTTCACTCGCACTGTGGCAGCGCTGTAAAATCGATAATTCAAGCCCTACGACCCATATGCAATTCACTTGTTCTCCTAGGTAACATTTTCACACCTTGTCATAAAATGCCTGTGAAACCACCAGCAAGCAAGAAAATAATTTCGATATTACCTTTTCATCAATTTTTGGGCACTATTTCAGTTGTAAAATGCTTAAAAGTTATTTTAAAGAGAAGATGAAAATGATCTCCTAGGAGATAACTCAGGAGAAAAAGTAAATTGCATACAGGCCCATGTGTTTACAGTTCACTTTCACAGAGCTGACAGCCAGGAAGGACACTATTTCTTTGGGTTAATTCTCTGCTAGTTTATCACAAACATACTGTATATAGCGGTGTGCTTATCTTTCCTTTTTCCTAATTCACTCTCACTTATTCATAAGAATGTGTTGTTTCTTATCTCCAAATAAATTTTAAGTGTACAAAAGACAACCTCCTGAGTAAACACAAATGTACTGTATACACAGTAAATGCTCTTTTATTCGGCACAAGCTGATATTGACCGATACCAGATAAGTGTACTTGCTGGTTGTTTGAGTTTATATACACAGTAGTCAGCCAACACCCCCCCCCCCCCATACCATGGGAAAAAGTGCCCAGTCAAACTGCTCCCCCCCACAAGGAAGTTTGACAGCCATTATGTGTCTTCCCCCTTTCCTTACCACCCTTACTGAACAAGTGACATCCCCACAGACAAAGCCCCCTTCCCAGCTAAGCAGAGCAGTGACTTACCACAGCATCGGGCACAGTCCTCACCTCTTCTTGTGGCCACTGGCTGTGCTGTTGCATTCTCCGTGGCTCCCAATGCATGTCACATGACACATATCAGGAGCTGTAGGAGTATGCTTCAGCCCAGCCAGTAGCTGTAAGAGGAGAGGATGGTGACCGATGCTGTAGTAAGTCACTTGTTGCTCTGCATAGCTGGGTAGGAGACAGATAGGCACACGCCCCCATGGAATTGACAGTTGCTTGGGTGCCAGATAGCGGGTTTTACTGTACTGAGTTTATTGACCCTTGTTTCTTTTTTTCTTTTTTCTAAATTTCCCAATACCCATATAAAAATTAGTCAACCAAGAAATTCAATTTGAATGGTGACTGTTGAAATTAGACCAGGTACATTTCCAGCACCCATTCATATAAAAAGGGTGCTGGGAAACTTGGGCATAGGGTGAAGCCAAAAAACGTCTCACCCTGCTATTTCCCAATAGCGTTAATTACCATACCATTAAATTGATTGGTCAGTTTTCAAGCTGCATAAGTTTGCATAAAAATTAGCATAATTTCTGAAGTATTTGCATCTCATTCATCATCCCTAGGTGTTACGAGTAGTTAGTCGGTAGGTTAGCTTTAGGAGTAGGTAAGAGGGATTAGTGTTTGGTGTAGGTAGCAATATGTTAGTGTTAGGAGGAGTTAAAGAGACTCTGTAACAAAAATTGCATCCTGTTTTTTATCATTCTACAAGTTCCAAAAGCTATTCTAATGTGTTCTGGCTTACTGCAGCACGTTCTACTATCACAGTCTCTGTAATAAATCAACTTATCTCTCTCTTGTCAGACTTGTCAGCCTGTGTCTGGAAGGCTGCCAAGTTCTTCAGTGTTGAAGTTCTGTGATGCATCTCCCCCCTCCAGGCCCCTCTCTGCACACTGCCTGTGTATTATTTAGATTAGGGCAGCTTCTCTCTTCTCTCTTATCTTTTACAAGCTGGATAAATCCTCCTCTGAGCTGGCTGGGCTTTCACATACTGAGGAATTACATACAGACAGAGCTGTCTGCACTCTGCAGGAAGAAACAGCCTGACACTTCAGTGGAAGATAGCTGCAGGGGGAAATAAACACACAAATGATCTCTTGAGATTCAAAAGGAAGGGTGTATACAGCCTGCTTGTGTATGAATGTATTTTCTATGTGTGGACATACTGTGCATCAACCTACTTCCTGTTTTGGTGGCCATTTTGTTTGTTTATAAACAAACTTTTTAAAACTGTTTTTAACCACTTTTAATGCGGCGAGGAGCGGCGAAATTGTGACAGAGGGTAATAGGAGATGTCCCCTAACACACTGGTATGTTTACTTTTGTGCGATTTTAACAATACAGATTCTCTTTAAAGGGAACCGAAACTGAGAAGGATATGGATTTTTCCTCTTAAAGGGAAGGTCCACGCAGAATATAAAAAACAAACTGCAATTACCTGGGGCTTCTTCCAGCTCCTGGCAGTGAATCAGTGCCCTCGCCGCAGCTCCTCTCCCTCCTGGCGTCCAGCGGTGAAGAAGCCAACCTCGCCAGGTTGGCTTCTGTGCGCTCCATGGCGGGGGGGTCACGTGGTGTAGGGACGTCATTGGGTCTCTACTGCGCAGGCGCAGAACTACTGCACCTGCGCAGTAGAGACCAGATGACGTCACTTACACCACGTGACCCGCGCTGTGGAGCGCACATGAAGCCGACCCGGAAGCCGACCTCGCAAGGTCGGCTTCTTTACCGCTGGACGCCGGGAGGGAGAGGAGCTGCGGCGAGGGCACCGATCGACTGCCAGGAGCTGGGAGAAGCCCCAGGTAAGTGCAATTTGTTTTTTATATTCTGCGCGGATCTTCCCTTTAAAATACCAGTTGCCTGACTCTCCTGCTGATCCTGTGTCTCTAATACATTTAGCCACAGCCCCTCAACAAGCATGCAGATCAGGTGCTCTGACTGAAGTCAGACTGGATTAGCAGCATGCTTGTTTCAGGTGTGTGATTCAGCCACTACTGCAGCCAAAGAGATCAGAAGGGCTTTACAAGCACCTGGTATTGTTTAAAAGGAAACATCCATATTCCTCTCAGTTAAGGTTCCCTTTAAGGAGAGAGAAATAAGAGTAGCTAAAGAAGGCAGGGGTAGTGTTAGGTACATGTAGCAATAGATTAGTGTTAGGAGTGGTAGTGGAGGGTTAGAGCCCTTTTACACTTAATCAGTTATAACTGAAAGGCATTTTGATTTTCAAAGTAATGTCCATGTTTTCCTATGGCTCAGTTCCCACTATACGCATTTTAACTGAAAGCTTTTTCACAATGCACTGCTATGGAGAAAAAAAAAGGTACTTTTCTGTTAGCCGGGCGCACCCGCTAGGTGGCAGCAGAGTTACACCTTTCCCTACTATCCATGGAGGCCTGGAGGGGGAATAGTAATTAACGCCTTGGATAGTGGGGAAAGATAGCGATCGCGGAGGTGGCGTTAATTACTACAGTGGCTTGCAAAAGTATTCGGCCCCCTTGAAGTTTTCCACATTTTGTCATATTACTGCCACAAACATGAATCAATTTTATTGGAATTCCACATGAAAGACCAATACAAAGTGGTGTACACATGAGAAGTGGAACGAAAATCATACATGATTCCAAACATTTTTTACAAATAACTGCAAAGTGGAGTGTGCGTAATTATTCAGCCCCCTTTGGTCTGAGTGCAGTCAGTTGCCCATAGACATTGCCTGATGAGTGCTAATGACTAAATAGAGTGCACCTGTGTTTAATCTAATGTCAGTACAAATGCAGCTGCTATGTGAGGGCCTCAGAGGTTGTCTAATAGAATATTGGGAGCAACAACACCATGAAGTCCAAAGAACACACCAGACAGGTCAGGGATAAAGTTATTGAGAATTTTAAATCAGGCTTAGGCCTCTTGCACACTGCAAGTGATTCCGATTCAGATTCCGCTTTTTAATCAGTTTTTACATCCGATTCTGATTTACAGTTTGCTCCCTGCACACTGCAAATTGGAATCTGAATCGGATGTAAAAACTGATTAAAAAGCGGAATCGGAAATGCATGCAGTGTGCGAAAGGCCTTAGGCTACAAAAAGATTTCCAAAGCCTTGAACATCCCACGGAGCACTGTTCAAGCGATCATTCAGAAATGGAAGGAGTATGGCACAACTGTAAACCTACCAAGACAAGGCTATCCACCTAAACTCACAGGCCGAACAAGGAGAGCGCTGATCAGAAATGCAGTCAAGAGGCCCATGGTGACTCTGGACGAACTGCAGAGATCTACAGCTCAGGTGGGGGAAATCTGTCCATTGGACAACTATTAGTCGTGCACTGCACAAAATTGGCCTTTATGGAAGAAAGACAAGAAGAAAGCCATTGTTAACAGAAAAGCATAAGAAGTCCAGTTTGCAGTTTGCCATAAGCCATGTGGGGGTCACAGCAAACATGTGGAAGAAGGTGCTCTGGTCAGATGAGACCAAAACGGAACTTTTTGGCCAAAATGCAAAACGCTATGTGTGGTGGAAAACTAACACTGCACATCACTCTGAACACACCATCCCCACTGTCAAATATGGTGGTGGCAGCATCATGCTCTGGGGGTGCTTCTCTTCAGCAGGGACAGGGAAGCTGGTCAGAGTTGATGGGAAGATGGATGGAGCCAAATACAGGGCAATCTTGGAAGGAAACCTCTTGGAGTCTGCAAAAGACTTGAGACTGGGGCAGAGGTTCACCTTCCAACCGGACGACGACCCTAAACATAAAGCCAGGGCAACAATGGTATGGTTTAAAACAAAACATATCCATGTGTTAGAATGGCCCAGTCAAAGTCCAGATATAAATCCAACTGAGAATCTGTGGCAAGATCTGAAAACTGAAGTTCACAAACTCTGTCCATGTAATCTGAATGAGCTGGAGCTGTTTTGCAAAGAAGAATGGGCAAGGATTTCAGTCTCTAGATGTGCAAAGCTAGTAGAGACATACCCTAAAAAAGACTGGCAGCTGTAGTTGCAGCAAAAGGTGTTTCTACAAAGTGTTGACTCAGGGGGCTGAATAATTACGCACACCCCCACTTTGCAGTTATTTATTTTTAAAAAATGTTTGGAATCATGTATGATTTTCATTCCACTTCTCACATGTATACCACTTTGTATTGGTCTTTCACATGGAATTCCAATAAAATTGATTCATGTTTGTGGCAGTAATGTGACAAAATGTGGAAAACTTCAAGAGGGCCGAATACTTTTGCAAGCCACTGTATTCCCCCTCCAGGCCGCCATGGATAGTAGGGAAAAATGTAACTCTGCTGCCACCTAGCGGCTGCGCCCGGCTAACGGAAAAGTACCCAGAAAAATATGCATACTGACGCAATAGGTGTAAAAAGGCGGATCTGAGATGAAAAACTAACTATGACAGGTAACTTGTCTATATATCGTATCTAAAGTTTAGATTACACAGCAAATCTAGCTGCAAACGGCTTCAACAGTATATGATTATTTATTCCTGTGATACAATGACAGCAGCCATGTTCTGCTTTTGATCATTACACAAGCAGGCTGATCTGCATCTCCAGCCCTCAACCCCCCCCCCCCCCCCTGAAATCTCTGGCTAGTAACCTCCTCCAGACTGAGCTCCCATGAGCCCTTGCTACAGTGCCAATGCACTCTGAAAAGCTGTGGGCGAGGCTTGTTTAGTTTATAGGGAATTAGAGTATTAAAACAAAACAAAAAAAGTATTTGGCTTGAGGAATGCCCTATAAACTATATGAAAGGAACACAATTATGCAATGAGTAAATGTTTATCTCGGATCCACTTTAAGAGGAATGTTAGGTAAAGCAACAGTTTTCTATCTGTAAAATTACTGATACTCTGCTATCTCTATTAGACAGCAATCAATAGTAGAATGCCAGGAAATAATTGTAAAGCCCTGATGCCTTACCCCATGCACCACACCCAGTATGCCCCCCCCCCGTGTGGTAAACGGATGATGCTCCCCCCCTCCAGTTCACCAATGCAGTTGCGACTTAATGTGGCGCTTGTGGCGTGTATGCACAGCTGTGTGCCTGTGCCTACTTACAACCTTCTTTTTTATTAGTATTATGGATCAGTGATATTACCATCTTCTAGCGGCTTTGCAGAGGTGCCCAAATTACTGGATGCCCCTTTTCAGTGTACAAAATAGAGCACTAGGGGACCCCGCAAGAAACCTCATAGGGAAATTCAGCTAGCATGATTGGGTAGACAGCATCCTCTCGAACAGCTAGGTTTCCAGTAGGTTGAAGTAAACATGGGGTATTGCTATCACACTAGATCCAAATCATGCCATCAATTATTCCTTTGATCACTACTACTCACTGGGGAGGAAGTGAGTCACTAGCAAAGCAAGTAACTCAGCTACTGCTCCCAGACAACACATCACTCTCTGCCAGTGTTTAGAGCAGCCAGACTCCCACTTCCTTTGCAGGAACTTTTGCACAGCAGCAGACAGATCTTTACCTCCGAGCAAACATTGCCTTGAGAAAGGGGTCCTATGTGGCTCCGAAACGTTGGCCATATTTTTACATGGAACCAATAAAGATTAACTTTGGATGTGCCAGCTCTTTTCCTCGATTTTTAAGCCCTCTGTTATGTTACACTTCTCTGACTGAAAGCAGACCTGAACTCAGAATTTCCTCTCTGCTCTAAAAGATAAGCAACATCATAATAACTCATAAAGAAAAACATTTCTTTGTTACAGCTGACACAAATCCTGCAATAAATCTGCAGTGTGTCTACTTCCTGCTTTCATAGAATCAGACATATTGTTAACATCCTGTGTTTACAAATGAGCTCTCTGCCCTGACAAGTAGCTGACAAAGCTGAGGGATCAAATTACAACTAGCGATTAGAGAGTTGAGCCTATCTAATACCCCTTCGTCTGCGTCTAAATACATAAAGGGTCTCTATGCTTTCCTTCCGTCCTGTGCAAGAGTTTAGGTCCAATTTAAGCATGGAGGTAGCAGCCCTCTCTTGATCACTATGTAAAATGGCCTCTATAAAGGTGGAAGTAGTTGCAATGCATTGCATGCATGAAGCGCAGTGATTGGCTGCTGGTCTTCCTTTGGGGCAGTTTTGCCTGCTGAGCGCTGGGATAGGCTGCGCACCTGTGCGATGGGCATGTGTGTCCCCTGTGAGCACAAGGAAGGGATCTAGCCACTTCGAGTGAATGTTTGCAATTCACTGTGACTTGAACGTCATAAGGTTTCTATTATGGAGTGAGGAGGAGCTATGGATGCTTCACTTGACAGGTAATTACATGTTATATGTGCTAGTTAAAATCAGTGTAGATCTGTCTTTTGTCCTGGTAGCATGCGTTACCATAGCTACGGTCGCTCTACTCGAGTACTGTGGGTCCCTCTAATCGCTTAATTTCCGGTACTTGCAGGCAGAAGTTAGGGTAATGCTGCCGTGCGCTATGGAAATATTAACGCTGTTTTGAGAATCAACCCCCTTATCTATTAACTTATCGTTGCTTTCACATTTGACTTAACTCATGATTTATCTTTTCTTGGGGTTGATGTACAAATATGTAGTAATATCGCTGTGCCCAAACAGAGCATGTCAATATTACCGTTGCTATCGGCACGGTTTACCACCAGTTATGCTATTGGCATGACCCGCGGTACTAGACTAGCATGACCGTTGCTAAGGTACTGCACGTTACGTAATACTCATTACCATAGCAAGGGTCATGTTACTCGAATGCCGCGGCTCACACTAGTAGCGTAACTTGCGGTACACTGTGCCAGTAGTAACGGTAATACTTCTGTGCTGCACAGCAATATTAATGTACCTTCCTGCATCAACCCCCTTATCTGTTTACCTCAGACATTAGCTCTCCTTACAGTAAGAACCTGTGTCCACTAGGGTCAAATGTGGCCCAAATCTGAACCAATCAGCAGCGTTTCCCCGCAGGCGAGTCGACAAAATGCCTATACTTTCCATTGTTTGCTGTCCGTATCACACTATGGAGCAATTCTGGATGCCATGATGCAGATTTCTGCAGCACACACCTGAATCCCTAGCCATGCATCCATGTAGCATGACAGCTAGTGGAAACGGGCCCTATGTAAAACAGACCTAAACTCAGAACTTCCTCTCTGCTCTAAGGCTGGTTTCACACCAAGACGTTGCATTTTAGGGGACGTTATGGTCGCATATGGAACACAACGCCTGGTGCTCTCTGATGTGGACGTCAGAGTGAGCCGCGTTGTGCAGCTCACTCTGGCGTCCGTGATGCGTACTCTTGGACACATTCGGCATCACATGGTCCTGCCCGGCCAATCACCGCACAGAGCGGCCGCTCCAGGAAGTAAACACTGCACGTCACTGAGTGCAGTGAATATTAATTAGCCATGTGCCTGGCCGCTCTCCGCTCCTCCCCAACGTTACTGAGCATGTGCAAGCAGTCTAACGCGGCTCTGCCGCTTATAACGTACTGCATGCAGTACGTTGTCTTATGGCGCAGCGTTACTAAGTAACGCAACGTGGGCACTGTGAACAGCCCATTGATTTTTCATTGCTGTGCGGTGGGGTGTGTTACAGGCTGCTCTAACGTGCTCCTGTAACATCCCACTGTGAAACCAGCCTGAAAGATACGCAACAGCATAATGACCTCTGAAAGAAAAAATGTCTTTGTTACAGCTGATAAAAATCCTGCAATAAATCTGCAGTGTGTCTACTTCCTGCTTTCATGGAAGCAGACATAGGGTCAACATCCTATAAATTAGTTGCTCTGCCAGGGTAGAAGAGATTCCTGGGCTGACACAGTTGAGAGATCAAATTACAGTGGTGATTAGTCACAGATGAGAGGGCATTAGACAGTGCATTTCTCTAGGTCAGCCTTTCTCAACCTTTTTACCCTGGAGGAACCCTGCAAATAACTTTTGGATCTCAAGGAACCCCTGCAAACAATTTTTTGATCTCAAGGAACCCTTGCATTTATTTTGCAGGAAGCATGGTCTTTAAAAGTATGTGTAGCTGTTTATTTCACTACTCCCTATTACACTGCCACTCATTATACTGTCTCCTGAGCCCCCAATTTAGTGCTTCTTGTTACACTACCACCTATTATAGTGTGCTCTATTATACTTCCCCCACGATGGGGTAAAATGCCAAGGAACCCCTGCAGAGTACTCAAGGAACCCTGGGGTTCCAGGGAACCCTGGTTGAGAAAGCCTGCTGTAGGTTTTCCTTCTGTCCTGTGCAAGAGTTCAGGTCCTATTTAAAGTGAAAAATAAGGAAGCTTTGTCCTCTCTTCAGATACAATAATAATATCCAACATTAAGAAACCCTGTATTCCAATTCACCAAAGAATTGTGTAACATCGATTTTCTCTACATACTGCATGGTTTTCTGTACAACTTGATTGCAAAAATATGATTGAATGATTGTATCTGAGGAAACTATTGTACCATAAATAGGCACCTTAACATTCCAGAACGAGCCTCCACTCACTGCAGAGCAAGACAAACTGTTTAGCTGAATTTCACATCACGACGATCACGTCTTCTCTCCTGTGGTCAGGTGCAGCAAAGACAGGAAGAGGGTTTGGATTCTAGACAGGAAAAAAATGGGAGGAGCATACAGACAGGAAGGGAGAGGTGTAGTGGGCGGAAGTATAAGGAGACATTGCTGGAACTGGCAGAAGAGGTAATATGATTAGCTTTTTTTATTTTTCAGTAAAAAGCAAATAACCCTCCCTTGTTCCCCTCTCCAGCATCTTCTGCTACATATGTAACTGAACCAGTGGAGCTTACACTCTAATGTCGTCACCACACTCTCACACAATTATTATACATTTATATAGGTCTGACATATCCCACATCACTGCACAGAGATCACTGATCCATTCCCATCATTTCTGCACCACAGGAGCTTACACTCTAATGTCCTCCTCACCACAGTCTCACACTATTATTACTAGTATACAGTTACATAGCTCTGACATATTCCTATCATCTCTGCACCACAGGAGCTTACAGTCCTCACTACAGTCACACACTAAACACAATTATTATTGGTATAGCTCTGACATATTACACAGCGCTGTACAGAGATCATCAATACCTTCCTATCATCTCTACGCCACAGGAGCTTACACTCTATTGTCCTCACCACAGTGACACACTATTATTATTCTACATTTATATAGCTCTGACATATTTCACAGCGCTGTACAGAGATCACTGATCCATTCCCATCATCTCTGCACCGGAAGAGCTTACATTCTAATGTCCTCACTACACTCACACACTATTATTATTATACATTTATAAAGCTCTGACATATTCCACAGCACTGCACAGAGATCACTGATCCATTCCCATCATCTCTGCACCAGAAAAGCTTACACTCTAATGTCCTCACCACAGTCACACTATTTTACAGCAGTCCAGATAATTTCAGCTTATTATCTTTCTGCACAGAGCTGCTTCCGGTATAGATTATATTACATCACAGAAGATGAATAAGAACCAGAGTCACATGACTGAGAGGATGTTAGACCTCACCCTGGAAATTATCTACCTGCTGACTGGAGAGGTGAGGAGGATTCTGGGAGGTCACATGACTTAACTCTGTGTATTAGTAAAATAGACGCCTGACTAATAAGGAGGATTCTGGGAAATAAAGTGGTGAATGTTATTTTATATTTTTGTACAGAATCATAAAATAGTGAAGGAGACATCTGGTGAGATATTAACATCCAGCAGCCACCACCATGGACCATTCCCCTTCAGAGAGCGGCCACCTAATTTCCTTCCACCAGAGAGAAATCACAAGCAGAAGATTCTAGTAATCATTAAGACAATGATGGAGCTGCTGACAGGAGAGGTGAGCAGTGCTGGGAATTCTGGGACATTATCCAGTAGCAGCAGGTACAGTATGTATCTGGATGTTCACAGTATCATTGCGTGTCTAAGGGTCCTTTTACACCGAGGCGGTGTGGTATTTTTACCGCACCCCACCGCCATGTATTGAAAGTCTATGGAGACCTTCATAGTGGGACGTTACGGCGCGATGCAACGGAAGTGACGTTTTCACCGCATTCCGAACACAGGTCAAGAACTACGTCTACTAGTCCAAAAAAGTAGGGCTATTGCAGTACCACACTCCCTTTACTAATACATTACTAGGCCACAGGCAAACACCACTGCTCCTCATGCCACTGCCTCATCATGATAAAGAACCCACTGAAAATACATGGGGCTTGTGTCACAAAGCAGTGCTAACTGTTAGCACGCTTGTGAAAAGCCCCCCTTCACGCCTAAACTCAGTTTAGGCGTGATAAAATCAACTCGCGCGCAAAGTCCCGTGCGCAAATCTTAATGTCGCACCCCATGCGACCATATAGGTGCATCGGATGCAACGTTAAAGTCGCATCGTGGTGTGACGTTTCGTGCGCACCGCGCTATGCACGCGCAGAGTTTTGTACACGGGACTTTGCGCGCAATCTTATTGTCAAAACGGTTCTAACCTACTTAGCACCCTGCTTATCACGCCCAAAGGTGCTAAGTAGGTTAGCACGGCTTTGTGAATCAAGCCCATAGGGCTTGTGTCACAAAGCTGCGCTGCTGAGAGAGTTATAACTGCCTGCGCACGCTATGCAGCCATAGCGTGCACAGTGATATTACACTGTGATTAGCTATTGTAAAGGGCGCTTCGTTACTCTCCACGAGCACTCCACTGAACCCGCCCAGAGCCCGTCAGGTCCAGGAGCTTCAAAGTACGAGATTCCTGCACATTGTTTAGCCCTGAAGGCTGCCTGTCACAGCCTGCAAGTGGTGTCCCTGCTGACATGTGTTGCAATATGTTGAAGTGATGTCTGTATTGCTTTCAGTTTTCAGCTTTGTACTGGAGATGTATTTAGCACAGTAAAATTACTTAGCTGCTGCCATATATAGGACAGGTGCTGGTTGGTCTGAGAACTTGCTCTCTCTCTCCCAGTGCAGTGCAGAGAGGCAACGATTGGTAGATTTTAGTTACAGTTAGGAAATACTCATTAGATTCTAGTCCCCCAAAAAAACAACTGTATGCAGAAGGAGCACTCACAAGTATAATGAAGTGGTGTGCCCAGACCTGTACCCTAGTACCGCCAGGGACCAAGTATATAGCAAATCCAAAAAAGGTCGGCACCACCGATAGTATTAAAGCTCAATTACAAATTGATTTCTACCAAAAAAGAGTGAACAAACAGACCAGAACAGCTCCTGCTTTTTTGGATGCAATAAATTTGTAATTGAGCTTAAATACTATCGGTGGTGCCGACTTTCATTGGATTCTAGTGACAGACAGGTAGTGATCGGTAGTGTCTAGTGACAGGCAGGTAGTGATCGGCAGAGTCTAGTGACAGGCAGGTAGTGATCGGTAGAGTCTAGTGACAGGCAGGTAGTGATCGGTAGAGTTGAGAGACAGGCAGGTAGTGATCAGTAGAGTCCAGTGACAGGCAAGTAGTGATCGGTAGAGTCTAGTGACAGGCAGGTAGTGATCGGTAGAGTCTAGTGACAGGCAGGTAGTGATCGGTAGAGTCTGGTGACAGGCAGGTAGTGATCGGTAGAGTCTAGTGACAGGCAGGTAGTGATCGGTAGAGTCTAGTGACAGGCAGGTAGTGATCGGTAGAGTCTAGTGACAGGCAGGTAGTGATCGGTAGAGTCTAGTGACAGTCAGGTAGTGATCGGTAGAGTCTAGTGACAGGCAGGTAGTGATCGGTAGAGTCTAGTGACAGGCAGGTAGTGATCGGTAGAGTCTAGTGACTGGCAGGTAGTGATCGGTAGAGTCTAGTGACAGGCAGGTAGTGATCGGTAGAGTCTAGTGACAGGCAGGTAGTGATCGGTAGAGTCTAGTGACAGGCAGGTAGTGATCGGTAGAGTCTAGTGACAGGCAGGTAGTGATCGGTAGAGTCTAGTGACAGGCAGGTAGTGATCGGTAGAGTCTAGTGACAGGCAGGTAGTGATCGGTAGAGTCTAGTGACAGGCAGGTAGTGATCGGTAGAGTCTAGTGACAGGCAGGTAGTGATCGGTAGAGTCTAGTGACAGGCAGGTAGTGATCGGTAGAGTCTAGTGACAGGCAGGTAGTGATCGGTAGAGTCTAGTGACAGGCAGGTAGTGATCGGTAGAGTCTAGTGACCGGCAGGTAGTGATCAGTAGAGTCTGGTGACCGGCAGGTAGTGATCGGTAGATTCTAGTGACAGGCAGGTAGTGATCGGTAGAGTCTAGTGACAGGCAGGTAGTGATCGGTAGTGTCCAGTGACTGGCAGGTAGTGATCGGAAGAGTCTAGTGACTGGCAGGTAGTGATCGGTAGAGTCTAGTGACAGGCAGATAGTGATCGGTAGAGTCTGGTGACAGGTAGGTAGTGATCGGTAGAGTCCAGTGACAGGCAGGTAGTGATCGGTAGAGTCCAGTGACAAGCAGGTAGTGATCGGTAGAGTCCAGTGACAAGCAGGTAGTGATCGGTAGAGTCCAGTGACAGGCAGGTAGTGATCGGTAGAGTCTAGTAATAGGCAGGTAGTGATCGGTAGAGGCTAGTGACAGGCAGGTAGTGATCAGTAGAGTCTAGTTACAGGCAAGTAGCGATCGGTAGAGTCCAGTGGCAGGCAGGTAGGGATTAGTAGTCTAGTGACAGGCAGGTAGTGATCAGTAGAGTCTTGTTCAGGCATGGGCAAACTTGTCCCTCCAGTTGTTAAGGAATTACAAGTCCCACAATGCATTTGCCTTTATGAGTCATGACTGAGGCTGTCAGACTCCTGCAATGCATTGTGGGACTTGTAGTTGCTTAACAGCTGGAGGGCCAAGTTTGCCCATGCCTGGTCTAGTTCCAGGCAGGTAGTGATCGGTAGAGTCTATTGACAGGTGATTGTAGCAATAGATAAAGATAGCTGATGAGCATTGACAAATAAGGGTGGCAGGTAGTAGGTGGCAGGCTATTATATACCACTTGGTGGTAGCGGGGGAATTGGCAGCGAGTCTCTAGTGGCAGTGGACTGGGTGATGCTGCAGAAATTGGCAGCTTTCTCCCCTTCCAGCTCCTGTTCACGACTCTGCTAGCTCACATCCCCAAGGTCCACACCCTGGGAATAGGGGAATTCCTGGGAATTCCTGGGAATTCCTAATAGGGAATCATAGCACACCCTTTATTCCTAGGATGCTTCAGGCAGAGGGCATTAGTTAGCCTATGTCTAGAAACGGCAAAGGTCAAGTTCTTGTAAAACATCAAGATGTCACCATCTTTTTCTCCATGCAGGAGTGGCAGTATTTAGAAGGACAGAAAGACCTCTACAAGGACATCATGATGGAGAATCAGCTGTCCCTCACATCACTGGGTAAGAGGAGACTTTCAGTACAGAGCGAACCAGGTAATTTGGTTGCAGCGCCTGTTAATGTGAGTGCTGCCATAGACCACAATGTTAATTGCAGCTATAGCAGTGCCCTGTGTATATTTTGGGCACAGGACTTATAGTCAGTAGGGTATTAGGAGCAGGAAGGGTCCAGTACTGTTAGACATTGGGTAGCAGACTATTTATTTATTGTATTTAAAAAGCGCCAACATATTACGAAGCGCTGGACTTTAGTTAAGGTTACAGACAATATTTAGGGGTGACATACAACAATAAGACAATACAGGGGAACATGCAAACCAGATCACGCAGCACAGTATGAGTACAACGTAATGCTTAGTCAGTCACTGGATGGGAGCATTGAGATTAAGCAAATTGAGTTCATTCAAGACTTCACTCAGATCCATAGGATGGGTGTACAGTAATGGAGGCGCGTGAACAGGTAAGAGGCATAAGGAGGAGGACCCTGCCCAAAGGCTTACAATCTAGAGGGAGAGGTAGGGACACGATAGGTAGGGGACCAGAGTTCAGCTGCGGGTTTAGAGCACTAGTGAGGAAGGTAGGGCAGAGTGAAAAGGTGAGCTTTGAGGGCCTTCTTGAAGATGTTGAAGGAGGTGGAAACCGTAATGGGGGGAGGTAGGGAGTTCCATAGTGTTGGAGCAGCTCTTGAGAAGTCCTGGAGGCGTGCATAGGATTGGGTGATGCGGGGGGCAGTCAGGCAAAGTTCATTGGAGGAGCGGAGTGAGCGGCTAGGTGTGTACCTCTGAGTAAGATTGGAAATGTAGGTTGGGCAGGTTTTGTGGACAGATTTGTAGGCCAGACACAGGATCTTGAATCTGATTCTGGACTGGATAGGAAGCCAGTGGAGGGATTCACAGAGGGGAGCCTCCGTGGTGGAGCAATGGGAGGAGTGGATAATTTTGGCTGCTGCATTCATGTTTGACTGCAGCGGGGCAATTCGAGTCATAGGGAGACCAGACAGAAGGGCATTGCAGTAGTCAAGGTGGGAAATGAGGGCAAGGATGAGAAGTTTGGTGGTGAGGGAGGTCAGGAAAGGGCAGATCTTGCTGACGTTAGGGAAATGGAAGTTGCAGGACTTTGTGAGGTTTTTGATATGGGGGGTGAAGGAGAGTGCAGAGTCCAGGGTGACACCCAGACAGTGGGCTTGAGAGGTGGGCGAATGGTAGTGTGGTTAACAGTGACATTACATTTGGGAGGGTCAGGGATGACCGGGGTGGGAAGATCATAAATTCTGTTTTGTCCAGGATTAGTTTCAGGAACCTAGCAGACATCCAGGAGGAGATGGCTGATAGGCAGGAGGAGACCTTGTCCATGGTAATGGTGGATAGGTCAGGGGTGTGGAGGTAGATCTGAGTGTCATGTGCACACAGATGATAGTTAAAACCCATGGAGGAAATAACCTTGCCAGTGGAGGATGTGTATAGGGAGAACAGTAGGGGGCCAAGGACTGAGTCATGGGGGACTCCCACTGAGAGGTGGTTGAGGATGGATGAGGACTCATTGAAGGAGGTCGTGATGAAGCAGTTTGATGAGAGCCAGGCCAGGGCGAGGTCATGAATGCCCATAAACTGGCAGAGTAGGGGATGGTCCACTGTGTCAAAAGCTGCTGAAAGGTCAATGAGGAGGAGAGTATTTGCCTTCAACTTTAGCTAAGGCGAGATCATTAACCACTTTGCTGAGAGATATTTTGGTTGAGTGGGCAGGCCGAAATCCAGATTGCAGTGGGTCTAGCAGGGAGTTGGCATTGAGGTACTGGGTTAGGTGTTTGTGAACCAGACGCTCAAGGAGTTTTGAGGCAAAGGGGAGGGAGATAGGGCGGTATTTGGAGGGTAGTGAGGGGT
This sequence comes from Hyperolius riggenbachi, assembly GCF_040937935.1. Taxonomy (NCBI): domain Eukaryota; kingdom Metazoa; phylum Chordata; class Amphibia; order Anura; family Hyperoliidae; genus Hyperolius; species Hyperolius riggenbachi. Next base: position 238,292,039 of record NC_090655.1, read on the forward strand.
CGAGAAAGGTCAGTGTTAGGAGTAGGTAGGAGGGATAGTGTGAGAAGTATGGAAATAAAGTCAGATTGCTCATAGTAACTTTAGTAAGTATATATAAAAGATTGTTCAACATCACAATTATAAAAAAAAAAAAACACAATATAAACCAATTGTCCCTGGAAAAGCACTCTTCTCTATACTGTGTCCAGCTTAGCCACAGCAACAATCATCCACACACTCTGTGCAACTGCAGGATCTATTCTCTCTCAATGGAAATCTTGGAATTGTCGGTGAATGAACAACAAATCATTGCCAATTGACTGAGATCAGTTTAGTTCAGAACCTGTTTTGCCACAATAGGGTTATTCCTGAGCATATTGTCCTTATCCCACAAGGCAAGTAGCGGCAGCAAAAGCAATAGTCAAGCCATGCATAAAGCTTGCAAGAAAGGATGAAAATTATACAGCCAGTACGAATTGCTGTCCCAAGTAATAGGTGAAAACAATCGCTGGGAATCTGGACTTACCATTTCTTACCTCCACTTATGGAGTTCTTCAAGTCCAGCTTCAGGCAAGATCAGGCCGTGGTTCACAGAAACGCTATGTCCTGGCGCCGCTTCCACACATGCACAGACACGCTTATCCCAGGAGGATACACCACCCCATGCGTCACCTTGCTTACATGTTGTGCTTGAGAAGTAGGGTTGGTAAAGTCATAGTAGAAAACCGTCATTACTGCCAGTATTCACCTAGCGGCTTCACCCATGCCAAATGTTCCCATTTATACGTAGAAAGGATCTACCGATATCCCACTCATCTGATAAATACATACAAACAATGTATTCACTCAGTGTGTGTTTCCTACAGAGGGATCCAGTAACAGAAACCCAACAGAGAGATGTACAGGTCCTCTTTGTTCCCAGGATTGTCCACAGGAAGATCCCACCACCCTTCAAGATTATCAGGTAGAAGGGTGTACACAAAACACTGAGGGTTGAATTAGTTTCTTATATCATTAATAATAATATTTTTGTTTCTTTCAGAATGGAAATCTGTGCACTTTTAACACGGTTATTAAGGAAGAGGTGAAAGAGGAGGAGGGAGCAGACAGTGTGATGGAGGAGGCGGAGCTCTCAGGAGGACACAAAGATCTCTGTAGTGACTTTAAGACTGAATTATCGATTTACAAAACCCCACTAGAGAGAAACACAGGTCCCCAGGATTGTCTAGAAGAGGTTTACAACCATACACAACAATACCAGGTAGCTGGAACTATAACTCCAACAGTGATTGCAAATGCTTCTTCTATATTCTTCTACAGAGTCTTGGTTATTAATTCTGATATATGAACTATACTTTCTTCTATGATTTTGTGGGTTTAGGCTGAAGAACTGACTGATATGAAACATGAGGTTAAAGAAGAAGAAGATGAGGAGACAGAAGTGACGGGTGGCCGGCAGTGTATGGAGGAGGGGGACATGATGGTGACCAGTGAATTAGGAATGCCAGTTTCAGGTGAGGAAATAACCTTACCTGACCTATTCTATGCTGACACCGAGATCCTCCTTATGTTTTCATTAGATTTAAGTAGATCTGTCCAAAAAAATCACACAGTTATTTAGCTTGGAATTTGTTCCTTGTCATTATAATATGGAGGTCTCTAGATTTCAAATATACCTGTATAATTCCACACAGTGCTCTTTCTGCAGCCCAAAAGACATTCCTCTTATCATTATTATAGGCAGGGCAATTTCTAGGGTTTAACTATACTGTATACCATATGAAAGGCCCATCTCCATTCCTTAGTATAACATCATAGTACCAACAAATGAGGAGATACTGTACACCATATGAAAGGCCCATCTCCATTCCTCAGTATAACATTATAGTACCAACAAATGAGGAGGAGATACTGTACACCATATGAAAGGCCCATCTCCATTCCTCAGTATAACATCATACTGCCAACAAATGAGGAGGAGATACTGTACACCATATGAAAGGCCCATCTCCATTCCTCAGTATAACATCATAGTACCAACAAATGAGGAGGCGATACTGTACAATATATGAAAGGCCCATCTCCATTCCTCAGTATAACATCATAGCACCATCAAATGAGGAGATACTTATACATTATATGTAAGGCCCATCTCCATTCCCCCGTATAACATCATAGTACCAACAAATGAGGAGGCGATACTGTACACCATATGAAAGGTCCATCTCCATTCCTCAGTATAACATCATAGCACCAACAAATGAGGAGGGGATACTGTACACCATATGAAAGGCCCATCTCAATTCCTCAGTATAACATCATAGTACCAACAAATGAGGAAAAGATACTGTACTCCATATGAAAGGCCCATCTCCATTCCCCAAAATAACATCATAGTACCAACAAATGAGGAAAAGATACTGTACACCATATGAAAGGCCCATCTCCATTCCTCAGTATAACATCATAGCACCAACAAATGAGGAGGAGATACTGTACACCATATGAAAGGCCCATCTCCATTCCTCAGTATAACATCATAGTACCAAGAAATGAGGAGGAGATACTGTACCCATATGAAAGGCCCATCTCCATTCCTCAGTATAACATCATAGTACCAAGAAATGAGGAGGAGATACTGTACACCATATGAAAGGCCCATCTCCATTCCTCAGTATAACATCACAGCACCAACAAATGAGGAGGAGATACTGTACCCATATGAAAGGCCCATCTCCATTCCTCAGTATAACATCACAGCACCAACAAATGAGGAGGAGATACTGTACACCATATGAAAGGCCCATCTCTATTCCTCAGTATAACATCGTAGTATCAACATACAGGAGGTGGGCCTGGCAGTGACAGCTGAGACATGTTGGAGGTGTGACTATAGTTTCTGCTCTGCACCTGTTATTGATGGAGATAAATTGATCTGTTCAATGCACAGAGCATTATAAAGTTTTTGTTTCCCCAGCAGAGGAAAATGATATTGGGAACCCCGCGGAGGTCCATCCTATTCTAACTCCAGATGGCACTACAGAAGATGATGGTGTCACACAATGTTATCCAATCACCGGAAATACACATCATAGAGATCACAGTGCAGATGGATCACCCTCCTCCCATCCTGAGGAATCTTCTGACCAATCACATTCTGTAAAAGTTCCATCTAATTCAAAAGACTGTTCCAGTGAAATAAGTGCTCTTAGAAATGAAGATAATGTGAGACTCTCATGTTCCAAATTTGATAAATGTTTTAGGAGTAAATTGGATCTTGTTTCACATCAGAGGAGCCACACCGGCCATAGCCCTTTTCCATGTTCTGAGTGTGGGAAATGCTTCACCGAGAAGAAGCGCCTTCTTATACACCAGAAAATTCACACAGGAGAGCAGCCGTTTTCATGTTCTGTATGTGGGAAAAGGTTCCTTGAAAAAGGAAGTCTTGTTCAACACCAGAAGATTCATACAGGTGAACGGCCTTTTTCTTGCTCAGAGTGTGGGAACACTTTTATTAAGAAGTCTCACCTGCTTACACACCAGAGAAGTCACACAGGCGAGCGTCCTTATGTATGTTCTGAGTGTGGGAAAGGTTTTTTTGCTAAAGGAAACCTTGTTCAGCACCAAAGAATCCACACAGGCGAGCGGCCTTTTTCATGTTCTGAGTGTGGGAAAAGATTTATTGAGAAAGGAAGTCTTGTTCTACACCAGAAGATTCACACAGGTGAACGGCCTTTTTCTTGTTCAGTGTGTGGGAAATGTTTCATTAAGAAGTATCACCTTCTCACACACCAGAGAAGTCACACGGGTGAGCATCCTTTCTCGTGTTCACAGTGTGGGAAAGGATTCTTTAGGAAATGTGACCTTTTTAAACACGAGAATATTCACACAGGTGAGCATCCTTATTTCTGCGCAGAGTGTGGGAAAGGGTTTACGAAGATGACTGACCTTCGTGTACACCAGAGAATTCACACCGGTGAGCGTCCTTTTTCATGTCCTGAGTGTGGGAAAAGATTTCTCGAGAAAGGAAATCTCGTTAAACACCAAAAAGTTCACACAGGCGAGCGTCCCTTTTCCTGTTCGGATTGCGGGAAACGTTTCACTAAGAAGTATCATCTTCTTGTGCATCAGAGAATTCACACAGGCGAGAGGCCTTTTTTATGTTCTGAATGTGGGAAATGCTTCCTTACGAAAACAAACCTCCTTCACCACCAGAAAATTCACTTGGGGTAGCAGCCTTTTTCATGTTCAGAGTGTGGGAAAAGCTTCATCAACAAGTGGGACCTTCTTACACACCAGAGGAGATATCACACGGGCAAACTTCCTATGTCATATTTGTGAATGCCAATAAAGAAGTCATGTGATCTGACACTCATTACTCATGCTGGTGATGGTTTGTATCAATGACAACAGACACATACAGTAGATGTGGTGGTAATTATACCTAAATCCGGTGGCTGGATGGTGTAATGGTTAAGGGCTCTGACACAGGAGACCAGGGTTCAAATCTTTGCTCTGCCTGTTCAGTAAGCCAGCACCTATTCAGCAGGAGACCTTAGGCAAGTCTCCCTAACACTGCTACTGCCTATAGAGCGTGTCATAGTGGCTGCAGCTCTGGCGCTTTGAGTCTGCCAGGAGAAAAGCGCAATATAAATGTTCTGTGTTTGTAAATGGTGACCATGGGGGAGGGAGATACTGCTTTTCGACACGTGTGGCCTATCTTATGCAGAAGTAGTAATCCAGCCTAAAGGGGGCCATACACTAGGCGACCAACAAACCAATCGACCATCCAATTCGATTATTATAATCGAATTGGATGAAGATTGGTGCTGTCAAGTGCATGTCCGACCGACAAAGTGACCAATTTCAGGACAGAAATTGGCCTCAGTCAATCGCGCATGTTGGAAAATGTCGGGCTAAGGTTGGTTGGTCGGGTGCGCGGCGGTACGGTGGCCGAATTACGAGTGATGAGACTACGAAACCCCCGCCGCAATGTATAAATGTATGTAGTGTAGTGCATTCATACATTACCTGTCCCGTGTCAGCCTCCACGCAGTTTTCGTCCATCTCAGAGTTCCGCATACACGCCGGTGGCGCTATGTCTGACGTCATGTATGCGGCTTAACCGGCGAGATGGACGGATGGATCCGGCGAGCTGCTACAGGACAGGTAATGTATAAATGCACCACACAATATTTTTAATTTAATTATACATTTTGGGGGCGGACGCGGCGGCTCAGCCGATTCCCTGATGATTTCATGCTGAAATCGGACGGGAATCGGCCTGTAGTGTATGGGCAGATTCGATTAGAGATACATTTGTCTCTTGGTGGAATCTGCCCATATTCGTTCTAATGTATGGCCACCTTAAAGGAGAACTGTAGTGAGAGGTATATGGAGTCTGCCATATTTATTTCCATTTAAGCAATACCGGTTTGCCTGGCAGTCCTGCTGATCCTCTGCCTCTAATACTTTCAGCCATAGACCCTGAACAAGCATGCAGCAGATGAGGTGTTTCTGACAGTTTTGACAGGATTAGCTGCATGCTTGTTTCTGGTGTGCTTCAGACACTACTGCAGCCAAATAGACCAGCAGGGCTGCCAGGCAACTGGTTCTCCTTTAACCTCCCTGGCGGTAAGCCCGAGCTGAGCTCGGGCTATGCCGCGCAGGAGGAGATCTCAGCCCCTGGTGGGGCGATTTTCACCATTCAAAGTGCTGTGCGCGCAGCCAGCACTTTGCTAGCCGCGCGCACAGCTTGATTGTCCGCACGCAGCGGCGGAAGAGGGCCCCCTCTCCCCGCCAGAGCCCTGCGCTGCCCGCACAATGAGTTCCAGGCAGCGCTATGGGCTGGATCTGGTGCGCCTGACGTCAGGACGTCGGCTGACGTCCATGACGTCATTCCGATCGTCGCCATGGCGACAGGAGAAGCCAAACGGGAGCGTGTTATATACGCGTTCCCCTGTTTGCTATTGATGCCGGCGACGATCGCACTAGAGGGACACATGCACCCTCTAGTGGTGTTTCATGTAGCTACCACTCTGGTAGCTTTACATGAATCAAAAAAAAAAAAAAAAAAATTAAAAAAAAAGGATTTTTGCCCATTTGCAAAAAAAAAATTAACCGCCAGGGAGGTTAAAGCCTTTATTCAGTTTGCTATTTCTCCTAAGTTTTCTCCTAGGTGATATTTTCACACCTGATTAATAAAATGCCTTTTAAGCCACCAGCAGGCAAGAAAAATACTCAGAATAATAATAATAATTTGACAATCACGTTTCATTTGCAGAGTACTGCAAAGTTATTTTGAACAGAAGATGAAAAATACCTTAGGAGAATAAGTGAATTGGATAAGGGCTTTATTCATCAGTTATATCGTGCGTAATCCTTGGTAATGGCCATTGCTAGTTAATGCCGCGCACTAGTGACATAGCACGACTGCGATACTTCACGCTAGTGAATTACCACTGTGGCACTACATCACCAGTGTGCGGCATTAACTAGCAATGGCCGTTACTAAGGAGAGCACACTACGTTGCCATTACTAAGGAGAGCACACTACGTTGCCGTTACTAAGGAGAGCACACTACGTTGCCGTTACTAAGGAGAGCACACTACGTTGCCGTTACTAAGGAGAGCACACTACGTTGCCGTTACTAAGGAGAGCACACTACGTTGCTAGCAATGTGCGTAGCGTGCACCCAATACATTTATCTTGTGCTGAAGTATTTCACTCGCACTGTGGCAGCGCTGTAAAACTGATAATTCAAGCCCTACGACCCACATGCAATTCACTTGTTCTCCTAGGTAACATTTTCACACCTTGTCATAAAATGCCTGTGAAACCACCAGCAAGCAAGAAAATAATTTTGATATTACCTTTTTATAAATTTTTGGGTACTATTTCAGTTGTAAAATGCTTAAAAGTTATTTTAAAGAGAAGATGAAAATTATCTCCTAGGAGATAACTCAGGAGAAAAATTGAATTGCATACAGGCCCATGTGTTTACAATACACTTTCACCCAGTTTACAAAAAGGAAGGACACGGTTTCTTTGGGGGAAATCTCTCTCACAAACATACTGTATAAAGTGGTGTGCTTATGATCTTGCCTTTTTCCGAATTCCCTCTCACTTACTGTATTCATAAGAATGTGTTGTTTCATATCTCCAAATAAATTTTAAGAGTACAAGAGACAACCTCCTAAGTAAACACAATGCAGTAAATGCTCTTTTATTCGGCACAAGCTGGCATTGACTGATACAAGATAAGTGTACTTGCTGGTCAACAACTCTGACCCCTGACTCTTCCGTCCTAGTCTGCAACCAGCATACTTGCCTTAGGGGCTCTTCTGCCTTCTCTTCTGTATCTCTAACACACAATATCACAATAGATGTTATCGTACTGTTATGCTGCTAGTATGTGGAACTGCAGCTGCCAATGTATTGTAAATGCTGTCAGTATGTGTTGTCGCCGTATATATGTAAAATGTACAACTGTCATACTTGCCCAATCCATGTGTACCACAAGCAATTCCGAGTACGGCACCACCATACTTGGCGAATAAATCCATCTTGTATCTTAGTTGTTTGAGAGTTTATATACACAGTAGTCAGCCAACACCCCCCACCATGCCACGGGAAAGTGTGCCCAGTCAAACTGCTCCCCATCCCCACAAGGAAGTTTGACAGTCGTTATGCGACTATCCCCCTTTCGTTACCACCCTTACTGAACAAGTGACATCCCCACAGACCGAGCCCCCTCCCCAGCTATGCAGAGCAGTGACTTACCACAGCACCGGGTGTGGTCCTCTCCTTCTCTTGTGGCCACTGGCTGTGCTGTTGCATCCTCAGTGGCTTCTGATGCATGTCACATGACACATATCAGGAGCTGTAGGAGTATGCTTCAGCCCAGCCAGCAGCTGTAAGCAGAGGAGAGGATGGTGACCAATGCTGTGATAAGTCACTTGTTGCTCTGCATAGCTGGGTAGGAGACACGCCCCCATGGGCTGTCCCCCCGGGAATTGACAGTTGCTTTACTGTACTGAGTTTATTGACCCTTGTTTCTTTTTTTTTTCTAAGTTTCCCAATACCCATATAAAAATTAGTCAACCAAGAATTTAAATTTGAATGATGACCGTTGAAATTAGACCAGGTACATTTCCAACACCCATTAATGTAAAAAGGGTGCTGGGAACTTTGAGCATGATGGCGTTAATTACTATTCCACCTCCAGGTCGCCATGGGCTCAGGGGTATGATGTAACTCGGCTGCCAGCTACTGTTGGTGGCTGAATCGCACAGTTTTTTCCCCCCAAAATTTACACTGTTGGGCCTGTTCACAGCGGTGCGGAAAAATCGCTGCACTGCTACCGCAGCCTAATGTATTCCTATGGGGGAGTTCACACTCCCCATGTTACAGTACGCTGCACCGGAAGTGCCCGATCTAACGCTAGCGCACAACTATGTCACCGCCGTCTTCTGTGGCGATCTGCATTGGCCTGGAAGTCATGTTAGTCTATGGCGACACTGTTTTTTTTAAAGTTGACGATGCGGCACGCATTTTTACAATATGCTTCCGTGCATTTTCCGCATACCCCTAAGTAGGAAGTGACGGCGAGTGCACATCGCCTCCTGCTTAGCTGGTGGCCAGATAGGGCACTGCTGATGCCGGTTTACAGGGTGAAACCGGCCTGACTGTTATACCAGCTGTACACTGACTTCTTTGCATCAAAGTGCCACATCTTCAGTGCTGTCCTATGAAAAGATATAATAAAATACATACAAAAAATGTGTATATTTATTTATTTCAGCCTTATTTCAAAATGGATTAAATTCAATATTTTCCTCAGAATTCTACACACAATGATAACATGAAAAAGTTTTTTACTTGAGGTTTTGGTAAGTGTATTAAAAATAAAAAAAAATCCAGAGAAATCACATTTACATACTGTAAGTGTGCACAGCCTTTGCTCAATACTTTGTTGGTGCACCTTTAGCAGTAATTACAACCTCAGGTCTTTTTGAATGTGATGCTACAAGCTTGGCACACCTATCCTTGGCAAGTTTCACCCATCCCTCTTAGCAGCGCCTTTTAAGCTCTATCAGGTTGGATGAGAAGCATCGGTGCACAACCATTCTAAGATCTCTCCAGAGATATTCAATCGGATTCAAGTTTGGCCATTCATTCACAGAGTTATCCTGAAGCCAGTCCTTTGATATCTTGGCTGTGTGCTGAGGGTCATTATCCTGAAAAAGGGGCGCTGGTGGAGATAGAGACAGAAGGCCAAAGACTAAAGAAGGGAGAACGCAAGCTAGACAGGTAAGGTCACTCCGCTGTAAGTACTCTGCTGAAGCCCCGGGGCTCTGCCAGCCAGCTCTGGGGCCCCAGGTGAACACCTATTACTATCTTTGGTTGGGGGAAGGTATAAAGAGGCCACCTATTGCTGCCATTTGGGGTGCCTGGTACTTTAAGGCTGCATAGACTGCAGGATTAATTGCGGGTATAGCCTAGATTAGTATTATGGATCCGTAATATTACAGTCTTCTAGCGGCTTTGCAGAGGTGCCCAAATTACTGGATGCACTTTTTAATTGTACAAAATAGAGCACTAGTCTACTTTAGGGGACCCAGCAAGAAACCTCATTGGGAAATTCAGCTAACGTAATTGGGTGGACAGCATCCTCTCGAGCTGCTAGGTTTCCAGTGGGTTGTAGAAAACTACGCCCACATTTGGCTCATCATAACGCTTTGTACTCTAATGCCGATTAGCCGCCGGATCGACCCCCGCCACGTCCCCGCTTGTCCGCGTGGATCGATTCCCGCTCGTCCCCGCCGGCTGCTGAGCTGTGAGTGAGTGAGAGAACAAACTCCTCCCAGCTCACTCACCAATCAGAATACAGCAGCAGCTCCTGCTGCTGATCTATTCTGAACAGTTCCTTAGCACAATGATTCAAAGAAGGAACTGTTTGAACAGATCTTCAGTAGAAGTAGTGAGTGACTGTAGATTCAGAGACAGGGGGCCATATGCAATTCTCTTTTTCACCTGAGTTTTCACCTAGGAGATAATTTTTCATCTTTGATTTTAAATAACTTTCCAGTACTTTTCAACTAAAAAAGTACCAAAAAGTTGGTGAAAAGGTACTATCAAAATTATTTTAATCATTTTCTTGCCTTCTGGGAGCTTAAAAGGCATTTTATTGACAAGTTTAAAAATATCACCTAGGAGAAAACACAGGTGAAAAAGTGAATTGCAGGGGGCGGAGCTAGACATGGCCGTGTGAGGACGTGAAGAAGTGGAGCTCCCGGCCAGATGTAGCTTTTACTTAGCTTTTACCCCGGATATCTTACTCTCCCTTTACCTGGAATGGTATGGCAAGTCGTTCTCGTGGCAGAGCAACTCGTTCCAAGACTCCTAGGCGCACTAAAGAGACATTAGATAAATATTTCTCTCCACCTGCTACCCGCAGCAAGGCTCCCAAAATGGCCGACACACCGACTTCGGGCACCTCCCCTGCAAGTTCCCCGGGCTCCTCAGGGAAAGCCCGAGCAATGGAAGAGCTATGGGCCTACCTTAGAGAAATGCCCACGAAAGCTGATATGCAACAGCAAACCGAACAAATAGTCAGCTCTACGAAAGAGGAAATTGCTTCTCTGAGGGCAGAAATAACAGCTACGACACAGAGGGTGAGCGGCCTGGAGGCGGATGTCGCAACACTTAAAGCTGAGGTTGCAGCACTCAAAGAGAACAAGGAGAAATCGGAACTCCGACAAAGCCAGATGCGCTCCCAGATGGAGGACTTACAAAACAGGAGCCGGAGGAATAATGTACGGGTGCGTGGTCTGCCTGAAGCCACTAGAGCTGAAGATCTGCCGGACACCCTGCGAGCCATCTTCAATGGGTTACTCAACAGGCCAGAAGGTATGCTGATCAAGATGGATAGAGCCCATAGAGCGCTGCGAGCAATGCCCAAGGGAGCGGAGCCTCCGCGAGATGTAATTTGTAGAATACATGACTTCCCCCTAAAAGAAGCAATCATGACCGCAGCTAGGAACTTGGGATCTTATGACTTCGATGGGGCCACAATAACTTTCTACCAGGATCTCGCCCCTTCCACCTTGGCACAACGACGGGCACTGAAACCCATTCTGTTAGCGCTGCACCATGCAGGAGCTGAATACAAGTGGGGCTTTCCGTTCCAGTTGTTCGTAACTTTGGGCTCCAAGTCAGCCACGCTTAAACATCCGAGAGATCTTACGGATTTCTTCAACACCATAGGAATCCCCTCGGTTGCCGTACCGGAATGGGACCCGGACTCCGTGGAGTTTGCGCGCCCTCAGCGCGAACGAAGACCACGAGGAGCTACCTCCAGGGATGCATAAGTGAAATATTTTTAATATTCTTCTAGCCTATCTAAGGTACTTTCTTATCACTACAAAGGCGACCCAAAGAAATCCCCCCTTTCCCCCATATGGTCCTATTGCTGATACCCCCCCCCCCCCCAGTGGCTTCGGTGAAGCTATGAATACTCTATGACAACCTTCTTGGAGGAGGGGAAAACTATCTATTATCTGTCTGATGGTCCCCCCCTTCAAGTAACTTAATTGGATGTCTATCTCTTCTTCATAGTTCCTCACAATGAGACCCCTGAGGTATTGCCATTATGACATTATCTCGGAGCGAAACAATTCAAAGTGCTCATGGAATATAGACTCTGGCTTTAATGTGATGGCATCCTTATCTCCACAGGGCGACCATATGTTCACTTTGACCTAACTGATATTGCTTGAGGTCTGGAGAAGGGGGAATAATATGCAATGGTATTACTGAGGTAGAGGACAAAGACTCTCAGGGAGGGGGAGGGTAATCGGGGTGCTTGGGAGGGAAGGGTTTATACTATAGGTTTAGTCGCCTTACTATGCCGTTCAATACTGTTTGCACTATATATATGATAATGCTGTTAAAATGCCGATAGGTGAGGGTATAGAGTAAAACATTGATATAACTTGTTTGAAGTGGGTAGAATGAGAGCCGGGAGCTCTCGGAGGTTACGGTTACATGCTTTGGTTCTTTTCCCTTTCCCTTGTGGGCCAGTGCGTTTATTATTACCTCCTCTCTTCAACTTTGAATGAGAGGTCTGGCCTAACTGGAGTGGTGAATTCTGAGAGTTCCTTCACTCGAGAGTTCTACCAATGGAGGTATGTTTTCTACCTTCTGTTCACCTTCTTAGTACTTTTCCTACTCTTTCTACTTCTTCTCTTTTTCTTTCTTTTTACTACGGAGACCGACGTGGGATCTGGGGCGGAGGGGCTAGGTCTGCTTAGCCACTTACCAACGGTATATGGCATCACTTAATGTTAAAACACTCAACGTCAGGGGGTTAAATAAGCCTGAGAAGAGGTCATCACTGTTAGCTGAACTTAAACGGTCAAACACACGTGGTGTTTTTGCAAGAAACACACCTTAGAGGAACAGACCATCCTAGGTTAGATAATAAATACTTCCCTTTAGCTTACTATAGCAATGCTGCAGACTCAAAAACAAAGGGGGTTGCTATCCTGTTCTCTAAAAAGGTGTGCATGACACAAATCCAGCATAGCTCGGATATTGATGGGCGGTTTCTTCTTGTAAAGGGCATAATTAATAGACAAATGTACACTTTCGGTTCTTATTACGCACCTAATATGGGTCAACATACCTTCTTGGAAAAATTTCTTAATGAACTTGATACTTTTGCGGAAGGGTCCCTAATCCTTGGTGGGGACCTAAATGTGGCACTAGAACCCCCCCTCGATACTTCCACAGGCAGATCAGCCATACCCCACAGAATCCTCCTAAAATGTAAACTAGCATTGAGATCCAGACAACTTGTTGATATCTGGCGGCTACGAGACCCGACAGGCAGAGAGTACACTTATTATTCCGCTCTACATGGGACCTATTCCCGTATCGACCATATTTTTGTTTCACACAATTTGATATCACAAACATCAAAAGCTGAGATACTCCCGGGTGTACTATCAGATCATTCGGCGGTCGTGGTATCCCTGGAAATTTTGGAGGGTAGACGAGGCCCTTTCACATGGCGGTTAAACGATTCCCTTTTAAAGGATAATGTAGTAGAGGGGAGGGTGAAAAGAGCTCTGGAAAACTATTTTGAAACCAATGAAGTGGAGGGGATGTCTCCGATGTCAGTCTGGGCTGCCCATAAGTGTGTCATCCGAGGGGTTCTAATCAAAGAAGGGAGCAGAATCAAGAGGGAAAGGAATGATGCCATTGAAAACTCACTCAGGGAAATACACAGACTACAATTATTGCATATGAGCTCACTGCTGGACCCGGACCTTGTTGCTCTTACTACTGAGCGTGAAAAGCTTAAAACCCTCCTGTTTTTCAAAGCACGCTACGCAGCATCCAGATGCCAGCGCCACTATTACGAATTTGGCAATAAATGTGGACGCCTTTTGGCACGAGCACTCCGAGTCCAGCAGGCGACAAACTATATCCCACACATTAATGATACCAGCTCTAAGAAGCACTACAAAACTCAATCAATAGCGCGTATATTTAAAGGCTTCTATGAAAAACTGTATGACACTCATGATCACTCCAGTAGACGGGTTGATACTTCCTTGCAGCAGCACATCCAGGAATATATAAAAAAATCAGGGATGCCCTCTATACCTGAAGCAGAATTGGAGGAGCTGGGGGAGCCCATCTCACTGGCAGAATTGCAACTAGCTTTCTCACAGATCCCCTCTGGCAAGGCCCCCGGACCCGATGGCTTCTCCATTGATTATTACAAATTACATTTGCCGATCCTTCAAGCCCCATTACTTAAAGCATTAAACTCCCTTGCAGACCCAGATACCCCCACGGCCTTCCCGAGTGACATGTTGACATCCCATATCACAGTAATTCCAAAGCCAGGTAAAGACCCCTCCCTCTGTGCAAATTATAGGCCCATATCACTGCTTAACATTGATCTTAAGGCATATGCAAAAATATTAGCAAATCGCCTATCCCCCTTCATATCTCAATTAATACACTTTGACCAAGTGGGATTTATTCCAACAAGAGAGGCTAGAGATAATACCCTTAGAACACTGTCACCAATCCATTGGGCACGGTCGAGGGCCACACCAATGATGCTACTATCCACTGATGCGGAGAAGGCCTTCGACCGTGTCCGATGGGAATTTATAGAGGGTACTTTGCGCCATGTGGGACTCCCTCAGCGTTTATTGACACACATTTTAGCACTATATAGAACGCCATCAGCCAGGATTAAAATTAATGGAGAACTGTCAGAGCCTTTGAACATACACAATGGCACTCGACAGGGATGCCCCTTGTCCCCCTTTATTTTTGCCCTTTCGCTAGAGCCACTTTTGTGTACTATTCGAGCCAATCCCGATATCTCAGGTCTCCAACTCCCTACATCACAGCATAAGGTTGCAGCATATGCTGATGACCTACTTTTCTTTATTACCAATCCTCATATCACAGTCCCTAATCTAATAAAGGAATTCGCAGCTTATGGCAAGTTGGCAGGCCTTAAGATTAACTACGACAAATGTCAGGCACTTAATGTGGGCCTGAGTCCTATCCAACAATCCCAACTAGAAAACAATTTTGCCTTTCGGTGGGCCCCTAAGGCTATTACATGTCTAGGCACAAAAATCTCGAGTAATCCTGCGGAACTTTTCTCCCTTAACTATGCACCCCTACTATCTAGAATTAAAACGGATCTCAAGAGGTGGGATGTGGCCAAGTTCACATGGTTTGGCAGAGTTAATATCATCAAAATGAATGTGCTCCCCCGGCTCCTCTATGTTTTCCAGACCCTACCTATCCTTACCCCTGTCTCTTTTTTCAAAGAAATTAGAACATGCTTCAGGAAATTCATATGGCGGGGTAAACCTCCCAGACTCAAATACACCTTGATAACACAACCAAAGAGCTTGGGAGGCATGGCAGTACCGGATATGGAGTTATACCATGCTGCAGCTGTGTTGCTCCGTATAGTGGATTGGCATCGACATGGCCCATTTAAAAGATGGGTTGAGATGGAGAGAGATTTGGTAGGTTCTCAACTTTTGCATCTACCGTGGGCAGGAAAACTTGCCTCCTCTTTGGGAACTATACACCCCTTGATAGGGGATACAATAAAGCTTTTCCATAGACTTAATAACTCTCTTCATCTCTCCCCATGGCCTTCGCCACTGATACCACTATTGGACAACCCAGGTTTTCCCTTGGGAGTGCGAAACGATGCATACAGGCGTTGGAGAAGATCCCCCCCACTGAGGGCTTACCATTTGCTGGATAACGGCGAGTGGAAAGACATCTCAGCACTACGCACCCAATTACAGGCCCCAGCCCTGGACCACTGGTCATATTTGCAATTTAAACATTATCTTCTTAGCTTAGCACCCAGAAATTCTTTAGCAAGGAACCTCACCCAATTTGAAAGACTGTGTGATGGGAAGGGTTTTATATCTAAGGGGATCTCACAATTATATACTCTGCTTGTTGTTAACCCATTGCACAAAACTTTCTCGACTGACCAGTGGCGTAAGATTATTATTTTAGCACAAAAATCATCTATTTCAGGTAAACTACAAGAGTCTGGCTATAAATTACTCACGCAGTGGTACTATACACCCGACAGATTGCAGAAAATGTTCCCATCCTCCAGTCCTAACTGCTGGCGCTGCTTGACTCATAGGGGTACTTTAATGCACGTCTTCTGGGATTGCCCAGGAGTGATACCCTTCTGGGATAAGGTTAAATCTATAATCACGAAAGTCACAGGGGTGGACTCTACAGATGACCCATCCTATTACCTTCTACACAATACACCTAGGCGGCTTGGTAAATATAAGAAATCTCTCTCAAAGCATTTGATCAATGCAGCGAGATTAATTATAGCCCGCCACTGGAAGTCGGTTCGGGCCCCCCCTGTGACTGAATGGATCAGAGAGATCCAACATATTAAATTGATGGAAAACCTGACCCAATCGATACACTATTATTATTTTTATTATTATTATTTAGTATTTATATAGCGCCGACATATTACGCAGCGCTGTACAGTATATATATATATATATATATATCTTGTCACTAACTGTCCCTCAAAGGAGCTCACAATCTAATCCCTACCATTGCCATATGTCTATATTATGTAGTGTAAGTACTGTAGTCTAGGGCCAATTTTAGGGGGAGCCAATTAACTTATCTGTATGTTTTTGGAATGTGGGAGGAAACCGGAGTGCCTGGAGGAAACCCACGCAGACACGGAGAGAACATACAAACTCTTTGCAGATAGTGCCCTGGCTGCAAGGCGACCCAGCGCTGCAAGGCGAGAGAGCTAACCACTACGCCACCGTGCTGCCCACGGATACACAAAAGAGAGGAACAATTTAGCCGTACGTGGGCCCCATGGCATGAGTATGAAGAGTCAGATGAGTTTAAGCAGATGATGACCTAACACCTTAAATATGAGCAATGCAATATTCACTCTCCCCCCTGATGTGAGTGTAATGAAGGTATAGCATCTTGCACCATGGTGAGGACGTTTGGTCCCTCCATGCAATAAATGCCTCTGTGTTCAGACTCCTAACTGTCGGTACCTACTTTCCTTTTCTATCTCCTGCTTTTCTACTTACTTTCTCTCTTTCTTAAACTGTCCTTCCTTCCTCATCACTCTTATTTCTCTTTACCCTCCTTGGGTAAAATATGGTTATGTGGTATCTGGGGAATTAGTGGATCTCTGTACTCATTTCAGTTTAGTACATATACATTCTCTCCCAGACGGTGCTAAGGAAAGAGCCTCGTTAGAGTGGAGCTCGGGGAAATGATCCCGCTGGGCCCCGAGTTCTCCCTCCTTGTCGTTATTTATTTGAACTACAGTCTGGTTTTATAGTAGAAATGATTAGCCCTATTACTTAAGCTTAAATATTGCTTTTTCTCAATTATAAGTAAACAGAACCCTCCATGACTTCGGTCAGGGGGGCCAGGTTATCACTGGGGTGCTTAGGGATCCACTTCTCTCCCCTAAAGTCAATCCTATCTTCCCTTAGATATACGGACGTTCCTGCACGGCACTGGTTGGTCGTGTTAATCACACTTCTATTACTCATTGCTCTCCTACTGCACATTGGAATGTCTGTAATGTATATTGCAAGATACTGTGAAAATCTTTAACTGTTTGTTACTTATAAAAAATTGTTAAAAATAAAGAATCTTTAAAAAAAAAAGTGAATTGCATATGGCCCAGGATAAGGTGCATTTAGAAAGTGAAAGGCAGCCATCCACTATATTATTCACTTAGCAATCACAGAATCATGTATTGGAGGGGTAAAGGGACTTCTCTTATCATCCTGCACTGGGTGTCTATAGCATGTCTTAGGGCTCGTTCCCACTATCGCGAATCCGCATGCGTCCAATGCATGCGGATTCGCACATGTAATGCAAGTGGATGGGCCTGTTTCCACTGTAGCGTTGTTGAGGTGCGTTTTTTTCAGCGGTAAATTCGCATAGGTACCAATGTAAATTCACACAGGCAGTGACATGGTTAAAATCGCATATACCTTCACCTATGCGTATTCGCATGCGAATTCGCGGCAAAAAACGCATGGGAAATCGCATCCGCATGCGATTTCATCAGCGGTGGAATCCAGGCGATTCCGCACCGCAATAGTGGAAACAAGCCCTAAAAACAAAACTCCAGTATACATGTAAATCAGTAAATAGCCTTGCCAATATGTAAAAAAAAAGTTATAATTTTCTTTTATGTTGGGAAAAAAAACATATGCCTGATCTTATGCTGGGAATACACAGGTCTATCCGGCGGCCAATTAGCTGCCGGATCGACCCCAGCTGCGTCCCCGTTCTAGTGATTAGAGAGTTTAGCCTGTCTAATTCCCCTTCGTCTGCGACTAAATACATAAAGGGTCTCTATGTTTTCCTTCTGTCCTGTGCAAGAGTTCAGGTCCACTTTAAGCATGGAGGTAGCAGCCCTCTTACTAATGATCACTATGTAAAATGGCCTCTATAAAAGGTGGAAGTAGTTGCAATGCATTGCGCTAGGCTATTCCGCCTTTATGGCAGAAGTAAGACTGGAGAGCAGTGATTGGCTGCTGGTCTTCCTTTGGGGCGGTTTTGCCAGCTGAGCGCTGGCATAGGCTGCACACCCGTGCGATGGGCATGTGTGTCCCCTGTGAGTGCCGGGAAGGGATCTAGCCACTTTGAGTGAATGTTTGCGTTTCTCTGTGACTTGAACATCATGAGGTTTCTACTATGGAGTGAGGAGGAGCTATGGATGCTTCACTTGACAGGTAATTACATGTTATATGTGCTAGTTAAAATCAGTGTAGATATGTCATTTGTCCTGGTAGCACACGTTACTATAGCAACGGCCGCTCTACTCGAGTACTGTGGGTCCCTCTAATCGCATAATTCGCATTACGTGCAGGCGGAAGTTAGGGTAATACTGCTGTGCACTATGTACGTTATAGATATATTACCACTGTTTACAGAATCAACCCCCTTATCTAACTTAACTCATTGTTGCTTTCTCTTTTGATTTAACTCATGATTTATCTCTTCTTGGGGTTGATGTACAAATATGTAGTAATATCGCTGTGCCCAAACAGCCCATGTCAATATTACCGTTGCTATCAGCACAGTTTACCACCAGTTATGCTATTGGCATGACCCGCGGTACTAGACTAGCATGACCGTTGCTAAGGTACTGCACGTTACTAACGGTAATGCTCATTACCATAGCAAGGGTCACGTTACTCGAATGCCGCGGCTCACACTAGTAGTGTAACTTGCGGTATACTGTGCCAGTAGTAACGCTAATATTTCTGTGCTGCACAGCAATATTAATGTACCTTCCTGCATCAACCCCCGTATCTGTTTACCTCAGACATTAGCTCTCCTTACAGTTAGAACCTGTGTCCACTAAGGTCAAATGTAGCCCAAATCTGAACCAATCAGCAGTGTTTCCCCGCAGGCTAGTCGGTAAAACGCCTATACTTTCCATTGTTTGCTGTCCGTATCACACTATGGAGCGATTCTGGACGCCATGATGCAGATTTCTGCAGCACACACCTGAATCCCTAGCCATACATCCATGTAGCATGCCGGCTAGTGGAAACGGGCCCTATATAAAACAGACCTAAACTCAGAACTCCTCTCTGCTCTAAAAGATACGCAACAGCATAATGACCTTTAAAAGAAAAATGTCTTTGTTACAGCTGATAAAAATCCTGCAATAAATCTGCAGTGTGTCTACTTCCTGCTTTCATGGAAGCAGACATAGGGTCAACATCCTATGTTTACAAATTAGCTGCTCTGCCAGGTCAGAAGAGATTCCTGGGCTGACACAGCTGAGAGATCAAATTACAGTGGTGATTAGTCACAGATGAGAGGGCATTAGACAGTGCATTTCTCTAGGTCTTCCTTCTGTCCTGTGCAAGAGGTCAGGTCCTATTTAAAGTGAAAAATAAGGAAGCTTTGTGAATTAGCACCATCCTCTCTTCAGATACAATAATAAAATCCAACTTTCAGAAACTCTGTATTCCAATTCACCACAGAACCGTTTCACATCGATTTTCTCTACATACTGCATGGTTTTCTGTACAACTTCATTGCAAAATTTGATTGTATCTGAGGAAACTATTGTACCATAAATGGGCACCTTAACATTCCAGAACGAGCCATGGGAGACTCCACTCACTACAGAACAAGACAAATTGCCTATAAAAATGCCTAACCAGATTTCACATCACGTCTTCTCTACTATGGTGCAGCAAAGACAGGAAGAGGGTTTGTATCTATTCTAGACGACAGGAAGAGAATGGGAAGGGCCTTCAGACAGGAAGTGAGAGGTGTAGTGGGCGGAAGTATAAGGAGACATTGCTGGAACTGGCAGCAGTAGAGGTAATATAATTATTATTATTATTATTTTTAAGTAAAAAGTAAATAACCCTCCCTTGTTCCCCTCTCCAGCATCTTCTGCTACACATGTAACTGCACCAGAGGAGCTTACACTCTAATGTCGTCACCACACTCTCACACAATTATTATTATTATTATTATACATTTATATAGGTCTGACATATCCCACATCACTGCACAGAGATCACTGATCCATTCCCATCATCTCTGCACCACAGGAGCTTACACCCTAATGTCCTCACCACAGTCTCACACTATTATTATTATAATACAGTTATATAGCTCTGACATTCTACAGCGCTGTACGCAAATCAGTGATCCCTTCCCATCATCTGTGCACAACAGGAGCTTACACTCTAATGTCCTCACCACACTCACACACTATTATTACTAGTATACTGTTACATAGCTCTGACATATTCCTATCATCTCTGCACCACAGGAGCTTACATTCCTCACTACAGT
The DNA here is from genome assembly GCF_040937935.1 of Hyperolius riggenbachi. Classification (NCBI taxonomy): domain Eukaryota; kingdom Metazoa; phylum Chordata; class Amphibia; order Anura; family Hyperoliidae; genus Hyperolius; species Hyperolius riggenbachi. The sequence goes on from NC_090655.1 coordinate 238,312,449, forward strand.
CACACACTACACACAATTATTATTGGTATAGCTCTGACATATTACACAGCGCTGTACAGAGATCATCAATACCTGCCTATGATCTCTGCACCACAAGAGCTTGAGCTTACTCTCTAATGTCCTCACCACAGTCACACACTATTATTAATGTACATTTATATAGCTCTGACATATTTCACAACGCTGTACAAAGATCACTGATTCCTTCCCATCAGTCTGCACCACAGGAGCTTACACTCTAATGTCTCCAACACAGGCAAACACTATTATTATTATTATACATTTATAAAGCTCTGACATATTCCACTGTGCTGTACAGAGATCACAAATCCCTTTCCATCATCTGTGCACCAGAGGAACTTACACTCTAAGGTCCTCACTGCAGTCACACTATTTTACAGCAGTCCAGATAATTTCAGCTTATTATCTTTCTGCACAGAGCTGCTTCCGGTATAGATTATATTACATCACAGAAGATGAATAAGAACCAGAGTCACATGACTGAGAGGATGTTAGACCTCACCCTGGAAATTATCTACCTGCTGACTGGAGAGGTGAGAAGGATTCTGGGAGGTCACATGACTTCACTCTAATGGGTATTAGTAAAATGGACGCCTGGCTAATAAGGAGAATTCTGGGAAATAAAGTGGTGAATGTTATTTTATCTGTTTGTACAGAATCATAAAATAGTGAAGGAGACTTCTGGTGAGATATTAACACCCAGCAGCCATCACTATGGACCATTCCCCTTCAGAGAACGGCCACCTAATTTCCTTACACCAGAGAGAAATCACAAGCAGAAGATTCTAGTGATCATTAAGACAATGATGGAGCTGCTGACAGGAGAGGTGAGCTGTGCTGGGAATTCTGGGACATTATCCAGTAGCAGCAGGTACAGTATGTATCTGGATGTTGACAGTATCATTGTGTGTCTAAGGGTCCTTTTACAGAGGGGGTGCGGTATTTTTACCGCAACCCACCGCCATGTATTAAAAGTCTATGGAGACCTTCATACTGGGACGTTACGGCGCGATGCAACGGAAGTGACGTTTTCACCGCATTCCGAACACAGGTCAAGAACTACGTTAACACTGCGGCGATCTGCATCGGCCTGCAAGTAATAATAGTCTATGGCAATGCGTAGATTTTTAAAAAAAGCACTGTTGCGGCGCTCATGCAAAGAAGCTTATTTTAACAATATGCTTCTGCGCACTTCCGCATACCCAAAGCAGGAAGTAAGGGCAAGAGCATGTCACTTCCTGCTTGGCTGGTGGCCAGACAGGGAACAACGTACAATAGAGGACCTGTTTTTGACAGGGCGATACGGTGCAACGGGTGCAACGCACTGCATAACTGGCGCTGGTTTCTGATGTGAAACCAGCCTCAGTTTCAGGCCTGTCTCTTACTTCCCCAAGCAAGGTAACCTGTCTCTGCTCTTCACAACTACAGCACAGGCATCACAAATTGCTACAAATACAAGGATGAGTCTTAATTATAAAACCTACATTTCCATAGGATAAAATGATAAGTTAATAATTTCAGTTGTGTATAATACAAAGACCATCCTCTGTCTGTTTCATAGGAATGTTGTAAGAGTCCAAAAAAGAATGGCTATTGCAGTACCCCGCTCCCTTTACTAATACATTACTAGGCCACAGGTAAACACCACTGCTCCTTATGCCACTGCCTCATCATGATAAAGAACCCACTGAAAATACATAGGGCTTGTGTCACAAAGCTGCGCTGCTGATAGAGTTATAACTACCTGTGCACGCTATGCAGCCATAGCGTGCACAGTGATATTACACTGTGATTAGCTATTGTAAAGGGCGCTTCGTTACTCTCAACGAGCGCTCCACTGAACCCACCCAGAGCCCGGTGGGTCCAGGAGCTTCAAAGTACGAGATTCCTGCACTTTGATTGGCCCTGAAGGCTGCCTGTCACAGCCTGCAAGTGGTGTCCCTGCTAACATGTGTTGCAATATGTTGAAGTGATGTCTGTATTGCTTTTAGTTTTCAGCTCCTGTAAATTTGTACTGGAGATGTATTTAGCACAGTAAAATTACTTACCTGCTGCCATATATAGGACAGGTGCTGGTTGGTCTGAGAACTTGCTCTTTCTCTCCCAGTGCAGTGCAGAGAGGCAACGATTGGTAGATTTTAGTTACAGTTAAGCAATACTTAAAACTGTATGCAGAAGGAGTACTCACAAGTATAATGAAGTGGTGTGCCCAGACCTGTACCCCAGTACCGCCATGGACCAAGTATATAGCAAATCCAAAAAAGGTCGGCACCACCGATAGTATTAAAGCGCAATTACAAATTTATTTCTACCAAAAAAGAGGGAACAAACAGACCAGAACAGCTCCTGCTTTTTTGGATGCAATAAATTTGTAATTGAACTTAAACACTATCGGTGGTGCTGAACTTCATTAGATTCTTGTGACAGACCGGTAGTGATTGGCAGTGTCTAGTGAGAGGCAGGTAGTGATTGGTAGAGTCTAGTGACAGGCAGGTAGTGATCGGTAGAGTCTAGTGACAGGCAGGTAGTGATTGGCAGTGTCTAGTGAGAGGCAGGTAGTGATTGGTAGAGTCTAGTGACAGGCAGGTAGTGATCGGTAGAGTCTAGTGACAGGCAGGTAGTGATCGGTAGAGTCTAGTGACAGGCAGGTAGTGATCGGTAGAGTCTAGTGACAGGCAGGTAGTGATCGGTAGAGTCTAGTGACAGGCAGGTAGTGATCGGTAGAGTCTAGTGACAGGCAGGTAGTGATCGGTAGAGTCTAGTGACAAGCAGATAGTGATCGGTAGAGTCTAGTGACAGGCAGGTAGTGACCAGTAGAGTCTAGTGACAGGCAGGTAGTGACCAGTAGAGTCTAGTGACAGGCAGGTAGTGATCGGTAGAGTCTAGTGAGAGGCAGGTAGTGATTGGTAGAGTCTAGTTGCAGGCAGGTTAGTGTCAAGTGATAGACAGGTAGTGTTCGGTAGAGTCCAGTGACAGGCAGGTAGTGATCGGTAGAGTCTAGTGTCAGGCAGGCAGTGATCGGTAGAGTCTAGTGTCAGGCAGGTAGAGACCGGTGACAGGAAAGTAGTGATCCATAGAGTCTAGTAAAAGGCAGGTAGTGATTGGTAGAGTCTAGTGACAAGCAGATAGTGATTGGTAGAGTCTAGTGACAGGCAGGTAGTGACCAGTAGAGTCTAGTGACAGACAGGTAGTGATCGGTAAAGTCTAGTGACAGGCAGGTAGTGATCAGTAGAGTCTAGTTTCAGGCAGGTTGTGATCGGTAGAGTCCAGTGACAGGCAGGTAGTGATCGGTAGAGTCTAGTGTCAGACAGGTAGTGATCAGTAGAGTCTAGTGACAGGCAGGTAGTGATCGGTAGAGTCTATTGACAGGCAAGTAGTGATCGGTAGAGTTTAGTGACAGGCAGGTAGTGGTCGGTAGAGTCTAGTGACAGGCAGGTAGTGATCTGTAGAGTCCGGTGTCAGGCAAGTAGTGATCAGTAGAGTCTAGTGACAGGCAGGTAGTGATCGGTAGAGTCAAGCAACAGGCAGGTAGTTATCAGTAGATTCTAGCGACAGGCGGGTAGTGATCGGTAGAGTCCAGTGACAGGAAAGTAGTGATCTACCGATCACTACTTTCCTGTCACTGGACTCTACCGATCACTACCAGAGTCTAGTAACAGGCAGGTAATGATCGGTAGAGTCTAGTGACAGGCAGGTAGTGATCGGTAGAGTCTAGTGACAGGCAGGTAGTGATCGGTAGAGTCTATTGACAGGCAACTAGTGATCGGTAGAGTCTAGTGACTGGCAGGTAGTGATCGGTATAGTCCAGTGTCAGGCAGGTAGTGGTCGGTAGAGTCCAGTGACAGGCAGGTAGTGATCGGTAGAGTCTAGCGACAGGCAGGTAGTGATCGGTACAGTCTAGTGACAGGCAGGTAGTGATCGGTAGAGTCTAGTGACAGGCCGGTAGTGATCGGTAGAGTCTAGTGACAGGCAAATTTGTAATTGAGCTTTAAAGCGGACCCAAACCAAACATTTATTTTAATTCAAAATATTTTAGTTGCACCACTCTGACACATACAAATATAAATAAACACTCCTTCAAGCCTATGAGCATTTCAGTGCATGCTTTTCACCCTTCTCTTTTCATAACTAGGGTTATACAGGTGGCAGCCATTAGCAATTCCTCCATTGCCGGACACCACCTACTCCACCAGTTTGCCGGATTCTGTCCCGGCAATATGAAAGGAAGGGGAGGGGTTCCTCCAATAAATGTAAAATATTTTATATTTGTCATCATGCAGCTGAAAAAAAGGCTGCTATTTATTATTATAATTTAGAAAATAGATTTTATTTCTGAAATCTTGTATTTTTAATTTGGGTCCACTTTAATACTATCGGTGGTGCCGACCTTCATTAGACTCTAGTGGCAGACAAGTAATGATCGGTAGTGTCCAGTTACAGGCAGGTAGTGATCGGTAGAGTCTAGTGACAGGCAGGTAGTGATCGGTAGAGTCTAGTGACAGGCAGGTAGTGATGGGTAGAGTCTAGTGACAGGCAGGTAATGATCGGTAGTGTCCAGTTACAGTCAGGTAGTGATCGGTAGAGTCTAGTGACAGTCAGGTAGTGATCGGTAGAGTCTAGTGACAGGCAGGTAGTGATCAGTAGAGTCTACTTACAGGCAGGCAGTGATTGGTAGAGTCTAGTGTCAGGCAGGCAGTGATCGGTAGAGTCTAGTGTCAGGCAGGTAGTGATCGGTAGAGTCCGGTGACAGGCAAGTAGTGATCGGTAGAGTCTAGTGAAAGGCAGGTAGTTATCGGTAGAGTCTGGTTGCAGGCAGGTAGTGATCAGTAGAGTCCAGTGACAGGCAGGTAGTGATCGGTAGAGTCTAGTGATAGTCAGGTAGTGATTGGTAGAGTCTAGTGACAGGCAAGTAGTGATCGGTAGAGTCCAGTGACAGGCAGGTAGTGATCGGTAGAGTCTAGTGACAGGCAGGTAGTGACCGGTAGAGTCCAGTGACAGGCAGGTAGTGACCGGTAGAGTCTAGTGACAGGCAGGTAGTGATCGGTATAATCTAGTGACAGTCAGGTAGTGATCGGTAGAGTCTAGTGACAGGCAGGTAGTGATCAGTAGAGTCTACTTACAGGCAGGCAGTAATTGGTAGAGTCTAGTGTCAGGCAGGTAGTGATCGGTAGAGTCCGGTGACAGGCAAGTAGTGATCGGTAGAGTCTAGTGAAAGGCAGGTAGTTATCGGTAGAGTCTGGTTGCAGGCAGGTAGTGATCAGTAGAGTCCAGTGACAGGCAGGTAGTGATCGGTAGAGTCTAGTGATAGGCAGGTAGTGATTGGTAGAGTCTAGTCACAGGCAAGTAGTGATTGGTAGAGTCTAGTGATAGGCAGGTAGTGATGGGTAGAGTCTAGTGTCAGGCAGGTAGTGATCGGTAGTCGGTAGAGTCTAGTTCAGGCATGGGCAAAATTGGCCCTCCAGCTGTTAAGGAACTACAAGTCCCACAATGCATTTGCCTTTATGAGTCAGGACTGAGGCTGTCAGACTCCTGCAGTGCATTGTGGGACTTGTAGTTCCTTAACAGCTGGAGGGCCATGTTTGCCCATGCCTGGTCTATTTCCAGGCAGGTAGTGATTGGTAGAGTCTATTGACAGGTGATTGTAGCAATAGATAAAGATAGCTGATGAGCATTGACAAATAAGGGTGGCCGGTAGTAGGTGGCAGGCTATTATATACCACTTGGTGGTAGTGGGGGAATTGGCAATGAGTCTCTAGTGGCAGTGGACTGGGTGATGCTGCAGAAATTGGCAGCTTTCTCCCCTTTCAGCTCCTGTTCACATGACTCTGCTAGCTCACATCCCCAAGGTCCACACCCTGGGAACACTAATAGGGAATCATAGCACACCCTTTATTGCTAGGATGCTTCAGGCACAGGGCCTTAGTTAGCCTATGTCTAGAAACGGCAAAGGTCAAGTTCTTGTAAAACATCAAGATGTCACCATCTTTTTCTCCATGCAGGAGTGGCAGTATTTAGAAGGACACAAAGATCTTTACAGGGACATCAAGATGGAGAATCAGCCGCCCCTCACATCACCGGGTAAGAGGAGACTTTCATTTCTTGTAAAGCAGAGAGCATTACAGAGGGTCCATCTAAATCCCTCATCATCTGATAAACACTGACTTGTATTTAGTTTCTGGGCTTGATTCACTAAGACAAATGGCACGCTTTATCAGAGTTAACGCACCTTATCATAGTTAACACGTCTTATCAGAGTAGCACAGCAAATGCTACAAACTTATGCCTGCTAATTGACAATGACGAGAGCTCCACTCGGCCTGCCCTGAGCCCCTGCGGGTCCAATCACTTTAAAGGACATTATCCCCGCACTTTGATTGGCCCAATAGGCTGCCTGTCACTTGACAGGAAACTTGACAGGTAGCCTATTGGGAAAAGGACGGGGGGGGGGGTTGCACATCCCTAAAAACATGCTGCAATTGACTGGTTAATCGCTCAGGCATGCACCACCTCTATTAGGCTGAAAATGCATGCCCTGCGTTCAAAACAAATGCTACATTTATTAAGGTATGGAGGAACTTTGGCTTCCACTATAGTTTGCATGCAAAGTAATATATACTGGACACTTGCACCACGGTAAGGTAAACCTCCGGGCAAGTGGCCTAACCTAAGATATAAACAACATATGTATAACCCTGGGAGCAGCTAAGCAAAAATGTGTAACTTACATTTTAATGGACAGCGAGGAGAGGGCCAGCGCATACCACAAAAGGCTGCATCTGAAATGACCAACAGCTCACATGTGCAGCACCTCTAATAAGCTATCTGCACACTTCACATTCTAATCAGATGCAAAACATATGCATAACTACTATTACTTACCATGCAAACAGGAAACTCAGGAGTATGGTCTGGGAGCAGCTAACCTGGCAGCCTAGTGGACAAATCAAAGTGCGGGGATAATGTCCTTTAAAGAGACTCTGTAACAAAAGAAAAAGTTCCCCCGGGGGTACTCACCTCGGGAGGGGGAAGCCTCAGGGTCCCAATGAGACTTCCCCCACCCCTGTAGCTGCAGGCAATACAGAGCTGGCTCCCCTGAAGCGTCCCGCAATCCTCGCTCGACAAGCTTGACAAGGCTTGATATATTTACCATGCCTGGCTCCAGCGGGGACGCTGTTGCGGCTCTCCGCACAGAGATAGGCGGAAATAGCCGATCTCTGTCGGGTCCACTCTACTACGCAGGTGGAGGAGACTTGCGCCTGCGCAGTATGAGTGAACCGAAAGAGATCAGCTATTTCTGCCTATCTCTGAGCGAACAGCCTGTGCTGGAGCCGGGAAGGTAAATATTTACATCTATTCGGAGGGGCACAGCGAGACCGATGTGGGACACAGGAGAACTGGGGAAGCCTTTATCGGATCCGGTGGCTTCCCCCACCCTAGGTGAGTACCCCTTCCCCAGGGGAACTTTTTTTAGTTACAGGTTTTCTTTAAAGTGATTGGACCCGCAGGGGCTCAGGGGAGGACGAGTGGAGCTCTTGTCATTGCCAATTAGCAGGAATAAGCTCGTAGCGCTCGCAATGCTACTCTGATAAGGCTTGTTAACTCTGATAAGGCATGCCATTTGTCTTAGTGAATCAAGCCCTCATGTGTGTGTTTCCTACAGATGGATCCAGTAACAAAAACCCACCAGAGAGATGTACAGGTCCTCTTTATTCCTGGGATTGTCCACAGGAAGATACCACCATCCCCCACCATAATCAGGTAGATGCAACTGAAGTGTCTCTGAACTCTATCACATTATCTTCTATTCAGTTTTAGTTTACTATTTCTGATGTGTGAAATGTGCTGTCTTCTATGATTCTATGATTTTTTGGGTTTAGGCTGAAGAACTGGCCGATATAAATGTCGAGATTAAAGAAGAAGAAGAGGAGACCGAAGTGACGGGTGGCCGGCAGTGTATGGAGGAGGGGGACATGATGGTGACCAGTGAATTAGGAATGCCAGTTTCAGGTGAAGAAATAACCTTACCTGACCTATTCTATGCTGACACTGAGATCCTCTCCATTCCCTCATTAGTTATAAGCTGCTTGCCATTAGTATGAGTTGTCCTTTAGGCCCCTTGCAGACTGTGTTGCACCGCAGTACTCTGCCCCGCCACAAGGGGCATGCAAGTCTATGGAAACTTGCACAGTTCACGTGATGTGGAGCAACGAAAGTGTCCAAATCGCTGCAATGCTGATTCAAAGGCAGCAGCGCGTTACCCCATGAACCACGCATGCCACATTTGTGTTTATACAAGGAGTATGTCACTAACCAGAGGACGGCCTATGCATATGACTCTGTCACCACACCATGGCGCAGGGTCATATGAAGCCTTATTTCTGCTTTGCGATTGGGTGTGCGCAACACATCACATCACATATCCAATGTAAAACTGGCCTTAGTCTTTTTTGAGCATCGTGTGCAGCAAAAGCGCTCTGCCCAAATCATCATACAGTTATTTAGCTTGAAACTTGTGTTCCTTGTATAATTGTCTAGATGATAATTATACAATTTTACACAGTGTACTTTGTGAGCGTGATCAAGCATCACTTCCTGTTTGGCTGTGAGCCAGAAGGGTATTACTGCATACTAACGCAGTAAACCCCGAAGGGCAGTTTTTTGCGGTGCGGTGCAGCCCCGCACCTTGCCAATCCGCATACTGAAACCAGCCTTAAAACCGTAACCAAGAATTAAACTTCATCCCAGTCAGTAGCTTATACCCCTTTTTACATGATAAATCTTTTTCTTTTCACAAACGGCTCATCAGGACCATGGTTCGGAGCCTTGTTGGTCGGAGCCTTGTTGCATTGTGGGAAATAACAGCTGTTTACAGCTGCCAAAAATACAAGCAGCATCTCCATCCACTGACATCAATTGCCAGCAGTAAAAATGTCACCATGTGATAAATGTCAGAATGTGAATCAGGGAGAGGAAAGATTGGCCAATCAAAACTAGATGTGTGTACCAGACTTAAAGGAATACTTAAGTGACTACCTAGGGCCTCTCGCAGCCCCCTGGAGTCGTACTGTGCCCACGACGTCCTCCCGATCGCCTCCAGCCAGCAGCGGCAACCCCCGTAAAGTTGGCCCGTCACTGCCAGTCGCCCTCTACTGCGCATGCTTGGCCCTGGGGAGTGCACACCCTAGTTGCTCTCTTGCAAGCATTTTGCACATGTGCAGTATGCGAAAAAATGCTACTTTCTATGCTGTGGAAGTGCGATTAGGGTGTGCGCGGCTCAGAGCTGCACATGCGCAGTAGCATGAAACTGGCGGCGACGGGACAGCTTTGTGGGGTGCCTCTATTTTGCTATTTCTCCCGTTTATCACAAAACTTAAATTCTGTTCCTGTCACAATTTATGGCGATGATATTTGGTTCTGAAATAAAGGTGGGTTTTTGCTACAGTGTGTACTTTTCACTTTGAACTGAGAAAATAAAAATGTATTTAATGGTAAAAATTAGGGAGAAAATGAATCTAATTGGCTCAGGCAATGTATATTCCCTATCACCAATGAGTGCTGCAGCAGATGCCGGGTGTGTTCACAGGAGCGTACCTACTCAACAGGACAAATACAGGTCCTTCTCAAAAAATTAGCCTATTGTGATAAAGTTCATTTTCTGTAATGTACTGATAAACATTAGACTTTCATATATTTTAGATTCATTACACACAACTTAAGTAGTTCAAGCCTTTTTTTGTTTTAATATTGATGATTTTGGCATACAGCTCATGAAAACCCAAAATTCCTATCTCAAAAAATTACCATATCATGAAAAGGTTCTCTAAACGAGCTATTAACCTAATCATCTGAATCAACTAATTAACTCTAAACACCTGCAACAGATTCCTGAGGCTTTTAAAAACTCCCAGCCTGGTTCATTACTCAAAACCGCAATCATGGGTAAGACTGCCAACCTCCTGCTGTCCAGAAGGCCATCACTGACACCCTCAAGCTAGAGGGTAAGACACAGAAAGAAATTTCTGAACGAATAGGCTGTTCCCAGAGTGCTGTATCGAGGTACCTCAGTGGGAAGTCTGTGGGAAGGAAAAAGTGTGGCAGAAAACGCCGCACAACGAGAAGAGGTGACCGGACCCTGAGGAAGGTTGTGGAGAAGGACCAATTCCAGTCCTTGGGGGACCTGCGGATGCAGTGGACTGAGTCTGGAGTAGAAACATCCAGAGCCACCGTGTACAGGCGTGTGCAGAAAATGGGATACAGGTACCGCATTCCCCAGGTCAAGCCACTTTTGAACCAGAAACAGCGGCAGAAGCGCCTGACCTGGGCTACAAAGAAGCAGCACTGGACTGTTGCTCAGTGGTCCAATGTACTTTTTTTCGGATGAAAGCAACTTTTGCATGTCATTTGGAAATCAAGGTGCCAGAGTCTGGAGGAAGACTGGGGAGAGGGAAATGCCAAAATGCCTGAAGTCCAGTGCCAAGTACCCACAGTCAGTGATGGTCTGGGGTGCCATGTCAGCTGCTGGTGTTGGTCCACTGTGTTTTATCAAGGGCAGGGTCAATGCAGCTAGCTATCAGGAGATTTTGGAGCACTTCATGCTTCCATCTGCTGAAAAGCTTTATGGAGATGAAGATTTCATTTTTCAGCATGAACTGGCACCTGCTCACAGTGCCAAAACCAATGGTAAATGGTTTACTGACCATGGTATTACTGTGATCAATGGGCCTGCCAACTCTCCTGACCTGAACCCCATAGAGAATCTGTGGGATATTGTGAAGAGAAAGTAGAGAGACGCAAGACCCAACACTGGATGAGCTTAAGGCCGCTATCGAAGCATCCTGGGCCTCCATAACACCTGATCAGTGCCACAGGCTGATTGCCTCCATGCCACGCCGCATTGAAGCAGTCATTTATGCAAAAGGATTCCTGACCAAGTATTGAGTTTATAACTGAACATAATTATTTGAAGGTTGACTTTTTTTGTTTTAAAAACACTTTTCTTTTATTGGTCGGATGAAATATGCTAACTTTTTGAGATAGGAATTTTGGGTTTTCATGAGCTGTATGCCAAAATCATCAATATTAAAACAATAAAAGGCTTGAACTACTTCAGTTGTGTGTATTTGAATCTAAAATATATGAAAGTCTAATGTTTATCAGTACATTACAGAAAATAATGAACTTTATCACAATATGCTAATTTTTTGAGAAGGACCTGTATATATGCATCCTCATGGCTTGCATGTAGTCATGTACAGTGTTCTCCATAGAATTTTTTTTTCAGCTGGGTGGCATAAAATAGTAGCTGGATGGGGGATGGGGTGCAGGGGCAGTGCTTCTTTGTGCGACTCTACTTACAGCATAGCAGGAGGATGGGGAGGTGAGCCGACGATAGCCAGGTGCTCACCAAAATTACCCGGGTGGAGCATCCAGAAAAACACTGATGTAGGATGTAGATATACTGTAGCAAAAACACAAAGGCTTTCATAAGGTGTCCTCATTTTTCCTATGTTTTCCCAGCAGGCGAACACAATGTCGGGTACCCATCGGAGGGACATTTTATCCCATCATTTTACTTCGACACCTCTGAAGACTATAACATCGCCCCACAGTGGTCTCCAGGAGGAAATACACATTACAGAGATCACAATGTGGAAGGATCACCAGATCCCTCTAATCCTGGGGAATCTTCCAACCAATCACATTCTATGACAGATCCACTTCACTCTACCAGTAAAATTAGACATGGAGCTGACAAAAGGTTCTCGTGTTCTAATTGCGATAAATGTTTTAAGTCTAAATCATTTCTCCTTATACACCAAAGAACTCACACAGGCGAGCGTCCTTTTTCTTGTGCAGAGTGTGGGAAAACTTTCATTAGAAAGTGTCATCTTGTCACACACCAGAGAAGCCACACAGGGGAGCGGCCATTTTCTTGTTCGGAGTGTGGGAAATCCTTCACTATGAAGTCTCACCTTTTCATACACCAGAGATGCCACACAGGTGAGCGTCCATTTCCATGTTTACAGTGTGGAAAAGGTTTTTCCAGAAAATCTGACCTTTCCCTGCACCAGAGAATTCACACAGGTGAGCGTCCTTTTTCTTGCTCAGAGTGTGGGAAATGTTTCACTTTGAAGTCTCATCTTCTTATACACCAGAGAAGTCACACAGGCGAGTGTCCTTTTTCCTGTTCAGAGTGTGGCAAAAGTTTCAGTATGAAGTCTCACCTTACTACACATCAGAGAGTTCACACAGGTGAGCGCCCTTTTTCTTGTTCAGAGTGTGGGAAACGGTTCTCTATAAAATCTAACCTTCTTATACACCAGAGAATTCACACAGGCGAGCGACCCTATTCATGTTCTCATTGTGGAAAAAGTTTTCCAGAGAAAGGTAACTTTGTCCGTCACCAGAAAATTCACACAGGTGAGCGCCCCTTTACATGTTCAGAGTGTGGAAAACATTTTACTAAGAAATCTCACCTTCTCACACACCAGAGAGTTCACACGGGCGAGCGTCCTTTCACATGCTCAGAATGTGGGAGGAGTTTCACTGAGAAAAAGAACCTTTTTCGACACCAAAAATCGCACACAGATGAAAAACCTTTTTTTGATTCCTAATGTTGGAAATAATTTTGCAAGAACTTTTTAGTCTTTTTTTTTTTTTTTTTGGGTCATTAGAGATGGTCGGTGAGATGCTAATAATTTTGAGTTGATGCAAATAGTATGCTAATGTAATGAAAATGTTTACAGCTTGGCATGGGACCAATCAGAATCAGCAGGAAGTCTGGGTTTGATTCGCCGTATTCCATCTGGATATAGTCCATGATATATCTTACATGAGAGTTTGAATTATTTGCATGTTACCAACCGTCTTCAGTCTAGTTCCAGGCTGCATAAGTTTGCATACAGTTTCCATTTAGGAGGAAATGCCCAGAGTGTGGGAAAGCTGTATTGAAGAAGTGGGACCTTCTTACACACCAGGGAGGTATGTCCAGAGTGTGGGAAAGCTGTAGAAGAAGTGGAACCTTACACACCAGGGAGGTATGTCCAGTGTGGGAAAGCTGAATTGAAGAAGTGGGAACTTACACACCAGGGAGGTATGTCCGGAGTGTGGGAAAGCTATATTGACGAAGTGGGACCTCCTTACACACTAGGGAGGTATGTCCTGAGTGTGGGAAAGCTGTATTGAAGAAGTGGGACCTTCTTACACACCATGGAGGTATGTCCAGAGTGTGGGAAAGCTATATTGAAGAAGTGGAACCTTCTTAACACACCAGGGAGGTATGTCCAGAGTGTGGGAAAGCTGTATTGAAGAAGTGGGACCTTCTTACACACCAGGGAGTTCCCACAAGCAAGTTTGCTAATGTTTTTTTTGTGTGTTTGTGGCCTAAAGTGCTGATATCACAACATGCACACCCACAAATGCTGGTAACGTTTCATATATTTTCAGCGCTGGATGAACTGCAGACATGTTGGTAAAAATACTAAACCAGCAACTACCATCTCCTGTAAGGTATTACATACCGTCTGCTGAAAAGAATATCTGTGACTCCATACCTCTAAAGACACAGGTGTGATAACAGCAGTCTAGGTACACAGAGGAAGAAGGCAGCAGGAGGTAATACTGGAAGCCCCAGACTTTGGAGACTGCTGCTGTCACATCCCCATATACATATTGTCACTACTAGGGGGAGTATCTGCCCATCTGTTTGGGATGGAACTGGGGGATAGAGACCACTTGGGTTCCCTATTGGAAATCTGTAAACTCTCTGAAACTAGAGGTTAAAGGGGAACTGAAGAGAGAGGTATATGGAGGCTGTCCTGTTTATTTCCTTTTAATCAATACCAGTTGCCTGGCAGCCCTGCTGGTCTATTTCTCTGCAGTAGTATCTGATTAAAACCAGAAACAAGCATGCAGCTAGTCTTGTCAGATCAGACTTATAAGTCTGAACCACTGAAACACCTGATCTGCTGCATGCTTGTTCAGGGGCTATGGCTAATAGTATTAGAGGCAGAGGATCAGCAGGGCTGCCAGGCAACTGGTATTGTCTAAAAGGAAATAAACATGACAGCCTCCATATACCTCTCTCTTCAGTTCCCCTTTAAGTTGTGTAATCCAAGCTGCCTTTCCTACACAGGAAGTGATGTCTGTGAGTGCAGAATTTACAGTAGATCTGTATTTTTGGAGTGATATTTTACAGGCTGACCTCTTCTGTCACTAGAAAAACCAGATAGGAGGAGGAGCCGCAAAAAGACTGCTCCTCCCACAAGCTAGAGGTGGAGTGTGGTGGGTGGAGGGATTTGCTGCATTTGTGCCTTCCCGCCCTTTCTTTGTGTTCCCTCCCATCTTGTCATATTAATCCATTTGTTTTGATATTAGCAGTTTCTGGTGTTCCCGCCCCTCACTGTGCCCAGCCAATCAGTCAGGAGACTCGGCTCTTGTTATGTTAGAGACCTGCATGCTATGGCAGTAAAGTTCTGCTTACAAACTCATTAGTTAGGCCAGCAAGAAGGTGCTTTAAGTTTTGAGATATTTATATGTACTATTTCATCTTTTTTGTTAATACAGAAATGTCATATTCCCAGGATGAAAACACAATAAATAAATTATACACACATATTATGTATGCATTGATTATGTGGTTAACTTTGTGCAACATGTGAATTTTTACATACCACTAATAACTAGTCACCCCAGTTACTGTGTCTACAATGAACGCTTCCTATCACAACTTAGAACATCGCAAAAGCAATATTTGGTTTTACTTCAAAAAACACTCATTTACTTTCTGTGTGCTTTGGCCACATGATTATTATGTGTACAGGAGGCTGCTGACACATTCTGGGACAGCAATCCAGTATCAACAGATGGAGAAGTTCTCTCCCAGAATGCATCTGACTCCTGTTTCCTGTAGGAATAATCATGTGACTGCAGCCCAGGAAAAAATTGTATTAAAGGGTAA